>NC_041392.1:41861034-41894998 GCF_002162155.2 Triticum dicoccoides
AGGCTTGAACTTGCCTGGCCATGTGACGCCGCGCAGCTCGGGGGTGAAGGCGAGGCAGCCCACCGTGGCCACCGGCACCCTTTGCTGGTGCTGGACTTGTTCTTGCGGGTCACCACGCGCTGCCACTGCGAGCAGCGCGGGGTCTCGTCGTGGAGGCGCTGGGGCACGATCTTGGCGTGCCGGCGCTGGGAGCGCGCGAGCACCTTCCCGGGGACGTGGTATCTCTTGGCAGCTCTCTTTTTGCTGCGCAGGCGCCGGACGTGGAGGATCCCGCCCTGGGGCTGCGTGCCTTGGATCCAAGAACCTTCTTGGGGCGGAGGCGCCTCCTGATCCTCGCCCCCCGCACGGGACGGAGGGTGAAGCAGCGAGAGGGACCGCAAGGGGGAGCCCCCTGCGGCACTGACAAGCTCGGTGATGCGAGCGAGCCAGTCCTCGTACAGGTCGTCGACGGGGCGATAGTGGAGGAGCTCCCGCGCCAAGAGTAGTGAGGCGTGCGCATCCATGGGTGCGCGACGGGCGTGGGACGACGAGCCAGTTGGAGTCAGCGACGAGGAGGCGGTGCGGCCATCCCGCCGCACCGAAGGATGCTGGGACGAGGCCTGCTGCTCGTTCCCCGCCGGGCCGGTGGCGGCGGGCGACGGGGAACGACGAGGGGGGCCGCCGACGGGCGCCGTCTAGGCGACGCGAGTGGCGCGAGCAGCCCAGCGCTCGGCGCGAGCCCGGCGAGCGTCAGCCATGGAAACGACCGAAGATCACACGCGAATAGCGGAAGAAAGATTCCGGCGCACCCCTACCTGGCGTGCCAAATGTCAGATTTCGAGTTCCGGCAGACCCTTGAGGTTCGAACACTGGGTGCGCGCGGAGATCTCTCCCCTACCGATCTACGTCCGATCCTCTTGTGCAAACTAAGATGAAAATGATGAAGAACACAAGAGACACGAGGTTTATACTGGTTCGGGCCACCGTTGTGGTGTAATACCCTACTCCAGTGTGTGGTGTGGTGGATTGCCTCAGGGGGCTGATGATGAACAGTACAAGGGAAGAACAGCCTCGCAAGAGGTGTTCTTGAGCTGGTGCAATGAACTGCTAGGGTGAGTTCAGTTGCCTCTCTCTCTCTGCTAGGGTTCTACCAGATCTCTAGATGTCTGTCTGCCCGTCCCCCTCTCTTCTCGGTCTCTAGATGTCCCTACTCTATGGTGGCTAGCTCTATTTATAGAGGCCCTGGGCCTCTCCCCAAATAATTGAGCGGGAAGGGCGCCAACAATTGGCCATTTTGAAGGGGAACATGCAGTACAAGTTATCCTGACCAAAGGTGGTCTTCGGCTTCCAAAAGCACTAGTGATGACATCGTCCTAGGCTCCATGATGACCTCCGTCCTGCCGCTCTGCTGCTCTTGGTCTCGTTGCACCGGAATGGCAACCTTTTCCTGATGCCTTGGCCTGTGCTTGCCTCCTTTGCACCAAAGGGGAAACAAGGACCCTGCGCAGGCCGGCACCCGCCTGGCCTTGATCGTCATGGCTTGCGTCATGGGATCCTCGCGAGGTACCCTTGCATTGATCTCTCCGTCTCCTCGCGAGCCTTTCTGATGAGGCTGCCTCTGAGGAAGCTTCCTGTCGTCTGCCCCACGAGGCTTGGCCCCTCGCGAGGGTCTTGAGCTTGGGCTGATGAAGATGGGCCGCGCTGGGCCCCCACCTGAGCCACGCCGCAGGCCGCAGGCAGGCAAGTCTGGGGACCCCCGTTCCCAGAACGCCGACACTTTCCAATATGTTTCTTTTTACCATGCTTTGCTTGTGTGTTCCTGCTGCTTGACTAATTGAAAACCTGTTGTTGCTACTGTGGGACAATGTTCCTTCTTTTCTTCCTGATGTTGCTATTTCCATTGAAGTACTCACATGTGTTCTAGATGAGCTGCTGCTAGTTAGTTCCCCTTAGACTACATTCTAGATTGCATAGCATAACTCCAGAATTTTGTCATTGCACACATGCGCATATATTTCTGTTGTGAGCATAACTCTAGAATTTATTTATCTATGATTCGTATTGGGTTAAAAACTGGGGTGACTCTGGCTGTAAACTGAACTTGGTTCGGTTAAAAACTGCACTGTCAAATCTGGACAACAAGCTTATATCTGAAAAATGAGTTAGCTAGGCTCAGAATTTTGAGTTGGCCCCTTTACATAAGTTTTAGATAAAGTTTCAAGGTTTCTTTAGAGTATTTATTTGTGTCGTTTGGATGTCCGGTTTTGAGGGCAGCTATCAGTTTAGTTTGCTGTCCCGAAATATATGTTCCTGGGTACAATATTTTGAGGTGGTATTAAAATAAAGTTACAACATGAAAATTTTAGAGGCTGTTTTGTAGATACTTAAAACACATATCACTTGTCAGGTTTCGTTCGGTATATTAAATCCTATGAAATTATCAAAGTGGGTTGTACTATGTTGGACATAATTTTATGTTTGGACTTGGGTGAATGTAACCAGACTTATACTCTCAGATTTTGTCATAGTTGATGGTGAAAGAACATGCGGTGCCCCCATGTTTGGTTTTGGTAATTGATGACAATCTCTATGGACTAATGGTTGCCTTGAGTTATATTTGAAGGTTTTGTCCATAGCTTTTCTTGGAGTACATGTGTTGGTTTCAAGGAGAGTTTGTGTTGACCAAGGTGCTATTCAAGGAATTACCTAAAGATTGGTCTTGTGAGAGGTTGATCAAGACTAAGTTAAAGAGTGAATCAAGATGATCAACCCACAAAGCGTAGAAGATGTACCGAGAGGGATCAAGTGATCCCATGGTATGGTAAGCATTGTCAATTACACTTTGTGTACTAACCCATGGTCTTCGTGAGGGTTCTTTGTGGGGTTAGGTTGCGGTGTGCAAGTTCAAGTGGAGCACCACGAAGAGATCAAATGCTTGAAGCTTGTTGTCCTTTGTGGTGACAATGGACCTGTGAAGATGTGCGGAAGAGTAGCTCGCCCATAGTAGAGTATGGGGGAGCAATCAACTAGTCTTCATCGACTCAACACAATCAAGAAAGGTTGCGGTGCAAGTTCAAGTGGAGCATCACGAAGAGATCAAATGCTTGAAGCTTGCCGTCCATTGTGGTGACAATGGACTTGTGAAGATGTGCGGAAGAAAGGGTCACCCATAGTGGAGTATGGGGGAGCAATCAACTAGTCTTCATCGAGCCAACACAATCAAGAAAGGTGGTCCAACTTGAGAGAGTCAAGATCGTCATCATCTATCTCAAGTGGACCATGTGCAAGGCAAAGGTTTGTCCTTGATAGGTTTTCTATTTTACCGGTCTCATGATGGTAGTTGGGAGACCGGGTTATAGGATCGATTGCCATACTTTCAAGGGGGGCTCTCAATGAGTAGCTTGATCGTATCGTTCGTTGAGAGCTCAAACCATTGCATCCTTGCATCATCTTTCTTGGTTCTTGTTTGGTTCTCTTTGTGAGTCTTAGAGCTTACTGTCATCTTGTTGACAAGCTTGAGTTCATCAAAAACGGAGTTCGCTTGCATCTTCTATGATGTTTTCGATGTTGGAGGTTTTGCCGGTTCTTCTCGGTTGGAGGTTTCGCTTGCATCGCTGTTTTGATGCTACTCGTCGTCTTGTTTCTAACAAGCTTGAGTTTGCTCAATTCGGAGCTCATATGCAGAAGTTATGGCAGTTCTGCTTTTCTTGAGTGTGGTTTTTGTCAGGGTCCCAGCGGTAGTACCGTGGTACCCAGCGGTAGTACCGTTGAGGAGTCACAAGCGGCAGTACCGCTCCGCAGCGGTAGTACCGGCGGTGACTCCGCAGCAGTACTACCGTTGGCTTACCAGGTCCCTACCGCGTCGATTCGAGGGGTCTTTTTCTGTGTTGGATTGTGCGGTACCTCACTGCGGCAGTAGTGCGGCAGTACCGCTCCTTAGCGGCAGTACCGCCCTTCCTCCGCGGTAGTACCGCCCGATTCCCTCTTTCCCTTTACCCTTCGTTCTGCGCGGCAGTACCGCCGAAGGGTGCGGTAGTACCGCCTAACCCAGCGGTAGTACCGCTGTCTCCTACGGTACTACCGCCCTAAGGTTCATGTTTTGTTGCTCCTTTTCCCTGTTTCTTCCGCCTGAGCGGTAGTACCGCTCATGGAGCGGTAGTACCGCTCATGTGCAGGCTGAGCACATAACAGTTGGATTTTCCCCCTCCTATAAAAGGGGGTCTTCTTCCCCATTGAATCTTATCCCTTGAGCTCGTGTTCTTCCCCCATTGTTGACCTTCTTCGAGCTTGCTAACTCTCAATCCCTACATGGATTCTTGCTAGTTTTTGAGGGAAAAGAGAGAGGAGATCTAGATCCACATTTCCACCAATCAGTTTCTCCTCTATGTGAGGGGAACCCCTTGGATCTAGATCTTGGAGTTCTTGGTGTTCTCTTTCTTATTCTTCCTCTCATTTTCCTCCCTAGCATTAGTTGCTTCAGTGGGATTTGAGAGAGAAGGACTTGGGCACTCCGTGTGCCCTTGCCATTGCATTTGGTGCATTGGTTTGAGTTCTTCACGTGATAGGTGGAAATTACAAGTTGAGAAGCTTATTACTCTTGGGTGCTTGGTACCCTTGAGCTTGTTCCTCTTGGGTGCTTGGGCGCCCTAGACGGTTGTTGGTGTTTGGAGCTCAATCATTGTGGTGCAAAGCTCTGGGCAAGCGTCGGGGTCTCCAATTAGGTTGTGGAGATCGCCCCGAGCAATTTGACGGGTACCGGTGACCGCCCCCAAGGGTTGCCAAAGTGTACGGGTTCGGTGACCACCCCCAAGGGTTGCCATTTGTACGGGTTCGGTGACCGCCCTCAAGGGTCCCTTAGTGGAATCACGGCATCTTGCATTGTGCGAGAGCGTGAGGAGATTACGGTGGCCCTAGCGGCTTCTTGGGGAGCATTGTGCCTCCACACCGCTCCAAACGGAGATTAGCATCCGCAAGGGTGTGAACTTCGGGATACATTGTCGTCTCCACATGCCTCGGTTATCTCTTACCCGAGCCCTTTACTTATGCACTTTACTTTGTGATAGCCATATTGTTTCTTGTCATATTTCTTGCTATCACATAGTTGCTTATCTTGCTTAGCGTAAGTTGTTGGTGCACATAGGTGAGCCTAGTTGTTTTAGGTTTTGTGCTTGACAAATTAACCGCTAGGTTTATTCCGCATTTGTTCAAGCCTAAACCGCAATTATTTTAAAATGCCTATTCATCCCCCCCTCTAGGCGACATCCATGATCTTTTAGATGGTGTGAGGACTTATAATGTGATAAAGTATATACGTTGTTGCAACACCTCCATATGAAAGTAGAGGCACATTGTGGTGCTAGTTTGCTGGGTTTTGTCTCCAACCATCGTGTCGTGATGATTTTGCAGGTACCCCGAGAGGCCCTTGAGTTTGCCGAAATGTCGATTAACTTCCGTTCCGGCAAATTCGGGTACTCCGTATGTCCTATTTTCAGCAAATGTCATGCTGAAATTTTCCATGAATTTTAGCATGAATTTGCTAAAAATAGGACATATGGGGTACTTGCGACTAATGCATGGGCCGGTGTATCTTAGTACTTAATTAAGTAGGATCAACTGCCTCTTGTGTTATGCATGGGCCTCAACGTCGAAAAACTCTAAATGATAAAACCTTGGCTTTTAGGGTGCCTCGGTGTCGATAAAAACCTAAATGATGAAAGCTTAGGCTTTTAGGGTGCCTCGGCGTCGACAAACCCTAAATGATAAAAGCTTAGCTTTTAGGATGCCTCGGTGTCGACAAACCCTAAATGATAAGACCATGATCTTGTTCCTTTACAATAGCCAACTTTTTGACCAATTTTTTTTCCTATTTAGAGCGAAACATGGCCCTCAACGATGAGGCTGGCGGTTCGGGCAAGGCATTCTGGGAGGTGTACCAGGAGATGGAGGAAGAACCTCACCGCTATGAGGACGCCGCGGAAGACACCGATCCCGACTACACAACCCCTAGTGACGTCGGGGATGACACCACTGATGGTGTCATCGAGGATGCCACCACTGATGATGGAGGCGCATGCACAGATGGCAGCCAACCGAAGAGGCAACAGAAGGACCGGCGCCCGAACATGCTCGGCACTGTCAAGGAGGAATTTATTGAAGTGTCCTCCGAGGGGCATCCAACGGCGCCCAAAGAAATAGTCAAGGGGTACGCGGGACAGCTCGGGTGCATTCTCCGGAGCACCGTCTCGATCAACACCGAGAACCTAAGGCATCGTGGCCGAGGGAATTTGCGCAACCTCCTCTTCACGGAGCTGCACGAATGATACAAGTTCCCCGGTGACTTCGCAAACACACGCCTCTCAGGGAATAAAGTGAACAGTGTTGCCCTCACGAAGATGAGCATGGCCCTGGCTACTTGGAGAGCCTCGGTGAAGAGCATGATTGAAAAAGGTGATAGTTATGAGAAGATCAAGGAGAAAAATTCTTCGATCAACGAAGATGACTACCGGGAGTTCAAGATCAAGTGCGAGAGCAACACATCTGCGGAATCAAGTCAGTGGGGGAAAGAGATGCGGGACTTGAACTTAGGGGTCCACAAACTCGGTCCCGGCAGTTACAGAGTGGCGGAACCTATATGGGACAAGGAGGACGCGGAGCGTGCCGAGCAAGGCCTACCGCCCCTCTTCGAGAAATACCGTGACAAGCAGACCAGGAACTATGTCAGGGCCCAGTACAAGATTGACCCGGTAACCAAGGAGCTTACCATGGATCCGAAGACCAAGGCGCTTGAGCGTGTTCTGGTAAGGAATACACCCCCGCGTAATTAGCTCCATATGGTTGCATTCTAATTAATGAAGCCAAATTTCTAAATGGTTCATGTTCCTTCCGCAGGACACTGAAAGCAGTAGCGCGGGGTCGTCTCAGAGCTCCCCTTTCGACACCCCTTTAAATAGGGCGTTGAACATAATGAAAAACAAGGATAAGCTCAGTAAGCCGGCGTCTGCTGGCCGTGTGGCCGGCAAAGGCTTGTCCACAAAATGGTCGGAGTACTATACCGCTGAGCGAAAGGAGAGAAAGACTAGCTCGGAAAGCCAGGAGCGCGAGGTTCAACAACTCAAGGCACAAGTGGCGCGGATTCCGGGGATCATCGAAGAGCAAGTGCGAGACCAACTGGGTGCGACGATCACCGCCATTATGCCTACCTTGGTTTCTGGGCTGCATGCATGGATTGCGGGCGGCCAACAGGGGCCGCCCCCGATTCCCAGCTTCACGGGCAGCAACCTGCGCAATGCGCCGGCGGCGCCATTGGTGTCTCCGGCGGAGGCGGCGTTGGTGTCTCCCGCGGCGGCGCCGACATTGCAGCTTAATACACCCGGGTGTGGGAAGAATACACCGGCCGGCACCACGGTAGCAAGCGGCCCCTCCGTCACTTGCACGCCCGCCGTTGGCGGTGCCTCGACATTAGCCGAGCTCGACGCCATCACGGTAAATAATTAAGCCTCTCGGCCGATGACTTCATCTCCTTGCCTTTGATTGGGAATCCCTGACGCCCTACATGTTTTTGCAGGGCGCCACCGACGTTCTGTGCACTCTCCTGCACTTCGTGAACGACGAGTTGGTGGATGTTGCCAAGGGCAGAATCGTTCAACAAGGCAGCCGCGTGTTCCACGGTAATCAGATGCCACCCACCGTTTATAGGGTTCAACTGGTTCGGGTGCTACCGGGCTTCGATGACATGTTACCTCCGCATCGACCCCATGGGGCCGACGAAGATGATGTGATGACCCTCAGCGCCTGCATAAACTGGCCCATGCTTTGGCCGAAGAGCAAGATTCATTTGGGGGCGGGGGACACCACCCCACAGACAACACCGCCAGTCGGCGCCAAGCCATGGCAAGACCCCGCAACGCTACCGAACATGCCGGACATGGATATGGCACAAGATCCGGACATGCATATGGCACAGGATCCGGACGGCGCCGACGACGACAACGACGGTACATTTACCAATGTCGATAAGTACTTCAACGAACATGGGTACGGTGCCGAATTCTTGGGGCCTCCTTCTCAAGAACCCAACCCTGCAAAAGACGATCTAGCTGGTACCACGGAGAAACCCAGTTGCAACAGGCGTCATCTGGCGTTCAGTACTCAGGAGACGCCTCCAGCTGCCGCCTTCACCAAGCCTTAGATAGCCGAGGTGCCAAATATTATCAGCCCCAACAAACTCAAGAAGGTTGTCTGTGAGCAGAACTCGATCCCATTACAGCAGAAGAAGAAGGGACGGAAAAGAAAGAATAACAAGGGTGCGAGCCAGCCGGCACCGAGTATGATCCGTGCTCAGGACGGGCCACCTACATCTAAGGACATCTCGAGGAGGGTGCATGTGGCAGGTAGGCCGATGGTACCGACTAATCTGCTCAATGCTGCAACCGGTGCTATGCGGAGTCTGCATGACAGTGTTCTTTTTTTGGAGAAGCAGCGTCTTTCCGAGAATGATGTGGCATACCCGGTTTTCGTAGGTGCCAGAGGGCAAGGGCTTTGTCGATACCGCCATCGGGGGTATGATCGTCCTGCGGTATGATGACATCTTCGCTAAGTTTAACCTTCATCCGCTGCACTACACCTTCGTTCGGCTAGTTTCGCTGTGTATGGAGATGCGGATCATTAGAGATAAGACCCCGGATATCGTGATAGTGGACCCCTTCTACATGTGTGCCAAGATCTAGGGCGGCGCTGGGGACCGGCAAGTCGTGAGTTCATACCTCGAAGGCGTGATTCTGGCAAACCCAGATAAGGATAACTTCCTCGTGCCTTACTTTCCCGAGTAAGTCATCCCCTCACCGCCCCGTAACATATGATTTCTAAATTTCGATCGTTCTTTTTTTCTAACATTCCTTGTTTTGTGCAGTGACACACATTGCACACTCATCCTCTTAAGCCTAAAATATTACATGGCCACGCATTTCGATTCGGACCGTCAGTCGAAGAAAGACTACACAAATATCAAGAAAGTTCTTGATGATGTTCTCCCCGGCTACGCCATATCTCGAGGCACCTTCAGCAGGCCAATTCGTAGGTACACCAAGCACGTGTTCGCCCACAAAACGACGTTCCCCTGCGTCAAGCAGCCGCCTGGCAGTCAGAAGGATGCCTACTATGCCCTCCATCACATGCGGGCGATCGTACGGGACCATAATCACCTTCTGCTACCAAATAATCTCAAACATTGGGCCGCAAGCTTGTCGGCAATCCAGGGCGCGGACATCAGATAAGAATTCTTTCGCATCCAGTCGGAGTTTGCGGAAATCATCCATCAAGATGTCCTTCATACCTCGAGGCAGTTCTACCTCAGATATCAACCGTCCAACAGTGAGATAGAAACAACGCTACAAATGCAGGCTAACAACGCCCGCGATTTCATGACCATCACGACAGACAGCGGCTTCATCCATGCTCCGGTCCCTGAGTCGAGTTAAAAGTAGTGATGCTATGTGTAGTTCTGAAATATCGATTAGCTCATGTTGTAATTAAACTTTAATGAACTTGTATGTCTCTTTGGTTTGGACAGTCGCTCAACTTATATGTAATCGATGCTATTTATTAGTAGGACCATGAATCGTGCTATTAATGTCTTGTTTTTCTCTTTCGATCCTTTTGTTGCATACTTATATATTGCTTATGTATTGTCTGTGAATTGCTACTAACGTTTTGTTTGGCTAGTGCATAGAGATGCCGTCGTATGTCGTGTACAAGGGCAAGATTTCCGGAGTCTACGACGACTGGGAGGAGTGTCGGAGACAGGTTCACCGTTTCAACGGTAACATTTATAAAGGGTACACCACTAGGGCGGAGGCGGAAGGTAGATACGCGCGCTATCTAGCGGGAGAGAAGAGGGAGCGGAGGAGGAACCGGATGAAGATCAGTTTTATCGCGATGATGCTAATCGTGATGACCGCAACTCTCTTCTATGTGATGGTAGTTTAGATGATCGATATCGACTTGTAATGTGAAGACAAACTCGCTACTCGCGGTCTCGAGACTTGTAATGTTCTAACTTTGTTCGGTATTTTGAATTCGGAGACTAGCTAATATGATGAATTGTATTCGAAGACTAATCTTCTATTGTATTCGATAAATTTGTTGTTGTTGTGTGGTGCTATCTATATTCTGTGCAGTAATATATTTTGTAACCTGTGCAAATATCAAAAAAGAAAAAAATATTCTAATATTCATACTAGTGGCGCACCATACAGCACATTAGTGGCACATTGCCGTAAAAATACTAGTAGCGCATTGTCTGTTAGTGCGCCATTAGTAACCCAGCGCAGAAGGTAAATATGGCCCCTAGAAGGCATACTAATGGCGCACCATGGGACATACTAATGGCGCACTGCCTGGTGCGCCATTACTGTCTGATATACTAGGTGCGCCATTAGTATTAGTTACTAATGACGTGATGATAGTGGCGCACCTATAGTGCGTCATTAATGGCCAAAACAGGTGCGCCACTAACAGGCCTTTTCCTAATAGTGCTAGGAGATACATGTCAGAAGAAGGAAATAAAGAAAACTACAATCTACGAATGGAAGACATCGGAAAAGAGATGTTCATTTCTGTATACGACTACCATCGAATCAACCTGCGAGGACGCTCTTGCATCGAGCTGTCGTGTGCTCTAGATCATTGTTGGGAAACTATAAGCTAACTTCTAGAGAATGTGGTCAGTCTTTAGCCTGCCACCCTGAAGATCATAATCCGTGTGACGTATATTCCAGTACTAGAATTGCTTATTGGCAAAGGCGGATAACACCCGCTAGTGCTCTCGTCTATGAGCAGTAATCTTCGCACTGAGCAAAACGGAACCTAATATACCACTTCATAGAGCTAGACAAGCAAATCAATAATCACAATCGCTACTCGGGTAAGGTTTAACATAACTATACTTATTTGTAAATGTTGTCCTGCATATTCACATTAACATTTTAGAATAACATAGATTCATCCATCCAGACAAGTTTACGCAAACATATAAAGAAGATACAATATCTGCATGACTCCATGTTTCATGGTTGTCTAAGTTTCGCGGAGCAATGCAGATAACTTCAGCACAAAGAACTATAACAGTCATGGGTATTGCTAAATCTCTGTATACCCCGTTTGGCTAAAAGTATTTGTAGGTCCTTCCTAATCTCATCGAGAACATTTACAAAATTCGGTAAAAACTTAAGATTAATCACTAGCTTCAACATAGGAGAACTATTTAGATGTTTCAACAGTGTCGATGGAGCAATAAAACTCACACATCAAAAGGAAATTCATTGCTTACCTGTGTAGAGCTACGAGGAGGCGAGGGTGGTTGTGGTGTGGAATCTGACAATAAGAGATGGGAGGTAAGGTAACGATGCTTCATCTAGTGAAACGCAGAAGGGTGAGACAAGAGGTATACAGGTCTAGGCCCCTCGCGATGGAGGTAAAAACCCTAGTCCTGTTCTTCGGAGAGATTGTTCTTGCATGTGAGTGTAAGATTACTGTGATTCTGTGACCGTAACTACCCATTGGCCACTACGAGTGGTAACAGGGGGGGTTAAATTCTATTAGTAACGCTGAGGTTCAATACTAATAAGATCTCCATTCATGCTCTTAGCCGTTTGGCTACTTCGATCTAAGTAAGACACACGCGAGTGAGGATATGTCCTTCTTGATCCGAGCTGTGCCAGAAATCTCTACTTCGGCAGCATTCCCTGAGTGACTAAATCCGCATCTTGCAGGATAATATATTGGTACTTGATGATTGTGGGCTAGGGCCTCCATGGGCTTCTGCTACGTTTTAGGTCACCGTGGGCTTAGTTGGTGGGGTATGACCTCATCATGGATGTTCATGGGAGATTGAAACCCGAATGATCCTTCAATATTGATGAACTGCAGACTCGCCTAAAGAGGGATCCCAACGGATTCTAAAGAGCAAACCATCCATGGTTCACTATTTTTTGGTAAATTTTGGTGATAATCAATCATCTCTCAGAAGAGGTTGACTAGTAATCCAACAGGGATGTATCATGAATTCCGAGTGATAATTATGGTGTTCGGCCCTTGGAGAGACACCAATCATTATCTCGGAGGAACACCATCTTAAACCAACTCTAGATCCAAAATTGCGATTTTTATATTTTGGGTCCTAAACGAAGGCCAAACCATGCTGCGGGAGATATCAAATTCACTGTTTGTGCCGAATGATTTATCAATCTGAAGAGATGATCACTAATTTGTTTACTTCCAGAACTGATCTGCATAAAGAAAATGATCACTCAATATTTTCCTAGCATCGATTCATGTAGGAAGTTTTTTTTTTAGATTTTCTCAATTGAGACAAAATTTTATCCAATTTAATTGGCGAATTTGAGGGCCTCTCTGAGAGGATCAGAGGAATTTTCTGCTGCGTGCTCAAAAGATTTGTCGCAGTCACAGGGACTTGATTAGATGGTTGCTTAGGGACAATCTTTGGTTCCCGCGCTTGAATCTTCTTGACTAGCATGAACATTGTAGATGTACTGAGAGGCGCAGACGTTACCTCGATTACCATAAACTAGTGGTTGGGGCCCGCCAATGGCGGGCCTCCTGAGTGCGTACTTGTGGCACACTTGTCTTGCTGAAGCACCTTATTGCACATTTAGGGTGTCTATATTCACATGAGTTCATACACATTTATTGTCAAGTAACATGGAACATATCCCTAGAATACCTGCCTATCCTACCTAACGCTGGATTTCACCTAACGCAAGAGCAAGTACTACGATGAAAATCACTTTTACGAGTGATACCTTTGTCTTTGGTGCTTGAGTTGTCCTCCCAGCGGTGTGGTCCTCGATTTTTTTATGTACCTTCTCCCTCTCTACACCTTTTTTCCGCCTCGCCGCCCAGAAAGACCTATAGAAGAAGGAAGAATTCAATCCGTATCGTACTTTCCAAGCAACCCTCCAATGAAGAAAGTGCAATTACGGTCCTGATGGTGTTAGTTGCTCCAAGCACAGTGCACATCTAAAATGTAGTACTTAACTAAAACAAGAAAATTGACAATATGAAGTCCCATAGCAGTATGTACATATGTAGCTGTATTAGAAATTTAGAATCAAGATAAAATCAGCTAATTTATTTACAAATAGCAAAAGACCAGAAAGTACTGGCTCGCTCAACCATGTTACACCACATTTCCCTCTACTACTCCATACAGCACTATGATACTGACATTGCCAGCATTAAATCAGACACATCCATTACTACAGATTAAATTTCACTTCTACAGTGACCATCTCCATAATATCTAACCAGCCATCGTCTCAGATTGTCTACCAACTTGATTCACTTTTCATGCCACCATCGCGGACCATACAAACATACATACATCAAACATCAATGCCATTATGTCAATGTGTTCATCTTAACCAATGTTCACTATGGTTCATGTGCCCCAATGAAATAACGATTGTTAGCATAAGTTTTCTTTACAAGTAAAAAAGAACCACGAACACTTGGCAAAGCACCGCAATGTTTCAGCACAAGAGATCCTTAGATACCAGAACCAAGCAACACAATCAATCCTAGTGTCCAAGAGAATTGCAAAGCAGTCTTGCGCCATATAGGCGGCAAAATTTGCATTAGATAAACAGGAACCTAATCTCTAGAAGGCACCAACATGCACCCATGTAAGTGCCAGCTTCTGTAACTACTAATAATAGTGCTTCGTGCAAATGGCTTAGAGCGGCATGAACATTTCCTGTATCATCTTCCAACATAGCCACATTTATGTTGGTAGCAGCTGAACCTAGATGTGAAATCCCACAATAAGTAGATAAATCACATAGTTGACATATGTTCAGGAAGAAGATATACCTCTAGGTATACAAGTCAACCAAAATAGATAACAAAAATGAGCAAGTGGATGATGTATGAAAGAAGGTTATTATCAAACAAACATGCTCTTATATATACAAATTAAGTATGGTATCAAAGACATCTTGTTTGAAATGTAAGTAACATGCTAGTACTATGCTTGTTTCTACCCTATTCCCAATCACACCTCCTATCTCTCTGGTGCCATCTTTGGCTTTCAACATATGTTAAAGGTTAAAGGTTAGCATGAGATTAGTGACACGAGCCCTTGAATGATGCAAATAACATAACATCAAATTCAAACTTGTCATTTCACCCGCTTGTCAGTCATATTTGTCAAAGCTAGAACAAGGGAACAACTTCACATAAGCTTCAAAGTATGCTACTCTAGACGATATGACAAGCCTAGTGTACGTTTTGTGCCCAAGAAAATTCTTCATCATTCCTATAGGAGCCAAAAGGTGTGATTAGGCATCTATTTTTGCCTTGTGTTGCAGGCCTAGTTATCTCCGTCTTCCAGCTTTACGGATATTACAAGATGAGATCAACTCTAGTTTGGCAGTAGGCACCATGCACCACATGTACCTAAACCATTTGTACACATTCACCACAGCGTATATATACATATTAGAGCGAAATCAATAACCACACATACGGAAAAGGAGACATCTATGAGCATCTATCAAATTGACAAGACACCAATCAACACTTAAAACCTCAACATATAACAACAGCAACGTCAACCACAGATAGAATTCACCCACCAAATCTTCATCATAAAAATAAAGACTGTAATTACTATGAAGCTCTAATATCAAACTGTAAGAATGACAACCAAGACACAGATGGAATTCGATTCCTCACAGTTATAGGGAAACTGCACAGGAGAAATCGAAAAACACGAACCTTACTAGTGCTATCGTAGTAGTCATTGAGAGATCAATGGTACATGGACTCATCCAATCTGAACCAGTTGGTGACATACTCGTATAGAATTGCATGCGCTGCAGCAACCAAAAGAATCTCTATCTAGCTTTTGTGCGTAGAGGACAAATGCTTAGTTCTTTACTCTGCCAATATAAATACTATCAGCAAGGCAAAGAATTCAAACTAAACTATTTAAGAAGAATGAGCAGGCAACACACCAAAACTGAACTATGTAAGAAGAATTCGAACAAAACTATGTAAGAATAGAACATCGATAGCGAAATTTTATTAAGATCAACCAAGCCTTTATATGAAGCATGCATACTATAAAATACAATGATGTAAAGATTTGACGCATAACAAACCATGCAGAGAATAGGAACAATTAGCAAATTAAGATGTTGTGATTGTACCTGAGAAATGATGATCAGCACTTGCATAGCTCCAACAGGCTGTACCCCATAGAATTACTAAATCAAACTCAACAGTACAAATGCTCTCTGCAAAATAAAGAAACGAATGGAATCACAATCATTTTCGCAAGTGAACTGAAGCAACTAAATAGCGCAAAACCTAACTGGAAGTTTGTGTTTGGAAGAACTAATGCAACTAAATATGGCCAACCGACAAAATATTAATGGAGACACACAAACTAATACACCAAGTACCACAATGATTATATAACAATCCATACTTCTGACATACAAGACAGGATCATTTTTGCATGTATTGCATCTTAGTGCCATTACTTATGCAGTAGAAATCAAATTAAGTGGAAGTCGCTAGAAATCAGGAGAAGTGGACAACAATATCTGATCAAAGTTAATGCACAGACCAATTGAGACTATAACACAAACTGGTCATATCACCTAAGCATCTAAAAAGAACGATAGCACTTACAACGGACAGTAAAAGTGTGCGGTAATACAGTTTATTTTAAAAGCATTCCAAAAGAATGACAAATAAAATAAAGCAAGGAATAGGAGATGACCCGACCTTTTACTCATAGCAGATCAATTATTCTCAATGGCATCATTTTTTGTGCTGAGTGCATAACATAAACTGACCCTTCTTCCTTGTTACTTCAAGACACAATCAAATCTGCATTCAAATGGAATTAGAAGTTCAAGGTAATGAGCAAATTTTACTTAATACATCAAATGGAATCAAATCTGCAAAATTGCCTCGGTAAAAGAATAGTTCGAACTGTACATACATGCCTAATAACAATCATGGCGTAGCAAAACCAAAAGAACCATATCCGTATGCCATCCCTCACCAAAACGATCATGCATCTACATTTCCAAGCTTTTTAATTTAGCGAGGACACTATAAGCAAGATAGGTGTCTGATTTACTTTTGGAGAATCCTAATGATTTACATTATTTCCTTTGTATCACAATAAAAAATGAATTCAACAAAGAGTAAAACAACTACCTAGACTTTGTCAGATTACTTATGAAGTATCAAGATGACAAAAGAATGTCAAGAACAGATGCAAATAAAGAGAAATGGTGTATTTTCTGCACATGCCAAGTCACAGGGATACTAACACACGCCCCAAACTTTGGTGCTTATGACTCAGTAGTTAGTAAATAATGATCCATCCGAAGATGGATAATTTAATGTAGAAGCACTATTACTGATTTAGAATGTGCACCTTTTGACAAGTTCATGCATTATTATACTGATTTAGAATGTGCACCTTTTGAGTAGTTAGTAAACAGATCCCAAGCATAGGAGAATTGAAAGAACTCCTAGAAAAAAATGGAAAGAACAAAGGACATGTGTCATGGCTTCTCTATTTGAATCCCAATTAGCATAATAAGGAGACAAGGAAAAGCATATTCTAAAATATGTGATATATCATGCATGTAAATATTTGAATCCCATCTATGGAACTAAAAAAATGAAATCATCCAACAATTTTAAATGTGTGCAACAGATTAACTATACTATCCATCTTCTTTTCCTTGTATTTCTTGATTTGCTCTAAAATCTAGCATCATATACCAGTTAGCCTTTACTTATTTGTCAAGGACTCGATATACATGCCTATTCCTTTCAAACATCATATTATATACCATGATAAAGAAAGGAGAAGAGAAAATGAACCTGGTGATCCACATAGGCTATCCCCTTTCCAATTAACTCAATTGCCTGCTCGTATAAAGCTTGAACATAAATCGCTTGTATATGTGACTTTGAAGGGCTCCCATCCCATTCATTGGACTAACTCCTCAATGTGGTTTGCATATTTCTTCTTTTCAGCTTCTGCATTTGTGTCACTAAACTTGTTGTTCAGATAGAATGAGATTGCAAAAGAACTAATACAGAAAGAATTCTATGTAAGCATACCAATTTAGATGACCTGCTTAGCCTTGCAATCCAAAATCCGGCCTGAGCTGCAGCAAAAACAACACCAATTATCCTGAAATAAGGCATCATCACTGAAGTTATAATATCTTAAATGGAGAATCTTGGAGGTATACTCTAAAACATTTTTTTGCTGGTATAGAGTTTAACCTGCAAAGGGAATCTGAATATCTGTATCATATGCCACTTTGAACTTTGGTACTTCATCGTATAATATTTATAATAAATTGTACACTCAGCAGCAAAAATAACACTCAATAGCAGCCCTGGATTCTATGAAGACAAATCCTGGTCACTTTAGTTTCTGGTGTAAGAATCTTATGGGTACCCAAAACCACTCCATAGCAACCATAGATTTATGGAAACAATCGTTGGTGTAAGAAATCTTGTGGACTGGACACACAAACCCTAGCTACGAAATTATGAAGGAATCAGAAGGAGCTCAGAGGGAAGGGCGGATAAAACAACTAGTGGCGGCGACATGGCCATGGTTGGGCCGAGCCACTTTCCTTGTTGCCATCTGTTGTTCCCGTGGAGAAGAGACGAGGCGGAGGCAGCAACCGAGATCAACAAGGAAGAGATGGCGCGATGGAGACCCATTAGAGGACGAGTGCGAGCGGCGAAGGGAGGGGAGGTGGGAAGGGGCGCACCAGATCGGCCATCTTGGTGATCCCCTCGAGGCGGCAGTCGTTCTTGATGTGGAGGCGGTGGAAAGAGATGCGCCCCAGGAGGTGGGTCGGGGTGGGTCAACGAGGTGGCGGATCTTGCCGCAGTAGACGTCGATGGTCGAGGGAAGAGGGATGAATGCACGAACTGCTCGAGCTCCTCATCCGTCTCTCCAGCGCCGCGTACGAAGGTACGAGGACGACGACGGCGCGCAGACGGCCTAACTCGGGGAAGGAGCGGGTCTCAACAGGGGCCCTTCCTCCGGTGGGCAACGACGGAGCAGCAGGTATGTGGGCTGTGGCGGCGACGCTAAACCTAGCTGGGAGGCGAGACGAGAGGAAGAGTCGCTGCCCAATCTCCTTAGTGACGTGTACGATGTCATTTTTTCCCCTTTTGTTATTCTTCCCAACGAAAGCCCAGCACGAGCCCCACAGAAAACGAGCAGGTCGCGAATCGCTTGTCTCCTTGTGCCGACGTGGACATCGCGAGAAGGCGCCCTTGATGCGCAGCTGAATGGTTTTAATGATGCCATACCCGTAACACGTGTCACGTCGTTCTTTCAAATGGATGGCTGAGATCGTGAGTCGGTTGCAACTCCTCTATTGTATAAGAGGAAACATGGGAGGTAAATCTCATTCTTCATGGTCTCGCAAGTTGCGCCGCCGCCAACCGTCGTTGCTGTTGACTGACATCTGAGCCGGTGTTGCTTGAGAACGACGGCGCGTGGGACGAGGCCGTCGGGCCACGAGCAGGAGCTCCTCTGCGAGCTCCACCACTGTGCGCCAGCCAAGCAGCAACGGCTCCCTGCGTTGGCCGAGCAGCAGCTCCATTGCGTCTCCCCTCCGCCGGCCGAGCAGCAGCAGCTCCACTACGCCGGTCGAGCAGGCTCCCATGCCTCCCCTACACCGGCTTAGCAGCAGCTCCACCGCGACGCTGCCCGAGTTCAACTTCCTGAATGGCGGCGCCCCTGCCCATGGACTTTTCCCGCAGTGGCGATCGAAACTGCGGCATGATCCGGCGCCGAGGACCCGGTTTCTTTTTTGAGGGGCCTTTTTGCAAAACAAATTTGTATCCGGATATAATTATCTTTTTTGCCACATCACCATGTCCAGCGGGTCCCACGTATCATCAATGAGCTTAAAACGAGCACATCGAGCAACTAGTATTTTTTATAAAAAAATAAGCTCGGAACTAATAGGTTTTGGCGTAATTCCATAGAACCGTGATTTCTATAAACCTAGCCTTCAATGCCAATGAGTTGCAATTCACTCCTCTCAGTCAATCCAATCATTCGTAACATGTAAAAGTTCACTGTCATATTAATAAATATACTCCCTCCGTCCGGGTTTATTAGGCCTAAAGACAACTTCTCTTAGACCAAGACACATAGTAATTTGCTCACATTAATTCTTCCATTCCACTCCCAATGCACTCTCTCACATGCATGCAGCCAACAAAAAAGCACACATGAAGTGTATTAACTTTTCAGCCATGACACCAACAACAATAGCTTTTCAATACAACCAATGAAATGGTTGCATGCATGCACCTTTCCAACACGGGGCCTTATAAAAGGGGATATGCTTGTGATGCTGAGAGGCCTAATAAACCCGGACGGAGGGAGTACTATACATCCAAATAAAATTGGTGCAAATTAGTACGTACTTATCAACCACCGACCAAGACACCAATAATTGATGGATCCTATATGTTGCTCAATCTCCCTAGAAGGAGAGTCGAGCTCAAGAAGCTATCAGTTGGCCAAAACTTGCTTTGCTGCCATGAAAATAGAATAGGTCACATCGAAAGAAAAGCATAGGTGCTACCCTAGGGAATATATCTTATAAGAGGAAAATAAATACTATGAAATTGCAAAATGGGAATAGGAGATGTCAGGAAAGAGACTGGCCTTTCTCTGTAGAGCTACCACTAAGACAAGCTGGAAGGACGCTCATTTCTTCAGCATGGGTTCTCTTGCCCCCCTTCGACTGATACTCACACATTGGTCCTAGAATAAGCCATGGAGTGCTCTCGATCGCTGCTCAAGAATCACCGATTACCTTGCAAGGCATTCAGTCAGGCTTGCGCATGCAGCAACAAGGAAAAACATATTTGGGTGTAGAACCTTGTGGGTGACTTGCTTATGGTCAAAGGCCCATGTCACGCCATCGCTTCGAGCAGCAGTTTCGCCACCTCAAGACTTCTTGTCGACAAATGGCGGTGGGTTCTGAAATCGCAGTTCGTGCCTCCAGCAAAGCGTTGTACCTGCTACGTGTGCACGGTGATTCACGGGGTTCGATGGAAGCAGCATAGTTATATGCAGAACAGCGCACAACGTGAACCCAGCCTAGCAGTGTGAGCAATATAACAGCATAATAATGTGTTAGACTGTATATACGTAGCCTCTGTATATATGTATTGTCATATTGTATTGTACTCCTTGGGTACCTCTATATAATGAGATAGCCACACCCCAGGTTAGGGTGTCCAGCAGTTTCCAAATCATATGTTTAACATGGTATCAGTTTAGGTTACGATGTCTTCCGCTGCCGCCGCCACCGCCGCCGTCGCACCGATCTTGGTTCCTCCCGCCGCCGCCGTGGTGCGGGCTCTCGCTACTGCCTCGCCGTTTCTTGCCTCGCAGCCTCTCGCGATGGCCCATGGTGTCTCGTCGTCGCCTCGCTCCCCGATCGGATCGGGAGACCGCGGCGCCACCCCGATCGGTGCTCCCTCTGGCGCTGCTCCTCCTGCGGGCGGCCTTCCCGCGATCCATGGTGGGCCGCCGCCGCCGCCGCCGTCTTGGCCGGCGCTGCCCCAACCCTATGGCGCGCCGCCCCTGCAGCAGCCCTACGGTGCCCCGCCACCTCACTCCTACTACGGCGCGCCGCCGCCGCAACCCTACTCGGCGCCCGCGCCGCCTCAACCCTACCTGGCGTCTTCCCCGCACCCGCACGGAGCTGTGGTTGCATCGCCGCCAGCGGCTTCGGCCGCGGCCGACCACGGTGCCCTCGCGGCACCCTACCACGGTGCCCCTGCGGCACCCTACGTACGGCGCCCCCGCGACACACTATGGTGCTTGCAAGGCGGCGTCCCCCGGCTCCTACCCGCCCTACCCGGTGTATCCCGTGCATCCTGGGGTGGCCTCGTCGATGGGCTTGTATGCATCGCCGCATGCCCATGTTGATTCGGCCACGGTGCCTGCGCCGTTCTACTTCTCGCATCTGCTGCCGGTGAAGCTCGCGCCGGACAACTACCTGTCCTGGCGTGCCCAGGTGCTTCCTCTTCTACGGAGTCGCTATCTGGAGGGCTACGTTGACGGATCCACTCCGTGTCCGCCCCCTCATCACCCGGCGTACCACACCTGGGTGGCTCAGGATCAGGCCATCCTCTCCGCCATTCAGTCCTCGCTCACCCCGAGCGTCTCGTCGCTGTTCATCTTCGCCGCTACGTCCCGGGAGGTGTGGGCGGCGCTTCACACCAGTTTTGCCTCTTAGTCTCAGGCGCGTGCTCACTCTATACGCACCGAGCTAGGTGAGACGAAGCTTGGTGACCTCAGCATCACCGACTACTTCAACAAGATGCGGGGTCTCGCCAACACGTTGGCCTCAGTTGGCCAGTCGCTGCAGGATGAGAAGTTCAACACCTTCGTGCTTAATGGGCTTGATGATGATTATGACAATCTCATCGAGAATGTTCATGGCCGTGATGACCCGCTTCCACCTCGTGAGCTCTATGCACGTCTGCTTGGCTGTGAGCAGTGCATCAAGGCGCGCCGAGCCTCCCCAAGTTTCGCCTCGCCAATGCCACAACTCGTGGCAAGCCCCAACGGTCATCATCTTCAGGAGGCAGACCGGTGCTGCCTTCACAACCGGCCTCGCGGGGCAGTGCTCCGACCATCACAGGTGGTAACCGGCCGGTGGCGTGTTGTTCTTCTTGTGGTGCCCAACAGGCCTGCCAGTTGTGTGGTCTTGAGCGCCACATTGCCTCTCGCTGCCATCGTCGCTACAAACAAGATTTTCTGGGCCTCGGCAACAACGGAAAAGGGAACGACAAGCAAGCCGCCGCTGCCATGACGAGTCATGATCATGGCCGTACTCCGTCTTACTCCGTTGATCCTACATGATACATGGACACTGGAGCTACCAACAACCTCACCGGTGAGATGGGTAAGCTATCGACTCAGGAGCCATATCGTGGTCATGATCAGGTGCACACCGCCAGTGGAGCAGGTATGCACATCTCCCATGTTGGTCAGGCCTCTCTCCTTGCACACAATTTTCGCACATTACATCTCTCTAATGTCCTTCGTGTTCCTTCTGCTACACGTAGTCTATTGTCTATTCCTCAACTTACTTGTGATAATAATGTCCTTGCTGAGTTTCACTCTTTTCGTTTCTTTATCAAGGATCGTGACACGAGGGCCGTTCTGCTTAGCGGTCGTCTTCGCCATGACCTGTATGCACTTGATGCGTCATGCCCACCTTCCATGCCGTCCTCTCCTCAGGTGTTCAGTGGCGTTCGTGTGTCGTCTTCACACTGGCATGCGCGCCTTGGTCACCCGGCGGCTCCCATAGTTCGACATGTTTTGCATCGTCATGATCTTCCAGTTGTGTCCAATAAAACTGCTGAAACTATTTGTGATGCCTGTCAGCTGGGCAAGAGTCATCAACTTGCTTTTTCAGAGTCTAGTCGTGTTGTGAAACATCCTCTTGAGCTTGTGTTTTCTGATGTATGGGGTCATGCCCAGACATCCGTTAGTGGTCACAATTATTATGTCAGTTCATTGATGCTTACAGCCGTTTTACTTGGTTATATCTTATTAAACGTAAGTCTGATGTGTTCGATGTCTTCATTCAGTTTCAAGCACACGTTGAACGTCTTCTTAAGCAAAAAATCATCCATGTCCAATCCGACTGGGGGGTGAATACCACAACCTCAACTGGTTTTTTAACAAACTTGAGATTTCGCACCGCGTGTCATGTCCTCATACACATCAGCAGAATGGTACTGCCGAGCGTAAGCATCGCCATCTTGTTGAAACTGGTCTAACCTTGCTCACTCATGCCTCCGTCCCGTTTCGGTTCTGCAGTGATGCCTTCTCCACAGCTTGTTTTCTTATAAACAGGCTTCCCTCGAGACTTCTGAAAATGCAAACCCCTCTTGAACTTCTGCTTAATGAGACTCTAGACTACACTTTTTTTCAAAGTGTTCGGTTGTGCATGTTGGCCTCACTTGCGTCCTTACAACAAACGCAAGCTAGAGTTTTGGTCTAAGAAGTGTGTTTTTCTCGGGTATAGTTCTCTTCACAAAGGGTACAAGTGCTTGCATGTTCCTACCGACCGCGTCTACATCTCTCGTGACATAGTATTTGATGAAAATGTTTTCCCTTTTTCGTGCACTTTCGACTAACCCTACCACTTCTACACCACCGGTGCCTGTGTCCACACCTACGCCTGATCAATTTGTGGATGTTGCATATGCCCCTTCGTTGCTCCCTAATCATGCTGCAGGTATTGGACGCGGTGCCCGGCTCGAGCTACTTGATGAACAGCTCACCGATGAGCTCCCTTGTCGGGATGTGCATGTGCCATGCATGACGGGCGGCACCCGCCAACCCGTCACCGTCTCGCCTGCTTCGCGGGCGCCGGGTTAGCCTGGCTCCACGCTGGCCCCACGGGCGCTGGGCTCGCCAGCGCCAGCGTCGCCTGGCTCGCTTGCCTCGTCAGCACCAGTGGCCTCGCCAACACCCGCTTCGCCGGGCGCGCAGGCCTCGCCAGCGCTAGCCTCGCGTGGCTCGCCCGGGCCACTGGCGGGTCTCTTGCTCGGGCCGGCTGCTGTTGCCGCCAGCCCGGAGGCCCCGTCACCTGCTCCGGCCTGGTTCGCCTCTGCGCTAGGGTCACCGACCAGCCCTGCCTCGGTCATTGGCGTGCCTGACTCGTCCGACTCGGTGCTGGCCTCGTCAACATCCTCTGCTGCACCGACTTTGCCAGTTGAACCTGTTGTCACTCTTCGTCCTCACACACGGAGCCAGTCTGGCGTCTTTCGTCCAAAGAAGCGGACGGATGGCACGGTTGCGTGGCTTGCTGCGTGCATGGCTCACATTGCTGGCGATCCCACTACAGAGCCTCGTCACTTTCAGGCTGCACTGAGTATTCCTCATTGGCGTGCTGCAATGGAACAAGAGTTTCAGGCCCTCCAACAGAATGATACTTGGCGTCTTGTTCCTCCAGTGTCCGGTGTCAACGTCATTGATTCCAAGTGGGTTTTCAAAGTCAAGAGACATGCTGATGGCTCCATTGAACGCTACAAGGCACGGTTAGTTGCAAAGGGCTTCAAACAGAGGTATGGTCTTGATTATGAAGACACTTTCAGTCCCTTCATCAAGCCTACTACCATTCGATTACTACTGTCTCTTGTGGTTACTCGCGGATGGTTCCTTCGTCAGCTTGATGTGCAGAACACTTTTCTGCATGGCATTCTGGAGGAGGAGGTTTATATGCGTCAGCCACCTGGTTTTGTTGATCCGACACGACCTCACCATCTCTGTCGTCTGGTTAAGGCACTGTATGGGCTCAAACAGGCTCCTCGTGCATGGCATGCTCGCCTTGGATCTGTTCTTCAGGCTCTTGGGTTTACTCCCTCCACTACTGATACGTCACTATTTCTCCTCCAGCGCCCTAAGGTTACGATGTATCTTTTGGTTTATGTTGATGATATCATTCTCATCAGTTCCTCCGCTACTGCTGCTGGTCGCCTTGTGATTGCTCTCCGTGATGATTTTGCTGTCAAGGATTTAGGTGCTCTTCATTTTTTCCTTGGTCTTGAGGTTTCACGGTCCTCTGCTGGTTTGACTCTCACTCAGAAAAAGTACGCCCTAGACTTGTTGCGTCGTGCTGGAATGCTCACATGCAAACATGTTAACACTCTGATGTCTGCCACTGATCGGTTGTCTGCTCTTGACGGTGACCCTCTCTCGTCTGATGATGCTATTGAGTATCGCAGTATCGTTGGTGGTCTGCAATACCTTACTATTACCAGGCCTGATATCTCCTATGCAGTCAACCGTGTCTGTCAGTTTTTGCATGCACCGAGGACGTCTCACTGGTCAGCTGTGAAGCGTATTTTGCGCTATGTCAGTCTTAGTGCCTCCTATGGTTTGCTTCTTCAGTCTGCACCATCGTATGAGCTCTCGGCTTTCTCTGATGCAGATTGGGCTGATAGTCCGGATGACAGGCGATCCACGGGGGGCTATGCGGTATTTCTGGGTCCTAACTTGATCGCCTGGAATGCTTGCAAGCAAGCAACTGTGTCTCGCAGTAGTACTGAGGCTGAGTACAAAGCTGTTGCTGATGCAATTGCTGAGATCATATGGGTACAATCTCTGTTGAGAGAGTTGCGCGTTCCTCAAGCTCGTCCTCCGGTCCTGTGGTGTGACAACATTGGTGCGACATATCTTTCTTCTAACCCGGTGTTTCATGCTAGGACAAAACACATTGAGGTGGATTATCACTTTGTTCGGGAACGTGTTGCACAGAAGCTACTCTGTATCAAGTTCATCTCGTCAAAGGATCAACTTGCTGACATCTTCACGAAGCCTCTTCCACAACCACAGTTTGTAGGCTATAGGCGCAATCTTAACTTGCTTTGTACTTCAGGACATAGTTAAGATTGAGGGAGGGTGTTAGACTGTATATACGTAGCCTCTGTATATCTGTATTGTAACATTGTATTGTACCCCTTGGTTACCTCTATATAATGAGATAGCCACACCCCAGGTTAGGGTGTCGAGCAGTTTCCAAATCATATGTTTAACATAATGTATGTACATATGCTGTGTTAGGAATAAGCCACGGCGGGCACGTGGTCTGGGCATAGTCCGATTCATGTCTGGCATGAGTCATAGTCTGGGCATGATCTGGTCTGTGTCTGGGCATGATCCGACTCATGTATGGCCTGCGTGTGTGTGCGCGTCGGGTCCGGCAGTGGCAGGCTCGGGTGCGTACAGGCGTGCCCATAGGTGTGTGTGCGTGACTGCGTGCGTTGATTAGCGATCAGTGCGGGAGGGTGACCGCGCCGGACGCTGGACCCGGTCGCGTCCGTTCATGTGTGTGCGCGGCGGACGCAGGAGCCGTGGAGCGTGGGGCGTGGCGAGTGGGGTGAGTGGGCGCGCCGTAGATGCGGTGTGGCACGCGTGCATGCGCGTGTATAAGGTCTCCCCCGGCCTCTGTGGATCGGTGTGAAAAACGAGTTCGAGGTCGTGCAGAAAATTGAAAACGCCGTTGTTGCGGCAGGGTGTTTGTGCGCCCGCAAATTCTCTGTGTCCACCTATTCCTCCTTCTTCCTTGTCTCCGGCGATCACTGGTGACCCGCAGTTCCGTTTTTGCGCCAACAATTGGCATCATAGCTAGGTGTGAGAGAGAGATCGCCGGCCATGTCGCTCGTTCCGTACTCTGGCGGGGCGAGGAGTTCACTGCCGATGCAGGTGCCCCAGCTCACTGGTGACAACTACACCATGTGGGCCATCAAGGTCGAGGCGAACCTGGACGCGGGCGGGCTCTGAGAGGCGGTGGTGCCGGCGGAGGACTCGGCGTCGGCGGTGGTGGCGAAGAAGGACAAGCCCGCCCGCGCGTACCTGCTCGGGGCACTCTCCGAGGACCTGCTCTTGCAGGTGTCGGGGAAGAAGACGGCGGCGGAGGTCTGGGCGAGCCTCAAGGCGAGGTTCGTCGGGGCGGACCGAGTCCGGGCGGCGCGGTTGGGCACTCTCCGAGGGGAGTTTGAGATGCTGCGCATGGCGGAGGGCGACACGCTGGATGGGTTCGCCGGCAAGCTCGGCGGCATGGCGGCGCGCTACGCGGGACTTGGGTCGACGCTGGACGACGCTGCGATGGTGAAGAAGCTCCTCGATTCTGTGCCGGATCGCTTGTACGCGGCGGTGGGCGGAATCGAGCAGTTTGCGACGTCTCCACCATGCCGTTCGAGGACGCGCTCGGTCGCCTGAAGGCCTTCGACGAGCGGCTGCGACGGCGTGGATAGGCGGACGGCGAGCGAGCGGACGGCGTGCTCATGTACACGGCGGCGCAGTGGGCAGCGAGGCAGCGACGCCAGGGAGGAGGCGGCATCGAGCGCGACGACGACGGCACGTGCAGCACGGCATCGGGCAGCGGAGGAGGACGGCATGGTCGCTGCTACAATTGCGGCCAGCGCGGGCACTTCCGACGCGAATGCACGAAGCCGAAGAAGCCGGCGGCGGCAGAGCAAGCTCTCCTTGTGGACGACGTCGAGGGGCCGGTGCTGCTGTAGTCGTGGCTTAGGGGGAGTGTGTTAGGAATAAGCCACGGCGGGCACGTGGTATGGGCATAGTCCGATTCATGTCTGGCATGAGTCATAGTCTGGGCATGATCTGGTCTGTGTCTGGGCATGTTCCGACTCATGTATGGCCTGCGTGTGTGTGTGCGTCGGGTCCGGCCGTGGCAGGCTCAGGTGCGTACAGGCGTGCCCGTAGGTGTGTGTGTGCGTGAGTGCGTGCATTGGTTAGCGATCAGTGCGGGAGGGTGACCGCCCCGGACGCTGGACCCGGTCGCGTCCGTTCGTGTGTGTGCGCGGCTGGCGCGGGAGCCGTGGAGCGCGGGGCGTGGCGAGTGGGGTGAGTGGGCGCGCCGTAGGTGCGGCGTGGCACGCGTGCGTGCGCGTGTATAAGGTCTCCCCCGGGCTCTGTGGATCGGTGTGAAAAACAAGTTCGAGCTCGTGCAGAAAACTGAAAACGCCGTTGTTGCGGCAGGGTGTTTATGCGCCCGCAAATTCTCTGTGTCCACCTATTCCTCCTTTTTCCTTGTCTCCGCTCTCCGGCGATCACTGGTGACCCGCAGTTCCGTTTTTGCGCCAACATGCTGATTCCTATCCGGGAATAAGTTTTTTTATGGGTAAAAGACTTTATTTCTCATAGAATGGTCATATCATTTATAAGAAGAGAAATAAAATCTGGGGTAGAATTCTCCCATAGTCCAGACGATCGTCTAAAGAATGAAAATCTAGCTAAACTATCAGCAATTTGATTTGCTTCCCGGAAACAATGTTTATAGCAAATTTTGGTGATATCCATAGCCATCTGTTTACACTCTAGAACCACAGCCACATCAGCTCGAAGAAGTCATCCATTGATTGCATTGCTTCCACCGTGATCATCCAATCAGACTCAATTTCAACACTATTGCAACCAGTATTTGCTGCGATAATATATAAAGCACTAACCGAGCACAGTACATGGCCGAATGATACAAAGCCGATCCCAAGATTGACAGATCATGCACAATAGCGCGACCAAAGAAAAAAAGACGGAGATCTGAGAACAACGCCACATCACGCCCAACCCCTACTACACCTAAGCTTCACCACAATGCCCTCAAGAGGGAGAGGTATGTACGGCGCATAGTGTCGCCATTGCTGTGTTCACAAGAAAAAAGATCTTCACCTGAAGCCCAGATATAGAGGATCACCATATGATGACATCTTCAAGAAGAGAGCAGCACCCGCGGGCTTCACCATCGTCGACCACAAAGCATAAGGCTTTCGTCCGATAGATCCTGCTTGTCAGTCGAGGTCTTCAGGAGAAGCGCGATGAGTCTAGATCCCCATATCAGGATCGAGGTGCTGCCAGTGTCACAGACAAGTAGCACACCCGAGCCACCGGTGTTATGCCTTTTGTCGTCCACACAACCAAGAGATATAGCTGCCACCGCCGCTATCGTGCCCTCTACAGAAAACAACCATGTGAACTGCCTTCCAGGGCCATCACCCGGGCATCCATGCCATGAGACAACGCCAACCACCCACTTCACCGTGCACATGCTGCAGCTGGAAAGGCCCGTCATCAGCCCCCGAGCCTTGGTCAGCGCCATCACCGTAGGGGCACCCACACCTGGAATCCCCTCCAATCCCGGTGGACAGAGGGGGGATATGACCCAGTGGCTGGCAACGGCAACCCTAGAGCCATCAGCTCAAACCATGCCCAATCCACCCTGTAGCACCGATCCGACTACGAGCGAGCGCTGTCCCGACCTCCACCACCATGGACCTTCACTGACGCCATAATGTGCAAACGCCCCCCAATCTACCCGCAAGAACCCGCCCTGTCTTGACCGGAGGCGGCCTAGAGTCGTGAACCCCGGCCGTAGGACCAAGCCAAACTCCAGCGCCGACAGCCAGTCCACGACGCCAACCAACTGCCACCCATCGCACCTAGGAAAGGTGGGCACTGCCCCATCAGATCTAGGCATCCTCGATTCTGATGGGGAGCCGCTCTTTGACGCCGGCAACTCCGGCTGCCAAGCAGCCACACCTGAGCCAGCCCCGCCCCCCATTGACCGCTCGCGCGACGCCCAACGCCCACAACCCCGCCTCCACATGCCGGCGAGAAGGCCGCCGGTCACCACCCCCGCCAGCACTCGCCGTCCGACGACCAAGCATAACCAGGCTGTGCCGCTCCCAGCCCTCGCCGCAAGGATCCACTGGGCTCCAGATCCGCTGTTAGAATAAATCCGAGGCATACCGTCGATCATCCGAGGACCAAGAAATCACACGAGCACGACACTGAGATTTGTTAACGAGGTTCACCGACATGGCTACATCCCCGGGGCTTGACTACGGGCGCTCCTCCCCATGACACCGTCACAATACCGCACCCCGGCCGCCCGGGCGCCGGCACACGCCGCCGGCTCCCCCGCGTGCCCGTGCTATTATGTTGGCATAGGTTACATCGTGTGTCTAGCCCCGCTATATATGAGAGGCCTAGGATACAGGTGTTCTATTAGGACACAACTCTTACCCTGTCTACACACAGTCCAAATCAAGTCCAACTGTAATCCTACCTTGTACAATAATATTCGACATAATTCTAACAAACTCCACCTTGGCGAATATTCTCCACCACCTTGAATTCGTCCGTGCGTCGAACCTCCATGTACATTGGACTTGAGATACACCATGAGCACTGCTGCTACTCCCAGACTCCATGTGACTCCACCTGCAACTGTAGTCCCTTCTCGTCTTCATCACAGTCAACACTCGAGCAAAAATTAAGCTCCTCGTTACTCTACTTTGTGCTCCCAACTTCCGGAGTATCCGCTCAACGCCATCACACACTGATCATTAATCTGCGTGAAAATGAACAACTCACATATTGGATGTCACATATAAGAGTTACCTGAACTCAACGTCACCGCTCTTTCTTGACTGCTTGTCTGAAACTTGAAGGAATTTCACCGTCATCTTGTGTCACCCTGAGTCAAATTCGCAGTTGTCTCACCCTTCTTCCGGATAGTCTCTGACATGTCCCACCGCTATAGCACTCCGCCTCCTTCTGTATTTGTCATCCGCACTTTGCCATGTGCACTGAACACCACAGAATATACGGCCATGTACTCTCTCAGCTTTTGACAATTCCAGACTCTCTGTCACTTTCTCAGATTCTCCATGGTCAACTCCTGTCCATCAACTAGCACCGATAGACCCAGTCACCAACTTGAATCTGGTACTCGTCAACACTGCTTCAGCACCCCTGCACACTTTGTCCGACCACATGTCTCACCATTAGTGCCTTGGTCTGTTGCTGTGTCCCGTGCTTACCGCACACCTCGCCGCTATTACCGCGTCGAGCCTCTGCTGTCCTGGTCGAGTCTCCCGGGTAGCTAGCCCCCACTGCCTCAACCCCCACTGCAGAGAACCACCGATCATCATCGACCGATGCCGAGTATCACGTCTCCATCAGACCACTGGTACCCAGTCCAATCCACGTGTCTCTCGCTATCCCACTGAAATAGGCTTCGACTCTCTGTCGACTTACGCCGTAGCCCCTCCATCAGCACAGAGTGAAGTCTTCCACCAAACCTCAGCTCCACCTTCAACATGACTCCATGTAGCTGCGCCATGCTACCCCACGGCCTATCGTCTTCAAGCTCGCATGTGTACACAACCTTGAATCAACCCTGCGCCATAGTCCGTCGAAGCCGCACAAGCCCTCGGGCCTGCACCGCGTGTTTCCACGCCCCAGAAGTCGGCCACCATCAGCATCACGCTCCTATGTCGTCGTCGCTGAAATCACCGTCGTCTTCTGCTTTGACCAACATCCATGTCGATCAGTCAGACAGTCCAGTCCGACCCAGCCGAAACAATCCGACTGCAAACATGCTCCACCCTACGTCGTGTCCGCCTCACACATCTGTGCATTGCCTTGACGCTCTGTGTTTGCATGATCCTACCACGACACGCTCCAGACTCCTCTGAGCCTTATACGCACGTCATCGTCCTTGCCACGCACATCACGGACCCTCACGCTTCCATCCTCGTACACAACAATGTATAAAGAAATAAAGCCAAACTGCACCATGTAAGCCTTCCGTGTGCACTTCACCGTGAAGATCAATGGAAAGACTCCAACACTCCACCTTGTGCTCCTGTAGGCTGTAAATCAATTAGCTTTTCATCTCTTCCTCTTGATGGATAGCATCAATCCGTCACGTAGCCCTTTTTTTCACCAAACAAATCTCGTACCACTGTCCTTCGGCGCGGCACAAGCAGCAACCAACGAGAATCTTGTCCTACGCAGCTCCCTTGTTTTTTTTTTGTTTTTTTTTTGTCGTGACGCATGCGCACACGGCACACCTCAAACACCCAGCGCCTGGGCCTGGCCCGCCGCCCTCAGCCTGCTCCGCAACGCTGTTCCGCAACGCTGCTGGTCCAGCCCACCAGCCGGCCTTGCCAGCTTGGGCCTCAGCTAGCAAGCGACCATCCACACGCGTACGCTCGAGTACGCCCGCCGCCTCGCTCCTCCACCGATCGAGCGCTGCTGCTTGGGCTCGTGCCGACACGTGTGCCCTGCGATCTCTGTTGCGGCCCCACGCGATCGATCTGGTACCGATCGAATCCGCCACGAAGACCTCCGACACGCCGCCCGCCGCTTGGACAAATCCGCTGCCGCACGTCCATCTGATCTGCAAGACCTCAAGCTACACGCCTGACATCGCCTGCTTCCGATCGCTTTTATCCGCGCAATGGTTTTCATCGAAAGCCCATCCAAACTTCTTCCAACTTGCACGATCGACCGCGCGCCACCAGAGAGTTACTTGGGACTCCGACTTCATCGCTCACCTCTAGATCAACGAACCGCGACCTCAAATTGAACCTTGCTCTGATACCACTTGTTAGAATAAATCTGAGGCATACCGTCGATCATCCGAGGACCAAGCAATCACACGAGCACGACACCGAGATTTGTTAACGAGGTTCACCGACATGGCTACATCCCCGGGGCTTGACTACGGGCGCTCCTCCCCATGACACCGTCACAATACCGCACCCCGGCCGCCCGGGCGCCGGCACATGCCGCCGGCTCCCCCGCGTGCCCGTGCTATTATGTTGGCATAGGTTACATCGTGTGTCTAGCCCCGCTATATATGAGAGGCCTAGGATACAGGTGTTCTATTAGGACACAACTCTTACCCTGTCTACACACAGTCCAAATCAAGTCCAACTGTAACCTACCTTGTACAATAATATTCGACATAATTCTAACATCCGCAGCCAAAGCTCGCTCCCACGCGGACCACCACTTGTGACGCCGCCCGAAGCGCAACCGCCGTGCTAGCCCATATGAGCACGCCACCACGCCGACGCGCCACGCGCCCAGCCGGAGTGAACGGCCCGCAACGCACTGTTGCCTGAAAAGGAACGAGAGAACCCTGCTACCGCTAGCTCCGGCCGAGCTTTGCACTGTTTAACAGAGAGTTAACGGCATTGATGGAAGTTTACACAAACATACCCAAAACACAAGTTGTTGGACCGAGTTATGTCATTTTTAAGGTTATGTATGAATCTATACATCGGGTGCAAGTTCATGTACCAGAATTGTAATTAAGTCGTAGAATAAAGTGCCAATTATTTAAGCTGGCAAGGTCTTATCTTGGTTTTTGCACAACTATATATGACCTGGGATTAAAAGTTCTCTAGGGCGCACAATATTCAACCATGCTGGCCCACAATGTCACACATATATATACCTTCCGTCTTTACCCTAGTAGCATAAGAAGCTCTCTTGGCTCAGACAAATGAGACAAGAACATAAAAAAGGAGTGGATGATTGTTTGGGAGCAGAAGTGTCGTTGGCACTGGAACTAGCACCCTGTCTTCTATTAGTATGCACTTTGTTCTTTGATTGGCACTGGAAGTGTCGTTGTGCTAATTTGAATGGATGCATGTTTTTCATTCTGAGTAGATCTCTCTGGTTGCTAGGCCGAGCTTGCACCTCGCCACATCTTCAATCTTCCCAGAGAGATAGTGTCACATAAATCATATGCCACGCGCCACCTCCATGCAGTCATCTTGCAGTCAAAGTCATGTCATGAAACCGATATGATATTTTTTATAATTTGTTTTGCACGGAAGCTAGCTAGTGGCCTACACGATTAAGGCAATTTCAAATAATAAGAAGGTCAATTTTAAATCTTGGAGTACACACTGACATAAAAAAAAGACAACATTTGCTCTGCCTACGTACAAGCGCACCATCGGACATCCGCATATACTCCCTCCATTTCAAAATATAAGGTGTATAAGTTTTTTTAAGTCAAACATGATGGCTATGTGAATATCCTTCAATATATTTTGTGGGGCCGAATGGTTCTTGGTATTTTGAATTCAAGGATTTCGCGTGCTTCCTAACGTGAGCCTCTAAATATGGACTCCATCTTCTTTACAGCTTCCAATGTATGTAACATTCTCGACTGCCATATGTCAACTGAATTCTTCTAACCGCCATAATCAGACAAAGATTTAATTACCTACTCTTTAAATTCAAATATAGTTAGATACCATTTCTCAAAAATTTAGGTATACTTTTCGGGTATTTGATCCCAAAACAGTTGGAGTCAGTGCCCACCCTAGGAAAAGCAACTTCAAATCCAATACTGCAGAAGATCCTACTAAATAAATATATAATGAACCTAAGATTTTCGATTGTTTTTCATAGTATACATTATACCAGACATGTTAACCTCAACGGAGGCTATGTTCACCCAAGCATTGGGTTTATCTACCAAACTGAAATCTACAGTGACACCAACGGAGCGGACAACAAGAG
>NC_041392.1:41895579-41912827 GCF_002162155.2 Triticum dicoccoides
GTTCTTCTCCAATTTATTTTAGAAGACCAACTAATCTTTTTAGGGCCAGTTCTTCGGTTCTTCTCCAATTTATTTTAGAAGACCAACTAATCTTTTTATCTTAAAATTCTACTAATTATTAGGCTTTTAAAATGAAAAAAAAATGATTGAGCTTATAGAATAAACTGAGGAGAGGGCAATTTATTTCCACCGACAACTATAAGCCCTAAAAAAATTGGCCTACGACAGCAAAACAAGGCGGGGAAAAGGAAGAACCAGTTAGGCCACTACCAAAAACGTGCCTGAAGTAACGAGGTAGACTGCCATGCCAGGTTTCCCATTTCAGTTAGTTGGGCGATGGATCATGCGCTGTTTCGACCGGTAGTAGGGTTCGATCGAGCATTCGGGAAGACACCCTGGCTACAACGACCAATTAGCAGTTAGCACGGCGTATAGTACTTACTCCTTAAAAAAATATAAGATCTAAACGCTCTTATACTTTCTCCGTTTTTACAGAGGGGGTAGCATTCAAGTCAGCTAGCGCCTCCCTAGGTTGAGCTCGACCAGCGCGGTCGTGCATGCCGTCATCTGGTCTCCACCCCAGCCGTGTGGCCTCCTCCTATCGACCATTGTGCGTACGTGCCTCTTCGGGTCGCTTCACCTATGGAGTTAAATACATTGGAGGTGCCTCAACTTGTCCGTCGCGGTCACTTTGGTACATAAATTTGTAAAATACATAAAACTGGTGCTTTAACTTGTCTAAGCGTGCAAATACTATGCCTCCGTCCGTATGCGGGTGTATGCCCTGCTCGTGTGGCATGCCAGTATGGCGATGACCCACATGTCATTGGTTGCGAGTGGACGAGGTACTAGTTGACTTGCACATGATTTTTTTTGCGCACATATCCCCCTGAATTTTGTTTTAATTAAATACCCGTGCCCCACTCGTCAGTGAACAGCACAAATAGAACTGGTGGTGTTTTCTGTGCATATAACCCCCTGAATTTTGAACAACACAAATAGTAGTGAACAAGAAAATTTGGATCGACAAGGATTCAAAATGTGGACCTGCTGGTAGAATTGTCCCACCGTCGATAACCATCCCAACTAATGGCTCCTTGGTGTAAAATGGACTACGAGCCTTTATATCTGAACACAAAATGATAGGAGCCGGAGGTTCAAACCAGTGACCTGCGGACTGCTATCAACGCGTGCGTGTGTTTTCTTTTTTGACAATTAACACGTGATTGTGCTAACCAGCAGACAAGAAACTACTAGATGCCTTAATGAGATAATTTACTTTTTAAATGATTTATTTAGGATTGAAGGAGATTTAGGAAATATATTAGTGCATTTGAAAAAAAAATGTTCCACCTGTTTCTGAAAAATGTTTTGACGTGTATTATAAAATTATAAACGTGTTTTAGAAGTTGAGGCACTCACAATGTATTTAACTCCCGCTCATTCAGTCGTCATTTTTCACCCCACGACGGCCACCAGTACCACGCGCACACATATCTATATCTATACCAATATAAAAAGACCCAGTTGGGCAGATCCAACAGATCTTGACCATTCATTTGTGTTAATCCAACAGTCCTTATCGCCCTGATGGTGAGCCACTAAACATGTTTAGCGCTAAACAATCCTTCTCTTCCTTGACCACTTTCCTTACGTAGCCTTTTGCACAAAAGGAAACTGACACCAAAGGAAACCGCCGCACCATCTGGGACGCCTCCTCGCCCCACCCCGATCGCATCCAGTAGCCGCACCTTCAGGAACGCCTCCTGAACTAACTCGCTGGGGACGCCACGTGAACCGCCTATCCGGTCGTCGGGGGCGCCGTGAACCGCCTTGCCGGCCGCCAGGGACGCCGCCTCAACCACATATCCGGCCGTCGCGGACGCCGCCTGAATCGCCTCGCCGGCCGCCGGGGACGCCGCCTGAATCGCCTCGCCAGCCGCCGGGGACGTCGCCTGAACCGCCTCGCCACAGTCGTCAGCGTCAGTCAGGGGACGCACCTTCAAACACGCAGCTTCACATTTATATTTTCAGTTCCGTGCTTTCATCTCTGCTTTCGTCCGTACACCTGCTCGGGCCGCACTCGGGGACGACGCCTACTCCTAGGCCAGGCGGGGACGGCGCCTTCTACATCGCCTCGACGACCGTCTGGTACGCTGCCTCCTACACAACCTGAAAGGCGTCCATTCACATCTCCGCCTTCAAACACGCAGCAGGTCTTTCATCTCTGCGTTCTTTCATCTCTATAAGTACAGGAATCCAGATATACATGTAACATGTTTGCATTTTTTTTTTGTCGAGTGTCAGAACAAATAGGGCTGGTCTAATAATTTAGAAATGCATACTAACCAAGGCCTCTAACTTGTAAGAATATCCATGTGATTAGGATCGTCATGCTGTACCGCAATATTGGCCTCTTGCACTTTATTAGCATAACATTTTGTAGGTGTTCCATAATCTATACCCAAACAAATTAGCATTATTAGTTTAGAAAGCAGACTCGGTGAATTAGTACAACTATATATGGACTACATGATTCATCTCCGCCTTAAAGCCAGTTTAAAAACATCTTCCATCGGTGATTTGCATTGATCACATTATACTGATTTTGTTCTTCCTCACACCTCAAGCATCTATGCAAAATAGTTATTCTTCACGTTATACTGATTTTGTTCTTCTCCCTCGCAATCAGCTAATCGTGACCACTTTGGGCATCTTACAAGAGCCGCCTCGCTCCCTTTGGGCAGAGCTGACCGGGGATAATAATCACATGGATGATGATAAGAAGGTGCAGGGCAATCAAGGCAAACAAGGATGGTATGCACGGATGTCTGACGATAAAAAGGCCGAATACCTCGAGAAGCGGCGTCAGGCACGTGCTGACAAGAAGGCTGCAACTCTTATTGCTGCGAAATGTCAGCAACTATATCAAGACCATCCTTCTATTCTGTCTCCGGAACGTACACCATTCAGCAATATAACCAACAGTCCAACACACACAAATATGGTACATTCCTTACCTCCGGAACTTTACTTCTTCATTGCTTCATGGAGGATGTAATCATGATTGTTCTGTTTCCTTCACTCTTTTTTGCCATGTATAGTGAGTACACCTGCAAGCTCTGGGAGTACTGCTCGTCAACCTGCAGATAGCAATGTTCAATGCAAAAAACAAGGTGGGGGGTGGTATGCCTGTCTGTCCCAAGAGAAGAAAACAGAGCACTTGGAGAAGCTCCGTATGGCCCGACTAGAAAAGAAAGCTATAGAAAAAAGTGTGAATGTTGATGTACCTCAATCCCCTGCCACTCAATTTTCCACAGGTAATAAACCCCTATCTGCTATATATTCATTGCCTTGGCTGTCAGACGATGTAATCATATATTTTGTCTCTTTCATTCCTCAATTTTGCCATATGGAAAGTAAGCACAGCAGCAGCCTCCGGTACTACTGATCATCAACCTGTAGAGACATGCAAAAAACAAAGTGGACATGGGTGGTATTCCCGTCTGTCCCAAGAGAAGAAAGCGGAACACCTAGAGAAGCTCCGGATAGCCCGACTAGAAAAGAAAGCTGCAACAAAAAGTTTGGGTGTTGATGTATCTCAATTCCCTGCTCCTCAAGTTTCCACACGTAATATCTCATATCTGTATTATTCAGTGCCTTCGAGTGTGTCTTCACCAATCAAAAATGTAATCTATGTGATCTCTCACTGATTTTCTTGTCTTCAAGTTGCAGCTTGTACGGTGGGACACAAAAAACAAAGTGGTCATGGTTGGTTTGCTAGACTATCTGAAGATAAAAAAGAAGAATACCGGAAGAAGCGTACGATGTCCCGGCAGGAAAAACAAAATGCAACTCTCCATGACGATGTTTCGCTTGGTAATATTACTAAATACGATGGTGGTATGCTAAACACGGAGGATGATGATGATAATGATTGGATGCACACTAATCTGAATTACCAACGAGCTAATCTGAATTGCCAGCAAGGTACAGTGCATGTTCAACATATACATGACATGCAAGGACAAGAAAGATTTCTGCCCAGAAGTTTTATATCTGGACAGTCCAGTGAAACGAAAGGTGTGTACTCACCCAAACTAATTTCGTCGTATATGTTGATTGCATGTCCTTTCCGAGTACATCTACCTAATTTCCCAGTACATGTATCTTGCCAGATGCATCTTCTGAGAAAAAACGACGTCGTATGAGGGAACAATATGCAAACATGCCAACGCATGACAAAGAGGTTGTGTTGTGTCGGAATCGTGCATATAAGATAGCACAACGGCATACTGGACCATTACACAACCAATCTAACACTACTGATGTCGCCGATGGATCAAAAACGCACTCACCAAGTACACCTTCCATACCGAGGACATGCATGCCTTCTGGTAAATCATCGTATATATGCCTTCTGGTATAGACTTTTGGTTGTTGACCCAAACCATTTAAACCACTTTCATTGTACCGCTTTATATGTATCCCAGATGCCATCCACACCGAGGAAGAGTTCGATGTATCTGGAATTTTTGAGCCAATTCAACCCACTACTGAAATGGAAGGTATAATGTTCATATTTGTTTGTCCAGTATTACTTAATATTACTTCCGTTCATTCGCCATTATTATGCTCCTAGACTGCTTCGACGACATGCATGGGGAAGATATACTATACGATGATGATGACGAAGAATGCAGGATATTTACTGCACAGGGTGGGTTGTACAACAAATTTCAGTTACATTTCTGTTGCATACTCTTATTACTTTGCACATCACTGTCATTCTTGTCCATGACTTTGTAGGTCATCACTTCGAGTCATATAGAGTGATAGCTACTGCTGATTTGGGTATACAGAATGATGACCCTTATGACAATATCTACAAAAAACTACCGAAGAGGCATCATGTTTTGAAGACAGTGAGTGACTGCGACTACTGTGGAGCAATGAGATTCCAATATGAGGGTCCAGCCTTCTGTTGCAGAAAAGGAAAGGTCAAATTATTTATCCCAGATGTTCCTCAAGAGTTGCAACAGTTGTTTACAAGTCAAGATGATGATGATGCAAAATATTTTAGACAACACATTCGGTATTTTAACTCACACTTCTCCTTGACAAGTCTTGGAGTCACCCTTGACCATCAGGTTAGCAGCGCGACCAGGACTAGGATATACACATTCCATGCGCATGGTCAGTTGTATCACCGTCTAGACCATTTGGTACCTGCTGGTCAAGGACCTAGGCATTTGCAGTTGTACATTTTTGATACAGATGACACCTTGGAGCATAGGGTGAAGTGGTCTCCAGATCTTGATATCAATCGCATACGAAAGATTTTGCGGATACTAGCCAACAATCCCTATGTGGACATATTTAAGAGCATCGGTTTTGTTCCAAACCTGGCAGAGTATAGGATTTCTTTAAACACAGATATAAAACTGGATCAGCGAAGGTACAATGCTCCTACAACTTCTCAGGTGGCTGCGATGTGGGTTGAAGGGAGTGACCCACAGAACACCTTTGATAGAAGTGTTATTGTGTATGGAAAAGGGGATCGTCCTGTATATATCAGAGCATACTATGGATGCTATGATCCTTTGGCGTATCCATTATTTTTTCCCCGCGGGGAAACAGGATGGAACCGTTTCATGCCGTATGATGGACTAGCTACTGTTCAAACAAACCGCGAGGATGACACCGGTGAGGTACCACCTTCTCTTCCTCAGGCCAACGAGGACGACACACATGATGAAGGATGTGAGGTTCCAGCAGGTAATTATAGGGTTGTTGTAATATCAGAAGTAGTGTGTTAATGGTTTTCTTTGATCTTTCATTTTCAGCCTTTGCTAATCGTTTGTTTTCACCAACCATCTTGTAGATGACAACGAGAGCCAAGATGAAGATGGGGTTGTGGAGTCCAGGAAATTTGTCAGCGCACACGAGTACTATTGTTTCAAGCTACAGGTTAGGAAAGCATCTTGTTCGGTCATCGCCTTCTCCAGCAGTGGGCTGTTGATGTGTACATAAAGATGGAGACTATGAGGCTTGATTTCTATTGAAAACCTTAGAATCAGAAGCTCATACGCGCCGAACTCTATCAGGTAATGTTTGCCATTGTGATATCAACAATGACTTGATAATATGATTGCTTGAACAATTTTTGCCATAGTGATATTTTTAATAATTGATGTTGCCTCGACATTATGTGTTTTTGATATATGGTTTACTAGACCTGCATAGAAACATGTTTTTATTCATTTACTTCTTAGGGTGTTGTTGATGTCACTGAGGTTGGCGAGACACGTGCTTCTCATGTTGGCAAGAGAATCATTCTTCCACGTACTTTTCCTGGAGGTGATAGAGATATGCAACGGCGATTCCTTGATGCGATGGCTATTGTGCAACGATTTGGGAAACCAGATTACTTCGTCACGATGACTTGCAACCCGTACTGGGAGGAAATAACTTCCAACCTTGCACCCGGGCAGACACCGCAAGACCGCCCACACCTGGTGGCTAGGGTATACAGGGCCAAGTTGAGAGATATGAAAGATCTTTTGATCAAGAAAAAATACTTTGGCACGGTTGCTGCTTATGTTCATGTTACCGAGTTTCAGAAAAGGGGGCTACCACATGAGCACTTCCTTTTGATCATGGACACAGATAGTAAGCTAACAAACCCTGATGGTTATGACAGAGTCATATCGGCTGAGATTCCTGACAAGGACGAGTACCCTATACTGCATGCTCTGGTGATCAAACATATGCTCCATGGACCATGTGGTACTCTCAAGAAAAATTATCCTTGCATGATAGATGGAGAATGTCGTTTTCACTATCCTTGACAGTTTTGTGCCGCTACGCAACAAGGAAAGGACTCATATCCGATCTATAGGAGGAGAGATGATGGCCGACGCGTAAAAGTCAGGGGTGTTGTGTTGGATAATAGATGGGTGGTCCCTTACAACCCTGGTCTACTTATGCGGTATAACTGTCACATCAACGTTGAAGCTTGCTCAAGCATCAAAGCTGTTAAATATCTTTTCAAATACATCTACAAAGGACATGATCGTGCATCCTTCTCAGTTGATTCTGCAGGAAATGATGATAGTGTAATAAATGAGATTCGGCAATATAGAGATGCAAGGTTCATATCACCACCGGAGGCTATCTATAGGATTTGTGCTTTCCCGATGTTTGGTGTTTCGCCAGCTGTTCTTCAACTCCAGCTCCACTTACCCAATATGCATACTATTGCATTCAAAGGGTCTGATAACCTAGAGGATGTCATCACACGCCCGTCTTCTTCTAAAACTATGCTGACGCAATATTTCGAGATGAACCAGGAGGACCCTTATGCACGGAATTTCTTGTACAATGAGTTCCCGGAATACTTTAGATGGATTAAAGGTAAAAAGAAGTGGCAAAGAAGAAAACAGAGGGGACGCGGACAAGTTGGTAGAATTGTGTATGCGAACCCTGCTGAAGGTGAGAGATACTACTTGAGGGTGCTCCTAAATCATGTTAGAGGTGCAATTTCATATGAGGACCTGAAAACTGTAAATGGAAAGATTTGCTTGACCTTTAGAGAAGCGTGTGAGCAGAGAGGCCTTATAGAGACTGACAAATCCCTTGACGACTGCCTGACTGAGGCTGCTACTTTCTAGATGCCTTCTGCTCTAAGAAGGCTTTTTGCGACTATTTTGGTGTTCTGCGAGGCGACCAACATCAAGGAACTATGGGACAAACATCTGGAGGCGATGACTGAGGATTATCGTCGTATCCAGCCCAACCAAGCAGCATTAGAGCAGATGGTGCTTAGAGACATTAGGGATTTGATTCATTCGATGGGTAAAGGATATTAAAAGTTACGGCCTTCCAGAGGTGGTTGAAACAGACGGCGATCATTCTAGCGACAACTTGAGAGAGGTTCTGGGGGAATTGTCAGTCGGTGTGGACCAAGATCATCTAGATTTGTTTACTTCTTTGAACACTGAGCAGCGAGCTGGATTTGATGAAATATTGGATCACGTGGTCAACAATAGGAGCCAAATATTCTTTGTTGATGGTCCAGGTGGCACGGGGAAAACTTATCTGTATAAAGCACTTCTTGCTAGGGTACGTTCGCTTGGACAAATAGCTATTGCAACTGCTACATCTGGTATAGCTGCATCGATCATGCCCGGTGGACGAACCGCCCATTCCAGGTTCAAAATACCGACTAGGCTCACAGACAACAACATGTGCAGTTTCACCAAGCAGAGTGGTACTGCGGAGCTGCTTCGTAGGGCATCGTTGATAATATGGGATGAAGTTGCCATGACAAAGCGTCAAGCAGTAGAGGCACTTGATAGGTCACTACAAGATATCATGGGAAGTGATTTGCCTTTTGGGGGGAAGGTTGTTGTGTTTGGAGGAGATTTTAGGCAGGTCCTTCCTGTGGTGACACGTGGGACAAGGGCACATATCACTGACGCAACACTACCGAGATCTTATCTATGGGAGAAGATTAAGAAAATACGACTGAGGCGTAATATGAGAGCACAAACTGACCCCTGGTTAATTGGGAATGGAACGGAGGAGACGATTGGTGATGATTATGTGCGTCTTCCTGATGACATTGTGATAGGGTACACTTCCACAGAAGAATCGATAAAGAAGCTTATCGAAGAAGTCTTCCCATCACTGCATGAGAATGCTGCATCTGGAGCCTATATGAGCACACGTGCTATCCTTTCTACCAAGAATGAGCATGTGGACGACTTGAATGAAAAGATGATTGACAAATTTCCTGGCCAAGAAAAGGTATACTATAGCTTTGACTCCGTTGATGATGATGCACACAATAACTATCCAATTGACTATCTAAACTCGATCACCCCAAATGGCTTGCCCCGACATGTTTTGAAAATCAAGGTCAATTGTCCTGTCATTTTGCTCTGAAATCTCGATCCTCACAATGGGCTATGTAACGGAACAAGATTGATGATTAGAGCGTTCCAAGACAATGCAATAGATGCCGAGATTGTTGGTGGACAACATGTTGGAAAGAGAGTGTTCATACCTAGGATTCCTTTGGCACCCTCCGAAGACATATCACTTCCTTTCAAGTTGAAGAGGAAACAATTCCCGATTCGCTTGATTTTTGCAATGACCATAAACAAAGCCCAGGGGCAAACTCTACCAACTGTTGGTATTTACCTTCCTGAGCCCGTCTTCTCACATGGCCAGCTATATGTTGCACTGTCAAGGGGAGTTTCAAGGCAGACCACTAGGATTTTGGCCAAGCCAAATAAGGACATAGATCCCACAGGGAAAAGCACCAAAAACATTGTGTATAGAGATGTTTTGGAGGGATGATTCAGGTTTGTCATCCATAAATATTGTTGTCGATTTCTACTATTGGGCGTGTATTTGTAATACTTCTTAGAACTAACATCATATATGTGTTTCTAGATGCAGATTTTCGTCAGTACACATCATGTTGGCAGGATACAGAAGCCATCTTCTGTAAGCTGCATTGCGAAACATTTTATCGTTCAAATTTAGCTCTTAAGTATTTGTTGGTGAGCCGAGCAGTCCCATTTATTCATGGTTGAAAACCTTTGTTGTGAATCCCCATGCTCCATCCTACATGATTATGATTCCTGAATTAATCACTAATTATCCTGTTATGACCAACACTTGTCTCAGTAACACTTATTATTTGCTCTAGCAGCATTGCCACATTGGTTTTCTTTTAGGCAAATTCGTACTTCTGCTCTTGTCAGTCCAACATTTTTTAAATCTACCTCTACATACAAATTTAAAAGGTCCATCTTATCTTATGTCCAGTTTGCAATATACAGAGCAGTTGCACACATGACTCCTTAGGGAAGTCTAGAATTTTTGAATTCATATTGCTGAAGTGTAGATGCAAGTTTCAGTGTGATATGGTGCTTCTAATTACTGTATTGGACTGACAAGACCTGTCGATCTGTGTTGCGACTAATGAAGATGTACATCATGCAGTGGGGAGATGCACAAGAGTTCAAGCATTGTGTATGGATATTATAGATTTCTCGGCACTACCAGATCTGCAGCATTTTACCTATTCTGGTCCTCATTGGCTTCTTTGTAATGACATCAATTTTTAGAAGGCCCAGGCTTCTATTGATTCCTCTGTTCAGTTCCTTTTTATAGGAGAAGGTTGAATTTTCAGATTTGTCCCTGCTTGCATGCAGGGGACTTTGTTTTCTTATTTAAGAATTATGGTTAATACATATTTTCTCCTTCAATAGAAACTTTGTTATATAAATGTACATGTATCGATGTAGTAAGTATTGGAATGTTGGCCATTTCCTCTGTCAGAAGTGAATAACCAAAAATAAAGAAGATTACCCCAGCACGACATTTGTATCTACATATTTTACATATATTGTTCGAGCATGATTTTGAGGCTCTGGCTAGCATCCTGATTGCCAGTTTTGATACACAAGCTTGAATTTCGAAAATTGTTAATCAACCCTTTCATTCGATCAATTGTCCGAACGGTTTCGCACACATGGTCGTGTTATGATGTGCATTTTGCAAAATTTTCTGGACCTGAAAAAAGCTCGCTAAGCAGTCGTGCCAGAACTTGAAGACAGCTTGCTGGATGCACATTACTACAGACCAAAAATAGAAATTCAGAATCCACTGTATTTTTCACTTACGCTGCTCGCCAGGTCCACTCCCCACTCATATCAGGAGTAGAGAACCTGGGAGTCACAAACATCCTTTCTTCAACCAATTCTAAATAGCCAAATATCCTTCTGTTGGTCGTTGCGTTGCTTCGGGTGTCAACAGCGGACGCTGATGCTGCTGCTCCGTCTTCATCAACTGGGTGCAACTCCTTCTGTTGTCCTCATGCGCAGAAGAAAATCAACAACAAAGCGGCATGGCCTTAAACTGGATGTGCAAAGCATTGATAGGAGGAAAGGATTACTGGTAGTATTTTGCATCAAATAGACGATAATTGTTGGCTGGATACACCATGCAACTAGCGCCCTTTTATATAATATATAATAATAATAACAAACAGCTGGCCTGTTATTTTCCGGCCCCTTTATGTAGTTGGGCCAGGTCCACTTTGGCCCCATCGGGTGTTACGAGATCGTTCGTCCGCTGCCGTAATGTGCGTGTACGAATCAAGAATCAGTCAGCCGCCGCAGTCACCGGGATTGCATGCCCTCGAGCGAGGCCACGCTTCCGCCAAGCTCTCCTGCCATATAAGCGCGCAAGGGATCTGAGCGCGTCCCTTCAAGACATCCATCTTCTCGAACAAATTAGACAAGATTACAAGATTTCTCTTCCTCTTCTTAATTCCCTTGTCCCTTCCGTTTTCCCCAAAGACATGGCTGACTTCTCTCATCGATGTGAGTACATGATTACATAGATGCGATTTTCTGTATTGCCATTGAACCAATGTCTGTGCAAGACATGTTCTTTGGTGTTGAACTTGCAGTTTGATCCCATGCTTTACTGCTACGCAATTTACTTATTACTTTTTATTGGATATCATCTTTCTCACAACACGACGGTCTAGATTCAGAAGGCAATTATAAAATACCTTGTCAAATCTTGGTTCTCAATTCTTCTATCTGATATATGTGTAGGGTCTAGCCCGTCGACACAAGCATTTTCTACCCTGGTTCCATCTCCCACAGGTATAGAAGCGCATCCTTGTTCCTAGAGAACAAGTCATACGTTGTTCTTCAGTTATGTCTCTACGTATATAGATGGACATGTTTGTCCATCTTTGTTTTTGCTTCTGAAATTGTACATTGAAATGAAAAATGGTCCAAAGCATCCTGGCCTAAGGAAGTTTTGCGTTTTGGCCAGAATTTTTTAATTTTTTTCTATCTCACCATGATATTATTCTTGCATTTTAGTATATTTGTTTTTTCTTACTTTACGCATACTTTCCCGTTGCATGCCAGTTGTGGATGACGTATTCAAGAACTCGCATGGCTCAAACGCTGGTAAGCTTATATAATCAATATATATATATATATATATATATATATATATATATATATATATATAATAAATTATCAAAAGCACACTAACTGATTTCTTATTTCATATTTTATATTGTGTTAATTGTAGATATTGCTGGTGTAGTCATGTATGTGGGCCCAGTTGGCCATGACACAGATTCCCCCCTAGACATGAGGAAGTAGCAGTCATCGACGCTGGCATGCGAATTATCTTCCTACACATTTCCAGAGAACTAGCTGAACGTCATTGGAATGAACTTTTCTGCTGAAGCAAATGTTGGCTTAATCATGGCAACCTCTATGGAGGTTGATCAACTATCCAGTAAGTTTTTTCTTAAGAAGTATTGTACCCTTTCTGTGTCATGTTATTACTAACTTGAGAGTTGATAACAGAAACTCTTCTTAGCACGGGGACAACAACTTTATGCATACATTACTCCTCAACTTGCCATAATTTTAACTTTCTTAAAGGTCAGTATGTGTTATATTTCTTAATTTACAAAATTCTCCACCAACTGGACTAACTATACGCCTTTCATTTTCCATAGGTGTGCATCATCGAGTTCTTAATGACACGTATTTCCGTGATGCTGTCAAGAATGATGTTCTTCTTATAAAGTATGCCCGCAAACAAGACGACGTGGACAACTCACTTGTCCCCAACAAAATCGGGACTAAAGTACACTTTCGCTATGGTCAATCTTCTCCGGTGAAGCACATTTTTAATTATACAATGGGTGGTGAGCGTCCACCAATCAACCTCAACAAGATGGAACAATTGGACTAGGCATAAAAGTCTCGAATAAATAAGAAGTCTGAAACTTCAAAATTTCAAGCACTTGCATCCCTAGCCTTTTCTTTCGGTTGTTGTACATTGAGATTTGCTTAATGACTTGTTTGGTGACTGAGTGTACCTTTATTTTGATTACTGGTTTATATATTTATTGCATATGGCTACACGTGCATTGCACGTGCATGCTTACTAGTATATATATAGGAGCCGTTGTCAATGTCCTGCAAACGCCAATCAGTTCGACAACAGTTTGTTCTCTCGCGTCTTCACAAGCTAGCCTACGTACTCACGCATTGTCAATCGATCTAGATTCCACTCTCTCCGTCCCGGCTGGACATGAGGAGCTCCGTGTCTGCGCATGGCGCGGCCGCGGCGGGCGCGACCGCGATTGTGCTGCTGGGCCGCCCTTTGATGTCGCTGTCGGAGAGGCCGGCGCCGCGGCTGACGCAGCTGCTGTCGAACGTAACCGTGGAGTGGAGCCTCTGGCCGGTGCACGTGCTGCTGGCCACCGACGCCACCGCGGCCGACCTCGCTTGTGCAGCGGTCGCCGCGTACGCCGCCGATCCAGCCTCCGGCTGCGACGCCGCCAGGAGGTTCGAGCCGCACCTCTGCAAGACAACGCGAAATGGAAACAGAAACACCGTGCCAATATGATTTTTCCAGACTGCTAATATATATGCACACACAACGCACTAATGTTGATACCGACTAATAACACGATCCAACAATATTGTACTCCTTCGGTCTCAAAATAAGTGACTCAAGTTTGTACTAACTTTGTACTAAAACTAGTACAAAGTCGAGCCACTTATTTTGGGATGGAGAGAGTACATCACTGTGCCAATTGTGTTAATCTCAGTCTTTTCCATGTTATGCCTTCAGTATGGAATGTAGTTGCTAGTTGGTCACAATGGCCCCACAATATTCCAAGCACACCCGTTGTTGACTAATTGCTCGGTAGCGTGCGTATATATTGATTCTCAATCTTCAGCCGAGTAGAATCAAGCTCTCCCGCTCTGATAGGTGACCTAAGCTTTTTCTGTAGCTATCAAATATGTTTGAGATGGTAAAAGAAAAGTATCCAGTGCCACAGATCTTGATGAGACAAGAACATAAGGAGGATGTGAAAGATCGGTAGGGAATCGGAGACACGGGACTGCTCAATGGACTTGCTAGCACTAATATGTGTTGTCTGTGACCAAGACACTGAAACGATCCACCATCTGCTTGTCATGGGTGCGTCTTCTCGCATATCGTCTGGCACGAAACCCTTAGCTGGTGCCGCCTGCCTGTCTTGCCACCGGCGACGGACGCGGAGCTCTACACCTGGTGGTCCACGACCCTTTAGGAAGCACCTCCCTTTCTTCAAAAAGGCATCGCTACACTCATTACTCTGGTGGCCTGGCTCACCTGGAAACATAGCAACGCATGTCACTTCGATGGCCAGGGCCGTCTCCAGGAATTCAGGGCCCGGTGCTAAAAGAAAAATGGGGCCCTAAATTTTAAAAAATATACAATTACGCAAGCATAATCACCTAATTATGTATTAAAATTTATGTTATTTCTTACAATGCTTAGAATATTCTGAAGTATCAATGCGAAATATTAAAACCAATAAACTGACCTCATTCTCTATTGAAAAGTGTCATCCGTCTTGTGTTCCTTGAAATGAAATCTTCAATTACATCTTCATAATTAATCTTCTCCAAGACATCATTTTCAAGTGCTATTGTCGGATCAAGTCCATCCCAATTTCTAGGATCACATATATCAGGCTGAACGGAATTATTCATGTCAACCGAAATATTAGGATCATGATCTTCATCTAAAATATTGACATCATTACCTTCATCAATTTCTGTAGCGTCAACCTCAACCTCTTGAGCATTATCACCAAGACCATGATCACCTTCATGAATTTCAGCAGTGATAATCTCAACCTCTACTGCATTATCATCGTGACCATCATCAATATTACCATCTAGAGTATGATTTTCAGAATTAGTTTGGGGTACTTTCACGACATATTTATCAAGAGCACCCCTTTGAATTTCAGCATCTTCTTCTAATTTCTGTTTCTTCTTACGCTTAAAGGCACAAAAATCATACTTTCTTCCAAAACTAGAATGCATGATTGTTTCTGTTTCAATGAAATTTATACTCTTTCAATTTATTTGAACCGATGAGCTCACATGAAATATAGGCTTGTGACATTTATAGGTAGTTCAAAAAACTTACAATCAGATAGAACCTTGATTTTGGACTTGGACGATAGTAGGAGCAACTACTGAAACTCTTGAATCTGTGACTACTTCTGAACTAGAACGACTGCACAAAAAATCGTTCCCAAACATATTAACACAACTTTGTAATTAGTATCAAAATTAGAGAAAAAGGGGAGAGCGTAGGGAGCAGGGAGGGCACCACACGTCTGGTGGCGCCGCCTCCTCGCGGCGCCGCTTTTCTTCTACCTTGCGCTGCCTTGCTCAGCTCTCTCTCCTTTCTATCTTCTCTCAAGATCACATGGACACACACGCACACATAAACCAAGGAGCAGCACACAAGCTTTGCCTACAGGCTGTTCTCCTTGGTGAATGGATTGGCTACATTTTTCACTGCCCAGCCCTCACGGCCTTGGGTGTTTCTCATTCATCTGACCACTTTATATACTCCCTCCTTTCATCTATATAGGGTCTAATTCGTTTTACGAGACTAACTTTGACCAAATGTTAGAGCAATAATATATGACATGCAACTTACACAAAGCATACCGGCAAATTCGTATGTGAAAGGAGCTTTCAATGATATAATTTTCACATTATGCATGTCATGTACTATTAATCTTATCAATAGTCAAAGGCGGATGGAAGGAGGGAGTACACACGCAAGTGGGCAACAAGCTGACCCACCACTCACGCTACTAATCCATGACTCCATGCACTAACCCACTACCACGTTTAGCGGCCACCAGCACGTACACACGCATGACCCAGCCATCACAACCGGCCACTAACAAACTCACCCATGAAGCTATCTAACCACTTGCATGCATCTAAATCCATCCAGCCAGCCGGTCCGCTTTGGCGTCCATGCGCTTGTCGCATCACACGACTTTGCTGCCTCACACAGCATCGCAGCTTCACACTCCCGTCGGCATCTCGCCGTGCTCGCCGCATCATACGGCAGCTCGGCATCTCGCCTTTTCCGTACGCCTTCATCGAAGCAACACCGGGCTAGCTACCCCCTAGATTACGCTACATGCATAACGAAATGAAACATGTTGATACAAATATCAAGATTAGTGCTAACAACGTCCACACAGGTTGGTCTTCTGTTCCTGTTGGGCGGCACCGCGGCAGTGTCGGCCAGCCGCCGGCACGACGTCATCCAGCGCTAGAAAGTAGCCGCTTCTTGCCCGTCGCCCCGCTGAACCTGCAAGGTTGCAACACGATCTCCACCGAGCCGCCGATTCAGTCGGAAGCGACGGGGAGATGGAAAGCCTAGCGATCAGGCAGGGAATAGGAAGTGGAAGTTACGGAACGTACTACGCTGGGGCTGTCGTTTCAACTACGATCGATCAAATCCATCTCATCCACGCGACGGGAAAGCGTATCGCTCGAGACTTGACCGGACCAGGCCCAAGAAGGCCTAAAACTGATTTTTTTTTTCCAGACTATACATGTATGTATATGGACCCTAATTGGGGGCCCCGAGATTTTGGGGGCCCTGTGCGAGCGCACAGCTCGCACAGGCCCTTGGAGGGCCCTGCCGATGGCGCCCAACCCTCCCACACTGTGCTCATTCACGCCATTCAAGACAAGGCTCACGTCTAGGCCGATGCTTGAGCCAAAGGACTGAGCATGATCATCCCCACACCTTAGACCATTGTAATTTGGGATGAGCAACCTATATCCCATGCTCACCAGTGGCCATGACAACGCCTAGCCTTATAGCACCTTGCTCATGGCTTGCACCTCGTACTTTCTACCCTCTATCAATGAAATGATAGCATATAACTTACTCATGAAAAAAAGGTTTCTTCCAAATTGGATCCAAACCCATAATTCGTACAAGGATTAATTCCGGACATGAGAGGCGGAAGAAATACAGAGGAACAAACTCCGTCGTGTGCTAGGTGCAACAACACACCAAAGTAATATGCACGCAACGGGGATCTCCTTTGCATTAATCAGGTTTTCCATTCCCTGCTTCCGGAAAGCCATATCAAATCTTTCTAGTCTATAACTCTACATTCAAGTTGATGACAACGCAAATTAGCAGAGCAAGCCGACAATATTAGTCCAAAGACCCTGATAAGTGTGACACGTGTGGTACGAAGCAATTCCGCACTGACATTTTCTGATGGCAACTTTGCTTACCCGAGGATGGCAACTTTAGTTATGAAACATGGCAACTTTTTTTTATGGAA
>NC_041392.1:41913092-41937445 GCF_002162155.2 Triticum dicoccoides
ATTGGTATTCGCAAAAATCTATTTCTCAAACATTGACCAACATTATTGAGAAAACTATATATACATGGTACCAAATATGTCCTATACAAAATATATATTATGATTAATCTAATGGTATTTATTTGATATTTTAGATGTTGATAAATTTTTCTTCAAATTTGTCAATGTTTAGAAGGTTTGACTTCAAAAAAAAATCTAATACACGCTATATTGTGGGACAGGGCGAGTACGTGTTTTTATAATCGCACTTTTTCTTATGTCTAGTTTTTTCTGATTCCAGGGAGTAGGCACCCCAAGCACCAAGGTCAATTGACTCTCTTCTATTACAACTACCACCCTATCTGATTGGTCAAAGTTTGTGAGGAATGAAATAAAGATAACTACAATCTGGAAATAGGAGACTTCTGAAAAGAGAAGGCCATTTCTCTGTCACTTCTGCTTCGGTACAACCCCCTAAACACATCAACGAAGGAGATCTCTTCATGCCCTTTTATAGTAAAGTATAGGATGGTCTTTTCTTACAAGTACGTCGCCCGCTCTCTAAAAATAGAGACGCGTCGCGAGTCCGCCATGGGCCGGCCCAATAGTGAGTGCTGTGTACCGAAGCGCTGATTAGAAATTCAAGAAATTGATAGCCACTAAAACCAATCAGCTTTAGTAACTGATGCTTTTTTATAGCTAAAACTTGTACTGTACAGCCGGTCGGGAATTGTAACTGATGCTTTTTTATAGCTAAAAACACTAATACGTTTTTTCAATTTTAAAATATTATATGAGAACACGAACATTTTTTAAAATATGAAATATTTTTCAAGATTTAACCTTCTTTTGGAACGTGAACATTATTTTCCAATATATGATCATTTTTTATGAAAAATTCAAACGTTTTTTGATATTGTGAACATTTTTTGTAATTTAATAACATTTTTTCAGAATTTTCACATTTCTTGAAAGTGTGAACATTTTTTCAAAAGATGAATAATTTTTCAAATTTATGATTATTTTCTAGAAATGTGAAGAACCTTTAGACTCTACGAACAATTTCTGAAACCTGATTTGTTTTAAATTGGTGACCATTATTTGAAACACAAACATTTTTTTTTCAAATTTTTGAATATTTTTTTTTGACAGAAAGACTATAAGGGAACCCCCTACAGTATAATTAGTGCAACAAACCCAAATTGCAAGTACCATGCCTTGAACCTGGGTGGGTGGGAAGGCATCAGCCCCTTCCCACCACTAGGCTATGCCTTAGTCTGCAATTTTCGAATATTTTCGTAAATTAATAATATTTCTGAAAACATTTATTATTTTCTAGGGATAAGCATTTTTTATTTTCCTGTTCTATTTTTTGTTAAATTATTTTTCTTCTTTTAACTTTATTCTTATTTTTTATAGTTGTTCAAAAATTTAAAAATTATTTAGAGTAGCAGAAAATGTTCTTGTTTTCAAATACTGTTTACAATTTTAGAAGATGTTATTAAATTTCATAAAATGTTCATTTTTTGAATTTCTTGTTCAGACATTTAAGAAATGTTTGTGTTTCCTAAAAGTTGATAAATTTTTTGTTCCAATTTTTAATCAACTGTTGGTAAATTTTTAACAACTTTGGAAGAGTTGTTCAAGTTTGCAAAATTTTCATACACATTTTGAAATTCCAAGTTGTCGACAAATTTCAGGAAAAGGGGCTATTTAAGAGATGTGGAGAAACGAGGTGCTCCAAAACAGACCCTTCTGACCTATCCGAACATTCTCTGTTGAACATGGTATTTCTTTGAAAGTCTCAGGACTGGCCCAACGTTTGCAGGCACGTGGGGCTGCCCATGTTAGGCATCTATACCTGGTTTGAATGAATTTCGACATCTTATGCACGTTGCAACACATTCTACCATTAATCGGTCTTTTTCACTGAGAAAACTCCAGAAAAGGCAAACTTATTGAAAATCCAAACAACTTAGCATGGTGACTTAAGTTGGAGTTGATCCCTAGGTTCGTCGTGTAGGTGATGACAAACTGAATGAGCATGGTTTCCATGTTGCAGCACGAGGAAGTCGATGATGAGTGCATTAGCACCCTGGAACTGCGCGACTTAGACGTCGGGGATGAGTGATGGTTCTTAAATGTATCTATGATTTTTGTTGTGTTGATGCTATATTCACATCATTTATACATAGTTTTGATACACTTTCCTAGTAATCTAGTGCCAAGTGTCAGTTGCTTGTTTTTTTTTGCTATTTTTGATGTGATAGAAAATGTATTTCTGGTGAGCAAAAGTATAAAATATGAAATACAATGTTGAAAGGAATAAATAGGAGACGACACATGAAAAAGGAGTGGCATGGTGGAGAACCTAGGGCTGCAAGCGACCCAGGTCATGGCTAGGTGGGCCCACCAAACAGAGCCATAGGGCACCTCTCCCCTACATCTCAACACTCCTGGATCTGCATAAACTCAAAAAGGACGTATTTTATCAGAAATTTTTACTGTCGCCACCTCTCTGTGTTCCCAGGCGAACCAATATATCCCTCTTCTGACACCTTTCTTGAGGGGGGATTGATCGTCTTCACCTCTCCATCTACCCTCTGCTCCCATAATGACGGGAGAATAGTCCTCTCTCAAGCAATCCAATCATCCATAACATGCAAAAGTTCACTGCCATACTAATAATAAATGTGCTATGCATTGCAAAAATCGGTGCAAAATAGTACGTACTTGTCAGCCACTTTACAAGATACCAATAATTGATGTATCATATATGTTGCTCAATCTCCATAGAAGGAGAGGCGAGCTCAACAAGCTACCAGTTGGCGAAAATTTGTTTTGCTACTATCAAAAAAAGTAGGTCATAAGCAAGGAAAATCATAGATGCTACCCTCGGGAATACATCTTATAAGAGGAAAATAAAGATTATGAATTTTCAAAATGAGAATAGGAGACGTCAGGAAAGATATTGTCATTTCTCTGTATAGCTACCATTATATCAAGTTGAAAGGACGCTCATTTCTTTAGTATGAGATCCCTTGGCCCCTTTGTTCGACCAGAGAGTGGTCTTTCAAGACCCGGATGCCTAGGCACCCTCTTATAAGACAATCTGGGCAAAGAACACCTCCTAGAGATCTGTACCACAACTTGTGACGACCGAATTCACTGTTCTGACCCTTTTCACGAAGTTTAGCACGATCTGACCCCTGTTCGTAAAAAAAATCGGATCTGACCCACTATTTTGGATTTCAAGAAATTTAATTATGATAATTGCTCTTTAATAAATTGTATTTCCTTGTTGCAATCCGTGCTAAATTCTCCTCATGCTTATAGTCAAAATAAATCTTTTACTAAACATATCGTTGATGCTTTGATGCAATCTTATGAAGAAAAACTTGAGTTGGAAGTTTCTATTCCTAGAAAACTTTATGATGAGTGGAACCTACTACTAAAATTAAAATTAAAGAACATGATTGCTATGCTTTGTGTGATTTGGGTGCTAGTGTTTCCACGATTCCAAAGACTTTGTGTGATTTGCTAGGTTTCTGTGATTTTGATGATTGCTCTTTAAACTTGCACCTTGCGGATTCCACCATTAAGAAACCTATAGGAAGAATTAATGATGTTCTTATTGTTGCAAATAGGAATTATGTGCCCGTAGATTTTATTGTTCTTGACATAGATTGCAATCCTTCATGTCCTATTATTCTTGGTGGACCTTTCCTTAGAACGATTGGTGCAATTATTGATATAAAGGAAGGGAATATTAGATTCCAATTTCCGTTAAGGAAAGGCATGGAACACTTCCCTAGAAAGAAAATTAAATTACCTTATGAATCTATTATGAGAGTCACTTATGGATTGCCTTCCAAAGATGGCAATACCTAGATCTATCCTTGCTTTTATGCCTAGCTAGGGGCGTTAAACGATAGCGTTTGTTGGGAGGCAACCCAATTTTATTTTTATTCCTTGCTTTTTGCTCCTGTTTAGTAATAAATAATTTATCTAGCCTCTGTTTTGGTTGTGTTTTTTGTGTTTAATTAGTGTTTGTGGCAAGTAGAACCGTTGGGAAGACTTGGGGAAAGTCTTTTTAATCTTGCTGTAAAAAATAGAAACTTTAGATCTCACGAGAACTGCTGCCATTTTTATTTGGAAAGTGATATTTATTTAATTATTTTTGTAGATGATTAATAGATAAATTCCTCACGTCCATAAATTTATTTTAGAATTTTTGGGGTTCCAGATCTTGCGTTAGCTACAGGTTACTACAGACTGTTCTGTTTTTGATTTGATGAATCTATGACTAGTAAAATAGTTTATAAACCATAGAGAAGTTGGAATACAGTAGGTTTAACACCAATATAAATAAAGAGTGAGTTCATTACAGTACCTTGAAGTGGTGTTTTTTTCGCTAACGGAGCTGACGAGATTTTCTACTTTAAGTTTTGTGTTGTGAAGTTTTTAAGTTTTGGGTAAAGATTTGATGGATTATGGAACAAGGAGTGGTAAGAGTCTAAGCTTGGGGATGCCCATGGCACCCCCAAGATAATCTAAGGACACCTAAAAGCCAAAGCTTGGGGATGCCCCGGAAAGCATCCCCTCTTTCGTCTACTTCTATCGGTAACTTTACTTGGAGCTATATTTTTATTCGCCACATGATATGTGTTTTGCTTGGAGCGTCTTGTATTATTTGAGATTTTATTTTTTAGTTTACCACAATCATCCTTGCTGCACACACCTTTTTGAGAGATACACACATGATTCGGAAATTATTAAAATACTCTATGTGCTTCACTTATATCTTTTGAGTTATATAGTTTTTGCTCTAGTACTTCACTTATATCTTTTAGAGCACGGTGGTAGATTTGTTTTATAGAAACAATTGTTCTCTCATGCTTCACTTAGATTATTTTGAGAGTCCTACAAAACAGCATGGTAATTTTCTTTAATTATTTTAGGCATTCAAGATTAATAATAAAATTTTCTTATGAGTGTGTTGAATACTATGAGAAGTTTGAAACTTGATAATTGTTTTGAGATATGGAGATGGTGATATTAGAGTCGTGCTAGTTGAGTAGTTGTGAATTTGAGAAATACTTGTGTTGAAGTTTGTGATTCTCGTAGCATGCACGCATGGTGAACCGTTATGTTAAGAAGTCGGAGCATAATGTATTTATTGATTGTCCTCCTTATGAGTGGTGGTCGGGGACGAGCGATGGTCTTCTCCTACTAATCTATCCCCCTAGGAGTATGCGCGTAGTACTTTGCTTCAATAACTAATAGATTTTTGCAATAAGTATGTGAGTTTTTTATGACTATTGTTGAGTCCATGGATTATGCGCACTCTCACCCTTCCACCATTGCTAGCCTATCTAATACTGCGCACCTTTCGCCGGTATCGTACACCCACCATATACCTTCCTCAAAACAGCCACCATACCTACCTATCATGGCATTTCCATAGCCTTCCGAGATATATTGTCATGCAACTTTCCACCGTTCCGTTTACTATGACATGCTGCATCATTATCATATTGCTTTGCATGATCATGTAGTTGACATTTTAGTTGTGGCAAAGTCACCATTCATAATTCTTTCATATTAGTCACTCATGCATCATTGCTATCCTGGTACATCACCGGAGGCATTCATATAGAGTCATACTTTGTTCTGAAGGAGATATGCCCTAGAGGAAATAATAAAGTTATTATTTATTTCCTTATATCATGATAAATGCTTATTATTCATGCTAGAATTGTATTAACCGGAAACATAATACATGTGTGAATACATAGACAAACTTAGTGTCACTAGTATGCCTCTACTTGACTAGCTCGTTAATCAAAGATGGTTATGTTTCCTAACCATGAACAAAGTGTTGTTATTTGATTAACGAGGTCACATCATTAGTTGAATGATCTGATTGACATGACCCATTCCATTAGCTTAGCACCCGATCGTTTAGTATGTTGCTATTGCTTTTCTTCATGACTTATACATGTTCCTATGACTATGAGATTATGCAACTCCCGTTTACCGGAGGAACACTTTGTGTGCTACCAAACATCACAACATAAATGGGTGATTATAAAGGAGCTCTACAGGTGTCTCCAATGGTAGATGTTGGGTTGGCGTATTTCGAGATTAGGATTTGTCACTCCGATTATCGGAGAGGTATCTCTGGGCCCTCTCGGTAATGCACATCACATAAGCCTTGCAAGCATTACAACTAATATGTTAGTTGTGAGATGATGTATTACGGAACGAGTAAAGAGACTTGCCGGTAACGAGATTGAGCTAGGTATTGGATACCGACGATCGAATCTCGGGCAAGTAACATACCGATGACAAAGGGAACAACGTATGTTGTTATGCGGTCTGACCGATAAAGATCTTCGTAGAATATGTAGGACCCAATATGGGCATCCAGGTCCCGCTATTGGTTATTGACCGGAGACGTGTCTCGGTCATGTCTACATTGTTCTCGAACCCGTAGGGTCCGCACTCTTAAGGTTACGATGACAGTAATATTATGAGTTTATGCATTTTGATGTACCGAAGGTTGTTCGGAGTCCCGGATGTGATCACGGACATGACGAGGAGTCTCAAAATGGTCGAGACGTAAAGATTGATACATTGGAAGCCTATGTTTGGATATCGGAAGTGTTCCGGGTGAAATCGGGATTTTACCGGAGTACCGGGAGGTTACCGGAACCCCCCGGGAGCTATATGGGCCTTAGTGGGCTTTAGTGGAAAGGAGAAAGGGGCAGCCCAAGGTGGCTGTGCACCTCCCCCCTTCCCCTAGTCCTATTAGGACTAGGAGAGGTGGCCGGCCCCCTCTCTCTCTTTCCCCCCCTCAAGGAATCCTATTCCAACTAGGATTGGGGGGGGGGGATCCTACTCCCAGAGGGAGTAGGACTCTCCTGGCGCGCCTCCTATGGCCGGCCAGCCCTCCTCCCCTCTAGTCCTTTATATATACTGAGGTAGAGGCACCCTAGAACACACAAGTTGATCCACGTGATCTATTCCTTAGCCGTGTGCGGTGCCCCCAGCCACCATATTCCTTGATAATACTGTAGCGGAGTTTAGGCGAAGCCTGGTGTTGTAGTGCATCAAGATCATCACCACGCCGTCGTGCTGACGGAACTCTTCCCCGACACTTTGCTGGATCGGAGTCTGGGGATCGTCATCGAGCTGAACGTGTGCTCGAACTCGGAGGTGTCGTAGTTTCGGTACTTGATCGGTTGGATCGTGAAGAACAGCAAGAAGAACAGCAAGCAAGTTGCTGCTCAGGAGAAGAAACCCAAGTCTGGACCTAAGCCTGAAACTGAGTGCTTCTACTGCAAGCAGACTGGTCACTGGAAGCGGAACTGCCCCAAGTATTTGGCGGATAAGAAGGATGGCAAGGTGAACAAAGGTATATGTGATATACATGTTATTGATGTGTACCTTACTAGAGCTCGCAGTAGCACCTGGGTATTTGATACTGGTTCTGTTGCTAATATTTGCAACTCGAAACAGGGACTACGGAATAAGCGGGCACTGGCAAAGGACGAGGTGACGATGCGCGTGGGAAACGGTTCCAAAGTCGATGTGATCGCGGTCGGCACGCTACCTCTACATCTACCTTCGGGATTAATATTAGACCTAAATAATTATTATTTGGTGCCAGCGTTGAGCATGAACATTATATCTGGATCTTGTTTAATGCGAGATGGTTATTCATTTAAATCAGAGAATAATGGTTGTTCTATTTATATGAGTAATATCTTTTATGGTCATGCACCCTTGAAGAGTGGTCTATTCTTGTTGAATCTCGATAGTAGTAACACACATATTCATAATGTTGAAGCCAAAAGATGCAGAGTTGATAATGAGAGTGCAACTTATTTGTGGCACTATCGTTTAGGTCATATCGGTGTAAAGCGCATGAAGAAACTCCATACTGATGGACTTTTGGAATCACTTGGTACTTGCGAACCGTGCCTCATGGGCAAGATGACTAAAACACCGTTCTCCGGTACTATGGAGAGAGCAACAGATTTGTTGGAAATCATACATACCGATGTATGTGGTCCGATGAATATTGAGGCTCGTGGCGGATATCGTTATTTTCTCACCTTCACAGATGACTTAAGCAGATATGGGTATACCTACTTAATGAAACATAAATCTGAAACATTTGAAAAGTTCAAAGAATTTCAGAGTGAAGTTGAAAATCACCATAACAAGAAAATAAAATTTCTACGATCTGATCGTGGAGGAGAATATTTGAGTTACGAGTTTGGTGTACATTTGAAAAATTGTGGAATAGTTTCGCAACTCATGCCACCCGGAACACCACAGCGTAATGGTGTGTTCGAATGTCGCAATCGTACTTTACTAGATATGGTGCGATCTATGATGTCTCTTACTGATTTACCGCTATTGTTTTGGGGTTATGCTTTAGAGACGGCCGCATTCACGTTAAATAGGGCACCATCAAAATCCGTTGAGACGACGCCTTATGAACTGTGGTTTGGCAAGAAACCAAAGTTGTCGTTTCTTAAAGTTTGGGGCTGCGATGCTTATGTGAAAAAGCTTCAACCTGATAAGCTCGAACCCAAATCGGAGAAATGTGTCTTCATAGGATACCCAAAGGAGACTGTTGGGTACACCTTCTATCACAGATCCGAAGGCAAGATATTCATTGCTAAGAATGGATCCTTTCTAGAGAAGGAGTTTCTCTTGAAAGAAGTGAGTGGGAGGAAAGTAGAACTTGACGAGGTAACTGTACCTGCTCCTTTATTGGAGAGTAGTACATCACAGAAATCTATTTCTGTGACACCTACACCAATAAGTGAGGAAGCTAATGATGATGATCATGAAACTTCAGATCAAGATACTACTGAACCTCGTAGATCAACAAGAGTAAGATCTGCGCCAGAGTGGTACGGTAATCCTGTTCTGGAAATCATGCTACTAGATCATGATGAACCTACGAACTATGAAGAAGCGATGGTGAGCCCAGATTCCGCAAAGTGGCTTGAAGCCATGAAATCTGAGATGGGATCCATGTATGAGAACAAAGTATGGACTTTGGTTGACTTGCCCGATGATCGGCAAGCAATTGAGAATAAATGGATCTTCAAAAAGAAGACTGACGCTGATGGTAATGTTACTATCTACAAAGCTCGACTTGTCGCAAAAGGTTTTCGACAAGTTCAAGGGGTTGACTACGATGAGACCTTCTCACCCGTAGCGATGTTTAAGTCTGTCCGAATCATGTTAGCAATTGCCGCATTTTATGATTATGAAATTTGGCAGATGGATGTCAAAACTGCATTCCTGAATGGATTTCTGGAAGAAGAGTTGTATATGATGCAACCGGAAGGTTTTGTCGATCCAAAGGGAGCTAACAAAGTGTGCAAGCTCCAGCGATCCATTTATGGACTGGTGCAAGCCTCTCGGAGTTGGAATAAACGTTTTGATAGTGTGATCAAAGCATTTGGTTTTATACAGACTTTCGGAGAAGCCTGTATTTACAAGAAAGTGAGTGGGAGCTCTGTAGCACTTCTGATATTATATGTGGATGACATATTGCTGATTGGAAATGATATAGAATTTCTGGATAGCATAAAGGGATACTTGAATAAGAGTTTTTCAATGAAAGACCTCGGTGAAGCTGCTTACATATTAGGCATAAAGATCTATAGAGATAGATCAAGACGCTTAATTAGACTTGCACAAAGCACATACCTTGACAAGATTTTGAAGAAGTTCAAAATGGATCAAGCAAAGAAAGGGTTCTTGCCTGTGTTACAAGGTATGAAGTTGAGTCAGACTCAATGCCCGACCACTGCAGAAGATAGAGAGAAAATGAAAGATGTTCCCTATGCTTCAGCCATAGGCTCTATCATGTATGCAATGTTGTGTACCAGACCTGATGTGTGCCTTGCTATAAGTTTATCAGGGAGGTACCAAAGTAATCCAGGAGTGGATCACTGGACAGCGGTCAAGAACATCCTGAAATACCTGAAAAGGACTAAGGATATGTTTCTCGTATATGGAGGTGACAAAGAGCTCACCGTAAAAGGTTACGTTGATGCAAGCTTTGACACTGATCCGGACAATTCTAAATCGCAAACCGGATACGTGTTTACATTAAACGGTGGAGTTGTCAGTTGGTGCAGTTCTAAACAAAGCGTCGTAGCAGGATCTACATGTGAAGCGGAGTACATAGCTGCTTTGGAAGCAGCGAACGAAGGAGTCTGGATGAAGGAGTTCATATCCGATCTAGGTGTCATACCTAGTGCATCGGGTCCAATGAAAATCTTTTGTGACAATACTGGTGCAATTGCCTTGGCAAAGGAATCCAGATTTCACAAAAGGACCAAACACATCAAGAGACACTTCAATTCCATCCGGGATCTAGTCCAGGTGGGAGACATAGAAATTTTCAAGATACATACGGATCCGAATGTTGCAGACCCGTTGACTAAGCCTCTTCCACGAGCAAAACATGATCAGCACCAAAGCTCCATGGGTGTTAGAATCATTACAGTGTAATCTAGATTATTGACTCTAGTGCAAGTGGGAGACTGAAGGAAATATGCCCTAGAGGCAATAATAAAGTTATTATTTATTTCCTTATATCATGATAAATGTTTATTATTCATGCTAGAATTGTATTAACCGGAAACATAATACATGTGTGAATACATAGACAAACTTAGTGTCACTAGTATGCCTCTACTTGACTAGCTCGTTAATCAAAGATGGTTATGTTTCCTAACCATGAACAAAGTGTTGTTATTTGATTAACGAGGTCACATCATTAGTTGAATGATCTGATTGACATGACCCATTCCATTAGCTTAGCACCCGATCGTTTAGTATGTTGCTATTGCTTTTCTTCATGACTTATACATGTTCCTATGACTATGAGATTATGCAACTCCCGTTTACCGGAGGAACACTTTGTGTGCTACCAAACGTCACAACGTAAATGGGTGATTATAAAGGAGCTCTACAGGTGTCTCCAATGGTAGATGTTGGGTTGGCGTATTTCGAGATTAGGATTTGTCACTCCGATTGTCGGAGAGGTATCTCTGGGCCCTCTCGGTAATGCACATCACATAAGCCTTGCAAGCATTACAACTAATATGTTAGTTGTGAGATGATGTATTACGGAACGAGTAAAGAGACTTGCCGGTAACGAGATTGAGCTAGGTATTGGATACCGACGATCGAATTCGGGCAAGTAACATACCGATGACAAAGGGAACAACGTATGTTGTTATTGTAGGGGTTTCGTAGTAATTTCAAAAAATTTCCTACGCACACGCAAGATCATGTGATGCATAGCAACGAGGGGAGAGTGTTGTCTACGTACCCAACGCAGACCGACTGCGGAAGCGATGACACGACGTAGAGGAAGTAGTCGTACGTCTTCACGATCCAACCGATCAAGCACCGAAACTACGGCACCTCCGAGTTCGAGCACACGTTCAGCTCGATGACGATCCCCGGACTCCGATCCAGCAAAGTGTCGGGGAAGAGTTTCGTCAGCACGACGGCGTGGTGACGATCTTGATGAACTACAGCAGCAGGGCTTCGCCTAAACTCCGCTACAGTATTATCGAGGTATATGGTGGCAGGGGGCACCGCACACGGCTAAGGAATAGATCACGTGGATCAACTTGTTGTGTCTTTGGTGCTAGCCCTGCCCCTCTATTTATATGTTGAGCCCCGGGGTCGAAACTTGGAGCAAAAGCCTCCTCAAAGTCGGTTTTTCCCGAAAGGCAAGAGTCCCACTCGGACTCCAGGACCAAACGCCACAATCCTTGGCGTCTGGCCCAGACGCCATGGGCCTCGGCGTCTGGCCCAGGGCCAGACGCCAGGGTCTCCGGCGTTTGGCCCCCTGGCCTCCGCAAAACTCCTTTTTGCACCGATCTAAAGCCTCATGGGCTTGACCCCTTGGCCTAACCATATCATCCAATATATGAATCTTTACGTCTCGACCATTTCGAGACTCCTCGTCATGTCCCCGATCTCATCCGGGACTCCGAACTCCTTCGGTACATCAAAATGCATAAACTCATAATATAACTGTCATCGTAACCTTAAGCGTGCGGACCCTACGGGTTCGAGAACAATGTAGACATGATCGAGACACGTCTCTGGTCAATAACCAATAGCGGGACCTGGATGCCCATATTGGCTCCTACATATTCTACGAAGATCTTTATTGGTCAGACCGCATAACAACATACGTTGTTCCCTTTGTCATCGGTATGTTACTTGCCCGAGATTCGATCGTCGGTATCCAATACCTAGTTCAATCTCGTTACCGGCAAGTCTCTTTACTCGTTCCGTAATACATCATCTCACAACTAACATATTAGTTGTAATGCTTGCAAGGCTTATGTGATGTGTATTACCTAGAGGGCCCAGAGATACCTCTCCGACAATCGGAGTGACAAATCCTAATCTCGAAATACGCCAACCCAACATCGACCATTGGAGACACCTGTAGTACTCCTTTATAATCACCCAGTTACGTTGTGACGTTTGGTAGTACCCAAAGTGTTCCTCCGGTAAACGGGAGTTGCATAATCTCATAGTCATAGGAACATGTATAAGTCATGAAGAAAGCAATAGCAACATACTAAACGATCGAGTGCTAAGCTAATGGAATGGGTCATGTCAATCAGATCATTCTACTAATGATGTGACCTCGTTAATCAAATAACAACTCATTGTTCATGGTTAGGAAACATAACCATCTTTGATTAACGAGCTAGTCAAGTAGAGGCATACTAGTGACACTTTGTTTGTCTATGTATTCACACATGTATTATGTTTCCGGTAAATACAATTCTAGCATGAATAATAAACATTTATCATGATTATAAGGAAATAAATAATAACTTTATTATTGCCTCTAGGGCATATTTCCTTCAGTCTCCCACTTGCACTAGAGTCAATAATCTAGATTATACTGTAATGATTCTAACACCCATGGAGCTTTGGTGCTGATCATGTTTTGCTCGTGGAAGAGGCTTAGTCAACGGGTCTGCAACATTCAGATCCGTATGTATCTTGCAAATCTCTATGTCTCCCACCTGGACTAGATCCCGGATGGAGTTGAAGCGTCTCTTGATGTGTTTGGTCCTTTTGTGAAATCTGGATTCCTTTGCCAAGGCAATTGCACCAGTATTGTCACAAAAGATTTTCATTGGACCCGATGCACTAGGTATGACACCTAGATCGGATATGAACTCCTTCATCCAGACTCCTTCATTTGCTGCTTCCGAAGCAGCTATGTATTCCGCTTCACATGTAGATCCCGCTACGACGCTTTGTTTAGAACTGCACCAACTGACAGCTCCACCGTTTAATGTAAACACGTATCCGGTTTGCGATTTTAGAATCGTCCGGATCAGTGTCAAAGCTTGCATCAACGTAACCTTTTACGATGAGCTCTTTGTCACCTCCATATACGAGAAACATATCCTTAGTCCTTTTCAGGTATTTCAGGATGTTCTTGACCGCTGTCCAGTGATCCACTCCTGGATTACTTTGGTACCTCCCTGCTAAACTTATAGCAAGGCACACATCAGGTCTGGTACACAGCATTGCATACATGATAGAGCCTATGGCTGATGCATAGGGAACATCTTTCATATTCTCTCTATCTTCTGCAGTGGTCGGGCATTGAGTCTTACTCAATTTCACACCTTGTAATACAGGCAAGAATCCTTTCTTTGCTTGATCCATTTTGAATTTCTTCAAAATCTTGTCAAGGTATGTGCTTTGTGAAAGTCCAATTAAGTGTCTTGATCTATCTCTATAGATCTTAATGCCTAATATGTAAGCAGCTTCACCGAGGTCTTTCATTGAAAAACTTTTATTCAAGTATCCCTTTATGCTATCCAGAAATTCTATATCATTTCCAATGAGTAATATGTCATCCACATATAATATCAGAAATGCTACAGAGCTCCCACTCACTTTCTTGTAAATACAGGCTTCTCCGAAAGTCTGTATAAAACCAAATGCTTTGATCACACTATCAAAACGTTTATTCCAACTCCGAGAGGCTTGCACCAGTCCATAAATGGATCGCTGGAGCTTGCACACTTTGTTAGCTTCCTTTGGATCGACAAAACCTTCTGGTTGCATCATATACAACTCTTCTTCCAGAAATCCATTCAGGAATGCAGTTTTGACATCCATCTGCCAAATTTCATAATCATAAAATGCGGCAATTGCTAACTGTTGGGTTTCGTAGTAATTTCAAAAAATTTCCTACGCGCACACAGGATCATGTGATGCATAGCAACGAGAGGAGAGTGTTGTCTACGTACCCAACGCAGACCGACTGCGGAAGCAATGACACGACGTAGAGGAAGTAGTCGTACGTCTTCACGATCCAACCGATCAAGCACCGAAACTACGGCACCTCCGAGTTCGAGCACACGTTCAGCTCGATGACGATCCCCGGACTCCGATCCAGCAAAGTGTCGGGGAAGAGTTTCGTCAGCACGACGGCGTGGTGACGATCTTGATGAACTACAGCAGCAGGGCTTCGCCTAAACTCCGCTACAGTATTATCGAGGAATATGGTGGCAGGGGGCACCGCACACGGCTAAGGAATCGATCACGTGGATCAACTTGTGTCAACTTGTGTGTTTAGAGGTGCCCCTGCCTCCGTATATAAAGGAGGAGAGGAGGGGAGGCTGGCCGGCCAAGGGGGGAGGCGCAGGAGAGTCCTACTCCCACTGGGAGTAGGATTCCCCCTCCAATCCTAGTCCAACTAGGATTCCTCGGAGGGGAAAAGAGGAGGAGGGGGCCGGCCACCTCTCCTAGTCCTAATAGGACTAGGGGAAGGGGGTGGCGCGCAGCCCATCTAGGGCAGCCCCTTTCTCTTTTCCACTAAGGCCCACTATGGCCCAAATAGCTCCCGGGGGGTTCCGGTAACCCTCTCGGTATTCCGGTAAAATCCCGATTTCACCCGGAACACTTCCGATATCCAAATATAGGCTTCCAATATATCAATCTTTACGTCTCGACCATTTCGAGACTCCTCGTCATGTCCGTGATCACATCCGGGACTCCGAACAACCTTCGGTTCATCAAAATGCATAAACTCATAATATAACTGTCATCGTAACCTTAAGCGTGCGGACCCTACGGGTTCGAGAACAATGTAGACATGACCGAGACACGTCTCTGGTCAATAACCAATAGCGGGACCTGGATGCCCATATTGGCTCCTACATATTCTACGAAGATCTTTATCGGTCAGACCGCATAACAACATACGTTGTTCCCTTTGTCATCGGTATGTTACTTGCCCGAGATTCGATCGTCAGTATCCAATACCTAGTTCAATCTCGTTACCGGCAAGTCTCTTTACTCGTTCCGTAATACATCATCTCACAACTAACATATTAGTTGTAATGCTTGCAAGGCTTATGTGATGTGTATTACTGAGAGGGCCCAGAGATACCTCTCCGACAATCGGAGTGACAAATCCTAATCTCGAAATACGCCAACCCAACATCGACCATTGGAGACACCTGTAGTACTCCTTTATAATCACCCAGTAACGTTGTGACGTTTGGTAGTACCCAAAGTGTTCCTCCGGTAAACGGGAGTTGCATAATCTCATAGTCATAGGAACATGTATAAGTCATGAAGAAAGCAATAGCAACATACTAAACGATCGGGTGCTAAGCTAATGGAATGGGTCATGTCAATCAGATCATTCTGCTAATGATGTGACCTCGTTAATCAAATAACAACTCATTGTTCATGGTTAGGAAACATAACCATCTTTGATTAACGAGCTAGTCAAGTAGAGGCATACTAGTGACACTTTGTTTGTCTATGTATTCACACATGTATTATGTTTCCGGTAAATACAATTCTAGCATGAATAATAAACATTTATCATGATTATAAGGAAATAAATAATAACTTTATTATTGCCTCTAGGGCATATTTCCTTCAGTCTCCCACTTGCACTAGAGTCAATAATCTAGATTACACTGTAATGATTCTAACACCCATGGAGCCTTTGTGCTGATCATGTTTTGCTCGTGGAAGAGGCTTAGTCAATGGGTCTGCAACATTCAGATCCGTATGTATCTTGCAAATCTCTATGTCTCCCACCTGGACTAGATCCCGGATGGAGTTGAAGCGTCTCTTGATGTGTTTGGTCCTTTTGTGAAATCTGGATTCCTTTGCCAAGGCAATTGCACCAGTATTGTCACAAAAGATTTTCATTGGACCCGATGCACTAGGTATGACACCTAGATCGGATATGAACTTCTCCATCCAGACTCCTTCATTTGCTGCTTCCGAAGCAGCTATGTATTCCGCTTCACATGTAGATCCCGCTACAATGCTTTGTTTAGAACTGCACCAACTGACAGCTCCACCGTTTAATGTAAACACGTATCCGGTTTGCGATTTAGAATCGTCCGGATCAGTGTCAAAGCTTGCATCAACGTAACCTTTTACGGTGAGCTCTTTGTCACCTCCATATACGAGAAACATATCCTTAGTCCTTTTCAGGTATTTCAGGATGTTCTTGACCGCTGTCCAGTGATCCACTCCTGGATTACTTTGGTACCTCCCTGCTAAACTTATAGCAAGGCACACATCAGGTCTGGTACACAGCATTGCATACATGATAGAGCCTATGGCTGATGCATAGGGAACATCTTTCATATTCTCTATATCTTCTGCAGTGGTCGGGCATTGAGTCTTACTCAATTTCACACCTTGTAATACAGGCAAGAATCCTTTCTTTGCTTGATCCATTTTGAATTTCTTCAAAATCTTGTCAAGGTATGTGCTTTGTGAAAGTCCAATTAAGCGTCTTGATCTATCTCTATAGATCTTAATACCTAATATGTAAGCAGCTTCACCGAGGTCTTTCATTGAAAAACTTTTATTCAAGTATCCCTTTATGCTATCCAGAAATTCTATATCATTTCCAATCAGTAATATGTCATCCACATATAATATCAGAAATGCTACAGAGCTCCCACTCACTTTATTGTAAATACAGGCTTCTCCGAAAGTCTGTATAAAACCAAATGCTTTGATCACTCTATCAAAACGTTTATTCCAACTCCGAGAGGCTTGCACCAGTCCATAAATGGATCGCTGGAGCTTGCACACTTTGTTAGCTTCCTTTGGATCGACAAAACCTTCTGGTTGCATCATATACAACTCTTCTTCCAGAAATCCATTCAGGAATGCAGTTTTGACATCCATCTGCCAAATTTCATAATCATAAAATGCGGCAATTGCTAACATGATTCGGACAGACTTAAGCATCGCTACAGGTGAGAAGGTCTCATCGTAGTCAATCCCTTGAACTTGCCGAAAACCTTTTGCGACAAGTCGAGCTTTGTAGACAGTAACATTACCATCAGCGTCAGTCTTCTTCTTGAAGATCCATTTATTCTCAATTGCTTGCCGATCATCGGGCAAGTCAACCAAAGTCCACACTTTGTTCTCATACATGGATCCCATCTCAGATTTCATGGCTTCAAGCCACTTTGCGGAATCTGGGCTCACCTTCGTTTCTTCATAGTTCATAGGTTCATCATGATCTAGTAGCATGACCTCCAGAACAGGATTACCGTACCACTCTGGTGCGGATCTTACTCTGGTTGATCTACGAGGTTCAGTAGTATCTTGATCTGAAGTTTCATGATCATTATCATTGGCTTCCTCACTAACTGGTGTAGGTGTCACTGAAACAGTTTTCTGTGATGAACTACTTTCCAGTAAGGGAGCAGGTACAGTTACCTCGTCAAGTTCTACTTTCCTCCCACTCACTTCTTTCGAGAGAAACTCCTTCTCTAGAAATGATCCATTCTTAGCAACGAATGTTTTGCCTTCGGATCTGTGATAGAAGGTGTACCCAACAGTTTTCTTTGGGTATCCTATGAAGACACATTTCTCCGATTTGGGTTCGAGCTTATCAGGTTGAAGCTTTTTCACATAAGCATCGCAGCCCCAAACTTTAAGAAACGACAACTTTGGTTTCTTGCCAAACCACAGTTCATAAGGCGTCGTCTCAACGGATTTTGATGGTGCCCTATTTAACGTGAATGCGGCCGTCTCTAAAGCATATCCCCAAAATGATAGCGGTAAATCAGTAAGAGACATCATAGATCGCACCATATCTAGTAAAGTACGATTACGACGTTCGGACACACCATTACGCTGTGGTGTTCCGGGTGGCGTGAGTTGCGAAACTATTCCACAGTTTTTCAAATGTACACCAAACTCGTAACTCAAATATTCTCCTCCACGATCAGATCGTAGAAACTTTATTTTTCTTGTTACGATGATTTTCAACTTCACTCTGAAATTCTTTGAACTTTTCAAATGTTTCAGACTTATGTTTCATTAAGTAGATATACCCATATCTTCTTAAATCATCTGTGAAGGTGAGAAAATAACGATATCCGCCACGAGCCTCAATATTCATCGGGCCACATACATCGGTATGTATGATTTCCAACAAATCTGTTGCTCTCTCCATAGTACCGGAGAACGGTGTTTTAGTCATCTTGCCCATGAGGCACGGTTCGCAAGTACCAAGTGATTCATAATCAAGTGGTTCCAAAAGTCCATCAGCATGGAGTTTCTTCATGCGCTTTATACCGATATGACCTAAACGACAGTTCCACAAATAAGTTGCACTTTTGTTATCAACTCTGCATCTTTTGGCTTCAACATTATGAATATGTGTATTACTACTATCGAGATTCAATAAGAATAGACCACTCTTCAAGGGTGCATGACCATAAAAGATATTACTCATATAAATAGAACAACCATTATTCTCTGATTTAAATGAATAACCGTCTCGCATTAAACAAGATCCAGATATAATGTTCATGCTCAACGCTGGCACCAAATAACAATTACTTAGGTCTAATATTAATCCCGAAGGTAGATGTAGAGGTAGCGTGCCGACTGCGATCACATCGACTTTGGAACCGTTTCCCACGCGCATCGTCACCTCGTCCTTTGCCAGTGCCCGCTTATTCTGTAGTCCCTGTTTCGAGTTGCAAATATTAGCAACAGAACCAGTATCAAATACCCAGGTGCTACTGCGAGCTCTAGTAAGGTACACATCAATAACATGTATATCACATATACCTTTGTTCACCTTGCCATCCTTCTTATCCGCCAAATACTTGGGGCAGTTCCGCTTCCAGTGACCAGTCTGCTTGCAGTAGAAGCACTCTGTTTCAGGCTTAGGTCCAGACTTGGGTTTCTTCTCTTGAGCAGCAACTTGCTTGCCGTTCTTCTTGAAGTTCCCCTTTTTCTTCCCTTTGCCCTTTTTCTTGAAACTAGTGGTCTTGTTAACCATCAACACTTGATGCTCCTTCTTGATTTCTACCTCCGCAGCTTTCAGCATTGCGAAGAGCTCGGGAATAGTCTTGTTCATCCCTTGCATATTATAGTTCATCATGAAGCTCTTGTAGCTTGGTGGTAGTGATTGGAGAATTCTGTCAATAACGCAATCATCCGGAAGATTAACTCCCAATTGAATCAAGTGATTATTATACCCAGACATTTTGAGTATATGCTCACTGACAGAACTGTTCTCCTCCATATTGCAGGTATAGAACTTATGGAGACTTCATATCTCTCAATTCGGGCATTTGCTTGAAATATTAACTTCAACTCCTGGAACATCTCATATGCTCCATGACGTTCAAAACGTCGTTGAAGTCCCGATTCTAAGCCGTAAAGCATGGCACACTGAACTATCGAGTAGTCATCAGCTTTGCTCTGCCAGACGTTCATAACATCTGGTGTTGCTCCAGCAGCAGGCCTGGCACCCAGCGGTGCTTCCAGGACGTAATTTTTCTGTGCAGCAATGAGGATAATCCTCAAGTTACGGACCCAGTCCGTGTAATTGCTACCATCATCTTTCAACTTTGCTTTCTCAAGGAACGCATTAAAATTCAACGGAACAACAGCACGAGCCATCTATCTACAATCAACATAAAAAAGCAAGATACTATCAGGTACTAAGTTCATGATAAATTTAAGTTCAATTAATCATATTATTTAAGAACTCCCACTTAGATAGACATCCCTCTAATCCTCTAAGTGATTACGTGATCCAAATCAACTAAACCATGACCGATCATCACGTGATATGGAGTAGTTTTCAATGGTGAACATCGTTATGTTGATCATATCTACTATATGATTCACGCTTGACCTTTCGGTCTCCGTGTTCCGAGGCCATATCTGCATATGCTAGGCTCGTCAAGTTTAACCTGAGTATTCCGCGTGTGCAAAACTGGCTTGCACCCGTTGTAGATGGACGTAGAGCTTATCACACCCGATCATCACGTGGTGTCTGGGCACGACGAACTTTGGCAACGGTGCATACTCAGGGAGAACACTTCTTGATAATTTAGTGAGAGATCATCTTATAATGCTACCGTCAATCAAAGCAAGATAAGATGCATAAAAAGATAAACATCACATGCAATCAATATAAGTGATATGATATGGTCATCATCATCTTGTGCTTTGTGATCTCCATCTCCGAAGCACCATCATGATCACCATCGTCACCGGCGCGACACCTTGATCTCCATCGTAGCATCGTTGTCGTCTCGCCAATCTTATGCTTCCACGACTATCACTACCGTTTAGTAATAAAGTAAAGCATTACATCGCGATTGCATTGCATACAATAAAGCGACAACCATATGGCTCCTGCCAGTTGCCGATAACTCGGTTACAAAACATGATCATCTCATACAATAAAATTCAGCATCATGCTTTGACCATATCACATCACAACATGCCCTGCAAAAACAAGTTAGACGTCCTCTACTTTGTTGTTGCATGTTTTACGTGGCTGCTACGGGCTTAAGTAAGAACCAATCTCACCTACGCATCAAAACCACAACGATAGTTTGTCAAATAGACTCTGTTTTAACCTTCGCAAGGACCGGGCGTAGCCATACTTGGTTCAACTAAAGTTGGAGAGACAGTCGCCCGCAAGCCATCTCTGTGCAAAGCACGTCGAGGGAACCGGTCTCGCGTAAGCGTACGCGTAAGGTTGGTCCGGGTCGTCTCGTCCAACAATACCGCTGAACCAAAGTATGACATGCTGGTAGGCAGTATGACTTGTATCGTCCACAACTCACTTGTGTTCTACTCGTGCATATAACATCAACATAAATAACCTGGCTCGGATGCCACTGTAGGGGTTTCGTAGTAATTTCAAAAAATTTCCTACGCACACGCAAGATCATGTGATGCATAGCAACGAGGGGAGAGTGTTGTCTACGTACCCAACGCAGACCGACTGCGGAAGCGATGACACGACGTAGAGGAAGTAGTCGTACGTCTTCACGATCCAACAGATCAAGCACCGAAACTACGGCACCTCCGAGTTCGAGCACACGTTCAGCTCGATGACGATCCCCGGACTCCGATCCAGCAAAGTGTCGGGGAAGAGTTTCGTCAGCACGACGGCGTGGTGACGATCTTGATGAACTACAGCAGCAGGGCTTCGCCTAAACTCCGCTACAGTATTATCGAGGTATATGGTGGCAGGGGGCACCGCACACGGCTAAGGAATAGATCACGTGGATCAACTTGTTGTGTCTTTGGTGCTAGCCCTGCCCCTCTATTTATATGTTGAGCCCCGGGGTCGAAACTTGGAGCAAAAGCCTCCTCAAAATCGGTTTTGCCCGAAAGGCAAGAGTCCCACTCGGACTCCAGGACCAAACGCCACAATCCTTGGCGTCTAGCCCAGACGCCATGGGCCTCGGCGTCTGGCCCAGGGCCAGACGCCAGGGTCTCCGGCGTTTGGCCCCCTGGCCTCCGCAAAACTCCTTTTTGTACCGATCTAAAGCCTCATGGGCTTGACCCCTTGGCCTAACCATATCATCCAATATATGAATCTTTACGTCTCGACCATTTCGAGACTCCTCGTCATATCCCCGATCTCATCCAGGACTCCGAACTCCTTCGGTACATCAAAATGCATAAACTCATAATATAACTATCATCGTAACCTTAAGCGTGCGGACCCTACGGGTTCGAGAACAATGTAGACATGATCGAGACACGTCTCTGGTCAATAACCAATAGCGGGACCTGGATGCCCATATTGGCTCCTACATATTCTACGAAGATCTTTATCGGTCAGACCGCATAACAACATACGTTGTTCCCTTTGTCATCGGTATGTTACTTGCCCGAGATTCGATCGTCGGTATCCAATACCTAGTTCAATCTCGTTACCGGCAAGTCTCTTTACTCGTTCTGTAATACATCATCTCACAACTAACATATTAGTTGTAATGCTTGCAAGGCTTATGTGATGTGTATTACCGAGAGGGCCCAGAGATACCTCTCCGACAATCGGAGTGACAAATCCTAATCTCGAAATACGCCAACCCAACATCGACCATTGGAGACACCTGTAGTACTCCTTTATAATCACCCAGTTACGTTGTGACGTTTGGTAGTACCCAAAGTGTTCCTCCGGTAAACGGGAGTTGCATAATCTCATAGTCATAGGAACATGTATAAGTCATGAAGAAAGCAATAGCAACATACTAAAGGATCGGGTGCTAAGCTAATGGAATGGGTCATGTCAATCAGATCATTCTGCTAATGATGTGACCTCGTTAATCAAATAACAACTCATTGTTCATGGTTAGGAAACATAACCATCTTTGATTAACGAGCTAGTCAAGTAGAGGCATACTAGTGACACTTTGTTTGTCTATGTATTCACACATGTATTATGTTTCCGGTAAATACAATTCTAGCATGAATAATAAACATTTATCATGATTATAAGGAAATAAATAATAACTTTATTATTGCCTCTAGGGCAAATTTCCTTCAGTTATGCGGTCTGACTGATAAAGATCTTCGTAGAATATGTAGGAGCCAATATGGGCATCTAGGTCCCGCTATTGGTTATTGACCGGAGACGTGTCTCGGTCATGTCTACATTGTTCTCGAACCCGTAGGGTCCGCACGCTTAAGGTTACGATGATAGTAATATTATGAGTTTATGAATTTTGATGTACCGAAGGTTGTTCGGAGTCCCGGATGTGATCACGGACATGACGAGGAGTCTCGAAATGGTCGAGACATAAAGATTGATATATTGGAAGCCTATGTTTGGATATCGGAAGTGTTCCAGTACCGGGAGGTTACCGGAACCCCCCGGGAGCTATATGGGCCTTAGTGGGCTTTAGTGGAAAGGAGAAAGGGGCAGCCCAAGGTGGCTGTGCGCCTCCCCCCTTCCCCTAGTCCTATTAGGACTAGGAGAGGTGGCCGGCCCCCTCTCTCTCTTCCCCCCCTCAAGGAATCCTATTTCAACTAGGATTGGGGGGGGGGGGAATCCTACTCCCAGAGGGAGTAGGGCTCTCCTGCGCGCCTCCTATGGCCGGCCAGCCCTCCCCCCTCTAGTCCTTTATATATACTGAGGTAGAGGCACCCTAGAACACACAAGTTGATCCACGTGATCTATTCCTTAGCTGTGTGCGGTGCCCCCAGCCACCATATTCCTTGATAATACTGTAGCGGAGTTTAGGCGAAGCCCTGCTGCTCTAGTGCATCAAGATCGTCACCACGCCGTCGTGCTGACGGAACTCTTCCCCGACACTTTGCTGGATCGGAGTCCGGGGATCGTCATCGAGCTGAACGTGTGCTCGAACTCGGAGGTGCCGTAGTTTCGGTACTTGATCAGTTGGATCGTGAAGACGTACGACTACTTCCTCTACGTTGCGTCAACGCTTCCGCAGTCGGTCTGCGTGGGTACGTAGACAACACTCTCCCCTCTCGTTGCTATGCATCACATGATCTTGCGTGTGCGTAGGAATTTTTTTGAAATTACTACGAAACCCAACATGTTCTAGTATCGAGTTGTAATCATTGAGTTGTAAATAAATAGAAATGTGATGATTATCATTCATATATATATATATATAGGGTCGCGCTATTCGTCACCCTAGGTGAGGAATAGTTATTTTTCACCCCTTCTCTATTTTGACATCAATTCGCCGTACTTTTACGTTTCGCAAATTTTGTCTTATTTCATACATAAAAAAAGAACGTAAAAAAATATGTACTCGCGGTAAAAAATATTTTATGTTACGTAAAATTACGAATGTAAAACAAAGTGTAAAACATAAATAAAATGTGATTTTTCTGGTCTTATAACCTATATTTTTTTTTATACCAAATTTTACATATTGAATCAATATGCATGTAATTATTTATATTCTAAACATAATTTATTTAGAAAGCGATATAAGATTACCTCGGATGAAGAATACTTATTATGCACC
>NC_041392.1:41937900-41955871 GCF_002162155.2 Triticum dicoccoides
ATATACTGCTATCCTTTTTCCACACTTGTGCTTCAAAGTAGCACCATGATTTTCATAATAGAGAGTCTCCTATGTTATCATTTTCATATACTAGTGGGATTTTTTCATTATAGAACTTGGCTTGTATATTCCAACGATGGGCTTCCTCAAAATGCCCTAGGTCTTCGTGAGCAAGCAAGTTTGATGCACACCCACTTAGTTTGTTTTTGTTGAGCTTTCATATACTTATAACTCTAGTGCATCTGTTGCATGGCAATCCCTACTCACTCACATTGATATTTATTGATGGGTATCTCCATAGCCTGTTGATACGCCTAGTTAATGTGAGACTATCTTCTCCCTTTTTGTCTTCTCCACAACCACCATTCTATTCCACCTATAGTGTTATGTCCATGGCTCACGCTCATGTATTGCGTGAAGATTGAAAAAGTTTGAGAACATTAAAAGTATGAAACAATTTCTTGGCTTGTCATCGGGGTTGTGCATGATTTGAATACTTTGTGTGATGAAGATGGAGCATAGCCAGACTATATGATTCTGTAGGGATAACTTTCTTTGGCCATGTTATTTTGAAGAGACATAATTGCTTAGTTAGTATGCTTGAAATATTATTGTTTCTATGTCAATATTAAACTTTTGTCTTGAATCTTTCGGATCTAAATATTCATACCATAATTAAGAGAATTAACTTGAAATTATGCCAAGTAGCATTCCACATCAAAAATTCTGTTTTTATCATTTACCTACTCGAGGACGAGCAGGAATTAAGTTTGGGGATGCTTGATACGTCTCCAACGTATCTATAATTTTTGATTGTTCTATGTTATATTATATTCTGTTTTGGACATTATTAGGCTTTATTATACACTTTTATATTATTTTTGGGACTAACCTACTAACCGGAGGCCCAACCCAGAATTGTTGTTTTTTTTCTATTTTAGGGTTTCGCCGAAAAAAACATCAAACGATGTCCAAACGGAATGAAACCTTCGGGAACGTGATTTTTGGAACGAACATGATCCAGAGGACTTGGACCCTACGTCAAGACATCAACCAGGAGGCCACGAGGTAGGGGGGCGCGCCTAGCCCCCAGGCGCGCCCTCCACCCTCGTGGGCCCCCTATTGCTCCATCGACGTACTCCTTCCTCCTATATATACCTACATACCCCCAAACTACCATATACGGTGCCAAAACCCTAATTCCACCGCCATAACTTTGTGTATCCACGGGATCCATCTTGGGGCCTGTTCCGGAGCTCTGCCGGAGGGGGAATCGATCACGAAGGACTTGTACATCAACACCATAGCCCCTCCGATGAAGTGTGAGTAGTTTACCTCAGACCTACGGGTCCATAGTTATTAGCTAGATGGCTTCTTCTCTCTTTTTGGATCTCAATACAAAGTTCTCCCCCTCTCTTGTGGAGATCTATTCAATGTAATCTTCTTTTGGCGGTGTGTTTGTTGAGACCGATGAATTGTTGGTTTATGATCAAGTTTATCTATGAACAATATTTGAATCTTCTCTGAATTCTTTTATGTATGATTGGTTATCTTTGCAAGTCTCTTCGAATTATGAGTTTGGTTTGGACTACTAGATTGATCTTTCTTGCAATGGGAGAAGTGCTTAGCTTTGGGTTCAATCTTGCGGTGTCCTTTCCCAGTGACAGTAGGGGCAGCAAGGCACGTATTGTATTGTTGCCATGGAGGAGAACAAGATGGGGTTTTTATCATATTGCATGAGTTTATCCCTCTACATCATGTCATCTTGCTTAAAGCATTACTCTGTTCTCTTGAACTTAATACTCTAGATGCATGCTGGATAGCGGTCGATGTGTGGAGTAATAGTAGTAGATGCAGGCACGAGTCGGTCTACTTGTCTCGGACGTGATGCCTATATACATGATCATACCTAGATATTCTCATAACTATGCTCAATTCTGTCAATTGCTCAACAGTAATTTGTTTACCCACCGTGAATACTTATGCTCTCGAGAGAAGCCCCCGGGTCTATCTTCCATCATATTAATCTTCCAATACTTAGTTGTTTTCTATTGCCTTTTATTTTACTTTGCATCTTTATCATAAAAATACCAAAAATATTATCTTATCATATCTATCAGATCTCACTCTTGTAAGTGACAGTGTAGGGATTGACAACACCTTATCGCGTTGGTTGCGAGGATTTATTTGTTTGTGTAGGTGCGAGGGACTCGTGTGTGGCCTCCTACTGGATTGATACATTGGTTCTCAAAAACTGAGGGAAATACTTACGCTACTTTGCTGCATCACCCTTTCCTCTTCAAGGGAAAACCAATGCAAGTGCTCAAGAGGTAGCACAAGTCTGTCTCTTTCTGTTGCTCAACTATGTATGTTGCATATCATCGACTCATGTGACGATGCAGGTGCATAGAACATCGATGATGAAGAAGTGCAACGCCAGGAGTATACAGTGAGTGGCCGAAGAGTCAGGCCCCAGGTGTACCGGTTTTCGGTTTTTGAGCGACAGCCAGTAGTTAGTTTAGGTTCACGCTAATGCGAGAGAGGGATACGAACTCATGTACTGCATAGTTCTGCTCTCACTCATAGTTATAGCTCTTTTTGCATATGTCATTGTTTAGATGGATGACGATATAGTTGCAAGTAATCGAGACTTGTATCGCTATTTTCGAGATGATGACGATAGACCACTTTGTGTTGGATGATGATTATGATGATGACATGATTTGATGCTACGGTTACATTTGTATGTGTATGATATGCTAAAGATTATTGTATAAAGCCTGTTCAAATACAAAACAAATATGCAGAAAAAAACTAATAAAACTAACAATAGTGAGTGAATAAAGTTAGAAGCAGCCGCTCTTACCAGTAGTGCGTCCCAACTAAAAGAGCTGCAGCTATTAGCAGTAGCGCGTCGAACTAAAGCTCGATGCTGCTATCCATGTATAGCACTAGCGTGGGGCAACACGCGCTACTGATACATGTTAGCTGTAGCGTCGTATCAGTAACGCGGGTCCCCACGCTACTGATACACCAAATACCCGCACTACTGCAAGGCTTTTCCCTAGTAGTGTGTGATGGTGTTGCTGTTGTCTGCGGGCCGTGGTCTTGATGAGCCGGAACGAGGTGTCTGCTCGGGGCGGCAAGGCGGTGCTTGTGGTGATGCAGTGGCGAACTTGCGATAGTCAAAAGATGTCGACACCAATGTCCATGAATAATTGCTTAAGATGTTGATGCCCAGTATGTACATATCACATGTTTGTTGCAGTGAAAACCATGCACTATTGCACATAAAAGGACATGCGGTATGTATCAATCATCAATTTTTTGGTCAGGTCTGACCACCGAGCATGGTGAACCGGGCTTCACATCTTGAAGCAAAAGAACACCATCAGCATGATTCAAACGCCATGGACCTTGCAGCTGCGGCACCATCGTCACCGTGTCCATCACCGACGCTGAAGCGCACAGCTCCAGAGAGCGGCACGTGTTCTCTCATAAGCATCGTTGACACCCTCCCCCCCGAGAGGCATCACCGGGAATGCTAATCATTTCTTCTACCCTGCCACGGCGCTCGGCATCCCCAGCACCCACGCATGCACAAGACCCAGGCCATGGGAGACCGCGATGCCATTACCGGACCATGCCTTGCAGCTCCTCCCGCAACATCGGAGGGCGGCCAGACTTCTGTCGAGCACACAGCTAGAGTGCGCTAGGAGCCACACCGAGCATGCTGGACACCGGCCCATCGCGACACTGAGGCTAGTCCCATGGTGCAGCCGTGCGGGACCACTTTCTGCCACTTGGTTGCCATTGCTAACCAGAATAGTGAGCAAGATGAGAGCTCCACCATGGTGGACCGGTGCCTCCTTGTGCGAGCATGAACCGTTGTAGTCGTCGTCCCTACATAATAGCGGCCCACCAGGTGAGCTCCAGACACAAAACTAGCTCATGACAGTACATAAGGCTAGTCATAATGGGAGTAACTTAGCTAGTAACTGAAGGAAATATGCCCTAGAGGCAATAATAAAGTTGTTATTTATATTTCCTTATATCATGATAAATGTTTATTATTCATGCTAGAATTGTATTAACCGAAAACTTAGTACATGTGTGAATACATAGACAAAATAGAGTGTCCCTAGTATGCCTCTAGTTGACTAGCTCGTTATTTAAAGATGGTTAAGTTTCCTAACTATAGACATGTATTGTCATTTGATGAACGGGATCACATCATTAGGAGAATGATGTGATGGACAAGACCCATCCGTTAGCTTAGCACAAATGATCGTTAAGTTTTATTGCTATTGCTTTCTTCATGACTTATACATGTTCCTCTGACTATGAGATTATGCAACTCCCGAATACCGGAGGAACACTTAGTGTGCTATCAAACGTCACAACATAACTAGGTGATTATAAAGATGCTCTATAGGTTTCTCTGATGGTGTTTGTTGAGTTGGCATAGATCGAGATTAGGATTTGTCACTCCGTGTATCGGAGAGGTATCTCTGGGCCCTCTCAGTAATGATCATCACTATAAGCCTTGCAAGCAATGTAACTAATGAGTTAGTTGCGGGATGATGCATTACGGAACGAGTAAAGAGACTTGCCGGTAACGAGATTGAACTAGGTATGATGATACCGATGATCGAATATTGGGCAAGTAACATAGCGATGACAAAGGGAACAACGTATGTTGTTATGCGGTTTGACCGATAAAGCTCTTCGTAGAATATGTACGAGCCAATATGAGGATCCATGTTCCCCTATTGGTTATTGACTGGAGATGTGTCTCGTCATGTCTACATAGTTCTTGAACCCGTAGGGTCCGCACGCTTAACGTTCGATGACGATTTGTATTATGAGTTATGTGATTTGATGACCGAAGTTTGTTCAGAGTCCCGTATGAGATCACGGACATGATGAGGAGTCTCGAAATGGTCGAGACGTAAAGATCGATATATTGAAAGGCTATATTCGGACATCAGAAAGGTTCTGAGTGATTCGGGTATTTTCGGAGTACCGGAGAGTTACGGGAATTCGCCGGGGGAAGTATTGAGCCTTCATGGGCCTTAGTGGAAAGGAGAGAAGGGCCACAAGGGGAGGCCGCCCCCCCCCCCATGGGTTGGTCCGAATTGGACTAGGGAGGGGGCGGCGCCCCCTTCTTTCCTTCTCCCTCTCCCTCTCCTTTTTTCTTCTCCTACTTGGACTAGGAAAGGGGGAAACCTACTCCTACTAGGAGTAGGAATCCCCCCTTGGGCGCGCCCCATGAGGCCGGCCCTCGTCCTTCTCCCCTCCTTTATATACTGGGGAGGGGGCACCCCATAGACACACAAGTTGATTTTTTAGCCGTGTGCGGTGCCTCCCTCCATAGATTTCCACCTCGGTCATATTGTCGTAGCGCTTAGGCGAAGCCCTGCGTCGGTAACTTCATCATCACCGTCACCACGCCGTCGTGCTGACGAAACTCTCCCTCGGCCTCAGCTGGATCTAGAGTTTGAGGGACGTCACTGAGCCGAACGTGTGCAGATCGTGGAGGTGCCGTGCGTTCGGTACTTGATCGGTTGGATCACGAAGACATTCGACTACATCAAGCACGTTACTAAACGCTTCCGCTTTTGGTCTACGAGGGTACGTACACACACTCTCCCCTCTCGTTGCTATGCATCTCCTAGATAGATCTTGCGTGATCGTAGGAATTTTTTAAAATACTGTGTTCCCCAACAGTAACATAGCGCACCTCAAGAATTTTTTGCTGATGTGGTAAGTAATTAATGAGAGGTGGTAACATAATATGTTACTGTAATATAGCGCTTTTCAAGACATGATGAGTCTATAAGCTAATAAATGAAGCCATCTAAGATACTACTATTATATTATTTTGCATTATGAAGGTAGTAACTTAGTCTAGTGTCATATGCATGACACTAGTCGAAGTTACTCCCCACTATGACCAGCCTAACTAGTTGTGCTCTTGCAATAATGAAATTAATTAGTGGGCTCGTTCATTAATGTTATTGGAGATCACTTAGCATGTGAGTATATCTGTGCAACGGAGATCAAACTACCGGAAGCCAAAAAATATATTGAGTTAACTGAATTTGGTGATTTGCAAAGAGAAGCGAAAGCTGGTGAAAGAGTTAGATGTTTTCGGGCGAGCTGTTTTAATCCAGTTAAGTTTTAATCATGTTGCATGGTCGCGCGGTGTGTAAAGCATTCTGCAAACATAGCTATTGAGCAGATCACGTAAAATACAATGGGCAATCATGATGGAGCAATTGAGAAGAAAAATATGTTTCAGAGCATAATCAGACGGTGGGTGGGATCTCTGGAACAAGTGCAGAAAATGTAGTGTAACAGGCATCATTGCATGAGAACGGAACGAAAGATGTGTTCCTTATCATGCATGTGTTTAGGCTGTATTTGATGCTATTCTGAGTATTTAGATCAAATATTTTTCAATTCAGTTGGATGCTTTTTTTTGACATTTGTTTTTGAAACCGGGTTCGGATGCTCCTGAAATCTCCCCCGTCAGATGACCATGTGGATCTGACCCTCGACGCGTATTGTTCTGGGTATTGGAGTTTTACGGTAGATAAAATAAGGCTGGTTGTAATGGGGAGTATCATATATTAATATCATGCATATGATACTAGTGTATGATACTACCTTCCTAATGCATAGTATCATATATTAGTATCATGTAATACTCTATTTATTGTCATGCATGACACATAGTAGCATATCATTTATTATGATACAGTATCATGATATGATACTCAATCATCTCTTTCTTCATTTAAGTCTAAGACACCTCATCAAAATTGCCTAGTTGGCATGCATGATACTAATTATGATATTACCATTACGACCAGCCTAACAGAGCTGTTGGTTGCATTAAATGGTGACAGAGCCGTTTCCGTAAGGTGGAAGAACAGAATCCATGAGAACGGCTCACGTGATTTTCTGAGCTAGTCTGAGCCTTCACCATCGGTTCGTTTGCAACATCATGGTAATCCAAGCTATTGAATGCTCAGCCATATTTTTTTAGTACTCACTGCCACATTTTTCAAATACTAACTAATTGGAAAAAATTCAAACAACGGGGAAAAGAATGCAAAACATTTTTATCTGACTAATTTGCATGCGATAATTAGCTAACCAATGACCGTTAGTACCAAATAAATTAACAATTAGTCGCATAGTTCACCACACACAAATCCAGCTAGCAAGATAAACTTGGCACAAACTAGAGGTTTGAATTGATAAAATCAAAGATCCAACCCACTCAGTCGAAACGCAGTGGTACTTCAGCAAAACATTCACGTTTCTCTTTTATCTCTCCCAATGCAAACAGATGCATCACACAAACTATTTTTTGTTTTCATGCTGATTGGCTGGCACGATAGGTTTAATTAAACTAGTCTAGAGTTCTCGGCGGTTTTGCTGCCTCGCTGTCATCTTCTTCTTCTCCGTCAGATTCAGCATCACCCTGGTAGACAGATCACTGCCCACCGATGGTCCTCGTTAGATTCATCTCCATAGTATGCCGAGACGGCAACAACAGCAGGATCATGCTCGCCGAAACCTTCCTCCAGACCAGAATCCGTGCATTTGTCTTCCATCTCCACATTCAACAGCTTCTGCAGGTTGGGTTCTTAATCTATTGCTTCACCCTGTCAAATGGCACCCAGATTGGGTAATTTAAGAAAGATCACAGAGAGTCTGAATAATTTACAATGCAAATGAAACACCTGAGCTCACATCCTCGTCGTCCTGGTTATCATCAACTGCCAGCAAGTTGGTGCTCCACGCCCTTGTTGCTAATCCAAAACTTGGACGATCTGTCAACTGCATACTTCACACAGTCAGGCAACGATTCAGAATAGGGATGGCAATGGGTAGGGTATGGACGGGTACGGCCTTTTTCTGCCCAAACCCAAACCCAAATCTTTATTTCTATACCCACCCATTTCAATATTCATGGGCACAAAGAGGTACCCATGCCCATACCCATCGGGTATTCTATACCCCATGGGTATCCGGTGGGTACAATATATAACATCGGCGTGATAACGGTAAGATGAGAAAAGGAGCTACAACTGAACTAAGGTACTGAGCCATCACAATATGATTTGCACTTACATCAAAAGTTCACAATGACGATTGACACACAAAGGTCTTAATCTCCATTACAAACTAACTTTGAAAAAAATTCAAGTTAGCAAACTTGCAATGCTAAGAAAAGCAACCAAACAATATGGATTGAATAACAGCAATGCACGCCCATGCTTCAATGCTAACCGCCAAGTAATGAGCCACTTGCTGCTCATTTTGGTCTTCAATAGTGATTTCAGATTCTCATTCCTCCAACAAAAGATAATAAAAAGTATAAGAATGTACTCAATAGCATCATCTGTACAAGATAAATTGTAAATGGAGGCAATGTAATGTTACCATGGCTTCTTCTTCATCATCAAGAATAGATTGAATCGCAAAATGATCGGAAGTGACATTATCTAAAGTAAAGTTATTCAAAATTTAGTAAGAAGGTAATCAAAGAAAAAATAATGCATAACTACTCCTCACAGAAATAAATGGATTTAAAACTAATTGACTTTCTCAGCATCACCTTTTGTCAACTTCAATTTTGTTGTTTTGTATCTATGGATTTCTTAGCATCACACGTTTCCAAATGAGACCTTAAATGTGATGTCCCATGAGATTGTTCCCCACTAATTTTCTTGTGTTAGAACACCCATTCAGCTTCAATTTCCTATCAACCATTACCTCCTCAAAATCATTCCTAACCACAGATCTACGTTTTGTCTTGGAGGAAATTGCACAAACCACCTACTTTTGGTGCTAGTTTTGCATAGAACACCTATTTTACAGATTTGTTGCACAAAACACCATATATTGGGATGATTCATTGCAGCTAGGTCTAATCCACCATTTGAATGTGTTGACATGATTTGTGACAAGTGGGTCCAGTTTGTAAGTGCATCGCAGCAGGAAAAACTTGCCGCATCAGCAGCCAACTAGAACTGTCAATATCTCACAATTCTTTGCTTCCATTGAGCTGGATTTTCCCGAGAATATTAGTGAGTGCATGTATGATTTATTGGTTATTTTTTACATTTTTTGAAAATGTTAAATTTGAACGAGTCAACTAACATTGCAAACATCTCACAAACTGTGGTCCAAATGAGCTGCCTTTTTCGAGAATAGTATTGCATACATGTGTGATTTACTAGAATTGTTCTGCATTTTTTTGAAAATGTTGATTTTTGAGTAAAAAAAATTATGAGCCAATGTAAACTGCAGATATCTCATTATAATGTGATCCAAACCAGCTGAAACTTTCCAGATCCATTACTAGTTACAAATAGCTAATAGCACACCACAAACTTTCATGTGAAAAACATAAGATTGCTACAAAATATAAAATGATCCATAAATAGGCACAATATTCATAAAATAAAATCAGTAGCGCGAAGATATGTCAGATATTATCGCCGCCAGGCTTTAGCATCCAAGTGGCTGCCATATTGATAGTTCTAGTTGGCTGCTGATGTGGCTGTTTTTTTGTCACAGATGCACTTACAAAGTGAACCTACTTACTTCGTCCTTCCATCTATATAGAGCCTAATGCGTTTTAAGACCGCCTTTGACTATTGACAAGATTAATAGTACATGACATTCTTAAAGTAAAAATTATATCATTGAAAGCTCCTGTCACACACGAATTTAACGGTGTGCTTTGCGTAAGTTGCATGTCATATATTATTGCTCTAATATTTGGTCAAAGTTAGCCTCGAAAAACGCATTAGGCCCTATATAGATGAAATGAGGGAGTATCAGGAATCATGCCAACGCACCCAAATGGTGGATTAGACCTAGCTGCAACAAATTACCTCAAAATATGGTGTTTTGTGCAACAAACCTGTAAAGTGAGTGTTTTGTGCAAAACTAGCACCGAAAGTAGGTGATTTGTACAATTTCCTCTTTGTCTTGCAACCTGCAGATTGGGTACCACTATTCACTACCTCACTTTTAGTACCATTACCTTATTGTATTGCTGACATATTCGCAGCTGACCTGTCTTCTGCCGGTGAGAGTGACAAGCCAGTGTTAGGAGACGCCATTCCAACAACCTTAAAAAAATAGTCAGAAAATTATGAAGACAGTTTATGCTTACTGTATGCCATATGATACAGAAAGACAAATGTTCAGAGAACTGAAACTAATTAAAAGACATATGTTCAGAGAACTCAAACTGCAAATTTATGCATACATATAGTCTGTTCCATGACTAGAAAAACACTCGCCTATTCCCTCGAACTGACGTTGCTCTGCTTCTCCTCTCCAAGTCATCACTCATCTTCGTGGTCTCTGCCCTCTTCCAACCATGATCGCTAGAGGAGCAGCAAAGAGCCCAGCCAGCGGCCAGGAAGGGTAGCCAGGGAGAGGCCCTATCGAGCGGAAGGAAGGGCGGCCAGGGAGCCGCCCTGGCCGGCGGCAAGGAAGGGCGGCCAGCAAGCTGCCACTAGGCGGCGGCAAAGCTGGACGGCGACGACCAGACTCCAGAGAACTCAGCGCTAAGGGACTGGGAACGTGGGAAAGGATTAGGAGTTAAGTAGTAGCAGGGGAGAGGAAGATTTCAAGAATCAATTCAAAGATGCAGATTTTAGAGGGGCGCCTCGGTTGGGGATGAACCGACGAGGATTCATTAACTCTGCCCTCGATTGCTTCGTCTTTCGAGGTTGAGGAAAAGCAGAGAAGATAACTAATGTAGGTTTAAGAACTTAAGATAATTACTGTAGGTTTACCCACATATTATAGGGTTTATTAATTTATTGATTTTTTGGTATCCATTGGGTTACCACCCATGGGTATAATTTCAGGCTCATACCCTATCCATGCATGTTGCGGGTATAGATATCCATTACCCATGGGTATGAAGTGATAAAAAGTCTCACCCATGCCCACTGTTTTCGGATAGGGTACCCGTGGGTACCCATACCCATGGGCAAAACTGCCATCTCTAGTTCAGAATATAGTCCAGCAGTAGTGTTAGTACTTATGGATGTTGGGGCATACCTGAAACGCTTTTCCTGCTCTGCCGTTGCCGCAGTTGGTGCCTCCCGTCGTCCCGCTTGCAGCTGATTCAAACACAAATGGAGCCATCTCAAATGGGTATAGGGCACGAAAAGTATGTCCTTTGCATCTCTCGTCCAACGCTTCGTTACGTGTTTCAACGATATTTCCTCCCAGTGAAGTACATCCATTACCTGCACAGGAGGAAGCAAGTAGGTAAGAACTGGATGAAAAGAAACAGAAACTGAACTTGGTGGCCTAATTATTTTTTCACAAAAACATTTTTTCCATTTGGATTTTCGGGACAACAAAGACATGCATGGGAAGACAACATTTTCTTGTTAGTGGAGCATTACCCGGAACACGTGGAAACATAGCATCCCAGTGCGCTTAAATTGACCACACTCACAAGTGAACTCCGACCCGTCCTCCGTGACGACTACCTCGTAGACAACCCTGCTACATTTCTCTCACTTTGTTGTGTTATTGTGTGTTGTCACATACTTCCTCATCTTCTCCACCTCAGTAACATTGTATGTTGTCCCCTCAATTAGCAACGGCCCAACTCTTGGAACATAGCCTTTGTATATATTTTGCTCGCGTGTCACTCTATATCGCCAGATTGGTTCTTCTAACAAGCCCACCCTGAGAAAAATGTGGAATGCATTAGTTCCCAAACAATTAATATTTACAAAACCAAAGAAAAAAACTCACAATCGTAGTCCTCTTCTCATAGATTTCCTCTCGCTTGCGGTCAAACTGAAGTCTCATGTACTGCCTCACAAATATGTACATCAGGCTCGCAGGCGGCGTGTAAGACTTCAACATGTGGTTTGCCCATTTCTAGTGTACGTATCTCATAGATCTGGGTCATGTAAGGATGTTTTCTAAATTGTATTTGTCAAGCACCATGCCCCAGGCTGTCTCAAACTCATCTTTAGTTAGCATGTGATTCACAACCTTATGAAACTCTCCTTGGAAGTCACTCTTCTTCGTGTACAATGGCCCCAATGTCTCTTTTGCCTTCTTCGGTACGTGCCATTTGCTCCAGCAGTGCACACTATCAGGGTACACCTTGCTGATCGCAACTTCCATAACTCTGTTCTGGACAGTACATATAGCTAAACTGAGTTAGTTCAATAACAATATTAAAAAATGCTCCATCGCACAAATAAATGTGCTGAAAGGACTTACACTTTTGCCAAATTCAAATTCTATTCTTACCCGTTAGGATTGTTCTATGTGCAGCCCCTCCCATTGTCTGGAGGAACTCAGCAAAAACCAATCAAAGCATTCAACTTGCTCATCTCTCATCAGTACCCTAGCCAGGATAGTACTCTGAAAATGATTGTTTACCCCAACGAATAGACCAAAAGGCATGTCATATAAGTTCGTTCTGTTAGGTTGTGTCGGATGTTTTCACATCCCCGAAGAACTAGTATTACATCCGGCTGATAGCATCTGTTCACATCAGGTTCTTAACTCTACTATCACTAGTAGAAAACAGGGCTTTTGTCCGGGCCAGATAAGCCCATTAGTCCCGGTTCAGTCACGAACCGGGACTAATGTGAGCATTGGTCCCGGTTCGTGCGGCTAAAGGCATTAGTCCCGGTTGAAATGAGCCCTTTACTCCCGGTTTGAGACACGAACCGGGACTAAAGGGTGCGATGCCCTTTAGTCCCGGTTCGTATCTTAAACCGGGACTAAAGATTAGACCTTTAGTCCCGGTTTGAGACACGAACCGGGACTAAAGGGGTCCCATTTTCAAACTCTACGCCCCCCTCCCTGTGGATCGCCTTTTCAGTTTTGTAAAAAGCAAAAGAAAATGATAAAAACTTCAAAAAATAAAATTCTTCGAGATGTAGTTATATTACTACATCTACTAGTTAGGAAAATTAAAAAACTTAAATTTGGAATGTTTTGCAAAAAGGTGTCATGAAAAAGTAAAACGGCTATAACTTTTGCATACGGTGTCAAAAAAACCCGTATAATATATCAAAATCTTAGCACAAAAATCCGCATCCGATTTTGTCGCGGCTCTTCTTCATGACTAGCGTAGTAAAAACATTTTTGAAAATTGCTACTGTAGTAAAAACATTTTTGAAAATTTCGTCTTCATGACTAGCGTTGATATGACAATGAATCACATATAAAAAGCATCAGCAATCAGCTCGATTTTTTTAGTTATATTGGTGCGTAAAGAACAAACAATTAACTAACTCAAGAGCTAAACATGGGGTTTAATATCCATGCTCAAGGAAATATGCCAATGAATCACACATAAACAAGCGTCTAGATTTTAGCTACTCTGCTTTTACCATTTTCAAGGTGCGTCCTCAACCAAAAAAATCAGTAACCCCTAGGCTAAAAAGCAGGTATTATGTGCATACTATATGTAGCATTGCAAACCAAATTATTTCAACGTCCTGCTCCACGTATCTGAAAGGCCACATTACTCGCGACTGCCACCCATACGAATTGGGACCATATCTGGACCGTTGTTCTGTATTATATTTGACCCGTATGCCGGATTACGGGATTTACTCGCGTCCCTGTCAGGCCGAATTGTTCACATCCCGAGACTACTCTGGACCACAGCAATTTCGGAAGCATTTGAGCTCACAAACTAAATCGACTCGTCCACCTTTTTTTGGCTTGTTCCATGCGTAGTGATTGGCAAGCCAACCGATATGCAAGCACTTTTTTAACTGATATATACTCCCACGAAAGGGACCTCCTATTAGGCACCCTTAGTGTCGTGGCGGCCAACTGGTGCTCTCTGCAACATCCAATTGGGCCGGCCCAAGAATGCACAGTGCAACACAACCAGCAGCACGGAAAAATGACACAATAATTAATTCTCTCCAGGATTCGAATTCAGACCGTTGAGTTCACATACAAGTTTGGCTAACCACAACAGTTAGTCAAGCATAGTCATTTAAAATAGCACCAACATCTGTAACACTATTATTGGAAAAAAAATCATGAATTTGAAAATGTTTAATCAATTTTGAAAGAGTCCAGCAGTTTTGAAGAAAAAGTTCACAAACTTGAAAAAAGAGTTCATCAATTTTGAACAAAAAATCATAAAGAATGACAAGTTCGTCAAATTTGAAAGAAGGTCATCGAATTTGAGAAAAAGTTCATTAAACTTATAAAAAGTTCACAAACTTTAAAAAGGTTCACAGAATTTGACAAAAAATTCATTGAATTTGAAAGAAGGTTCGTCGAATTTGAAAAAAAAAACTTCATCAAATTTTAAAATAGTTCACTGAATTTAAAAAATAATCAGCAATTTTGAAGAAAAAATAACAAATTTGAAAACAGTTCATCGAACCAAGGAAAAGGAATAAAGAAAAGGGGAAAAGGGATTAGAAAAAAGAAAAAAGAATAAAGAATAAAGAAGGAAGGAAAGGATTGAAGTAGTCACGTGAGGATTGGTGGTGGGGTGGTTAGTGCAACCAAGGTCGAAGTAGGAGGTCACCGGTTCGAGCCGCTAGCGTGCACACCCACAGTTCTTTAGGGTGTGTAACGGGCGCATTAAGCGCGGAATAGGGTTTGCCCCTAGGAACCCCGTCACCAGAAAGATACACCTCCACGCATGGGCCACAATGATATGATAAAAAAAGAAAGATGCTACTATATACGTTTGAGAATACGATGGTGAACACAAATCCCAAGACAAATAATCAAGCAGCATATGGAGAGGTGTTTGGGCTCAGGCACCATTTTGCGTTTTCGCTATTGATCCGAGTAAATTAACTAATTTAGGGAAGAGTGTGATAAATTTTTATGTGTCGGTCGTAGAGTATGTATGTATTCATATATGATTGCTTCTTATGGTGCTCAATGCTGACCATATTTGCTATTCAGTCTCAGGTGAGATAAAGATGCATCGTAGTGTAGGAGGTACAACACGGTATCAACCAGTCTTTGGGTAGCTTTCCATATAATAACATGCCCACATGCGCGCGCGCACGTATGCAAGCCCTAGAAGTCTTCATTGAAACATTTGACACATGAATCAATGCATAATTATAATGATTTTTCCGAAAAGGGGGTTAACCCAAGGCAATGACGCACACAAACTGTAGTCATAGTATTCATCCAGCAACCGTCCACCGTGCTTGTAAATATATATACGTCTTCACTTGGGTATACCTACGTTTGGCATCAAATTCGCTCTATATATACTCGAGAAACACCCATTTCCAACTTATCATTTCAATAGACAACAAGTGAGACAAGAGCTAGCTATCCGGGATGGAGCCTTGTCCAACCCATCATCAGCACCCTCCATTAAGACATCGGGAGCGCATCCAGCAGTATACTTAATAGAGCAACTGCCAAACGGGGTCTGTGATGCCACGTAGCAGGGGGGTGGACTTTGTTGAACAACGGTCAGTGCCGCCGTGGTGGCGCAACCCTTCTCTCTCGCGGGTGAATGGGACGACCAGCACAGCAAATACTCTAGAGGGAGTTGTAGGATGTGCATCCCTCCACCATTGTCAGCAAGGGGAAACTAAATCCAGCCGATTAGCGCCAAGTCCAGCGTGCCCGCCCTAGAAGAGATGGGAAAATCATCACGGATTTACTTGTGACCGAATTAAGGATTTTTTTTTCTTGATATTGTTTTTTTTTTGGTAGGGACCGAGAAACCCGTTTTTTCGGAAAAACTTGGAATTTTCGTATATTTTTCGCCTAAAATTTTCAAATGAAGTTTGAATTCAAATTTCTTTTGCCATCAAAATAAAATGTTTTAAGCCTATGTTTAATCAACGTAGTCCCTGATCAAGCTGTTAGCCTGTCTTTCCTTCCTTCGAAAGCTCGCTGATTTCAGCCACCACTCCCCATCCATGCTTCAATATTTTTTTCTAAACATGAAAACTCTTTAAAAAGTTAGTTGGCAAAAATGAAATTTGATCCGAGGAACTACGACAAGTGCTTTACCACCATGTTTGGGGATGTCTTTTGTTTGTCTGGCATAAGAGCGCTATTTGACATCTGTTAGACATTTAAATTCAAACATTTTGGACAATATTGAGATTTGTGATTTGGTGACCGAATGTTGTTCGGAGTCCCGGATGAGATCACGGACATGACGAGGAGTCACAAAATGGTCGAGAGGTAAAGATTGATATATAGGACAATGGTATTCAGACACCGGAAGTGTTCCGGAGGGTATCGATACTTATCGGGTCACCGAAAGGTGTTTTGGGTACCCCCGGCAATCCTATGGGCCATATGGGCCTTGTGAAGGAACACACCAGCCCACAAGGGGCTAGTGCGCCCTATAAGGCTATAGGAGGAGGAGGAGAAGGAAAGGGGGGAAGGGAAAGGAAAGTATGGATTAGGTTTCCCACTTCCTCCCCCTCCCCCCCCCCCCCTCTTTCCTTCCCCTTCATGCATACATGGAAGGGGGAGGGACGCAGGGCAAGGCAGGGTCCCTAGATGGCGACGACCAACCCTAGGACACCCATGGCTGTCTCTCCTCCCCTCCCACCTATATATATGTGGGAACGGGGTGCCTAGAACACACACAACATCAATTGTTAGCCGTGTGCGGCGCCCACCTCCACAGTTTACACACCCGGTCATATTCTCGTGGTGCTTAGGCGAAGCCCTACGCGGATCACTTCACCATCACCATCACCACGCCGTCGTGTTGAAGGAACTCATCTACTTCCTCGACACCTTGCTGGATCAAGAAGGCGAGGGACGTCATCCGTGCTGAACGTGTGCAGAACTCGGAGGTGCCATACGTTCGGTACTTGATCGGTCGGAGTTAGAAGAAGTTCGACTGCATCAACCGCGTTGTCAAACGCTTCCGCTTTCGGTTTACGAGGGTACGTAGACACACTCTCCCCCTCGTTGCTATGCATCTCCTAGATAGATTTTGTGTGAGCGTAGGAATTATTTTTAAATTGCATGCTACATCTCCCATCATTCCCTGCCCAGATCTGATACTCCCACGGCTGCTGACCCAACGACGACTAAACCGCGACGGTGGAGGTCCATGGTACCGATCTGCAGGCTAGCAGAAGTTGTGCTCTGCACGGGTGATGTTGATCCATCTTTTGTGCTTCGGTTCCGGCTGTGTCGGTCTCTTTTAGGCCGATGGGTCTGAGCGGGCTCTCCTCAACGGGGTGGTAGTCCGGGGAGGTGTGCTTCGTCATTGGTCTCCGGCCTAAGTGGCAGACTCGCCGCGGATTACCGTGGCCACCGAAAGGCACATCCGGCGGCTGACTTCAGCGGAGAGATGCAAACTATGGTCGATGACTTGGAGGGATGGTTCTGCAGCGGAACTGCCAGGATTGCGGAAAAGTGGTGGTGACAACAAATAATTGATGGCGATATTGGTGCTACATGAGCACTCGGTCTCGAGTTCCGGGGTGAAAACCTATGTCTTTCATCTTGGATATACCTGGCAATGATGATGTTTCTATGTCGTTACCTTGTTGAAGGCATTGCTCGGATGTGCTCGGACTGAGTCTTGAAGGTGAAAACCTAGATTCTGGCCTTGTGGTCGGATCAGGTGACGGCAGCGCTTGAGCGCCGCTCCCTTTCTGAAGGCGTTCTCTATATGGTTTCATAAGATGATTGGTGCAAATATGGCCATTGCTATAGTTTGTCGATCGCGGATCAGATCGTTTGGTTTTCCTCGCCTAAGTATAGTTTTGGTCTTATATGACTTTGCTATTTGTCGACGTATTTTATGTGTGTATTGATGTTGGCTGTGTGCATCCTAACTATGCGGAGGCCAGGTGTGTGCTCATTGTGTTCGTATCCTCTTGATGCTTCATTTTGAGTCAATGAAGCCCATCCTTTATCGAAAAAATGAGAGAAGAAATTAGTTCTTTTGCACAAC
>NC_041392.1:41956439-42002895 GCF_002162155.2 Triticum dicoccoides
AAGTCCTAACACACAAAATGTCCCTGACGTACTAATAAATGTACTACTTACCACCATAAAATCAGTGTAAAATAGTAGGAGTACATACTCAACAAGGTATAAAATAATCGATGCATATATAATGTTGTTCAATATTCAGTGAAAGAGACGCAAGCTCCATAAGCTACCAGTTGGGGGAAACTTTTTTATGAAACAAAAAACAGTACTAGGTCACATGCTAGCCTTAGGAGATACTACATCTAGGAGTAGGTGACCTTCGGGAAAGAGATGTCCATTCCTCTATACAACTACGATCGTACCCACCTGTCCGGCTGCTCCTCGACCTAGCCAGGGTGTGCTCGGTCTCTATACAGATCATTGTTGAGAAAGTATATGCTAACTTGTAGAGAATGTGGTCAGTCTTTAGCCTGCATCCTCGAAGACCAACATCCCTGTGAATGTAGATTCCTGCACTGGAGTAGTTTATTGGCAAAGACAGATGGCGCCAGCTCGTGCTCTCCAACTCTTAGAAGCTAATCTTCGCACTATGTTTGGCTGCCAGCAGGCATCTTGTTGACGCATGGCAGTGGGATCTTGAATGATTCACGTGCAAGAGTGCCTACCGGGATCCAGCCAGTAGGAGAGCAGAAAAAAGCATGGACCGGCAAGGCACATTCATCAATGATCTGTTCTATCTTAGCACCCGTTTAATTAGTTGGCAGATGAACGTGCTTTGAATGGAACTGGTTAGTGCATAATAATTAATCTAGAAATTAGGTTTCCTCCTCACATATTGGTCTCGCAAGAGCACGCCGTGCCCGAGGCCAACATGAGTGCATACTAGAGGTCAGCTGATTGATAATTAACTTACACCCTTCATTCCAAAATAATTAAAATTTCTAGGTTTTTCCTAAGTCCAAACTTAGTTAAGTTTGACAAACTCTATAGGAAAATATGCCAAGATCTACTCGCTCCTATAAGAAAATTATAGTAACACCTAGAACACCATATTACTCTCATGAGATTCTTTATGAAATATATTCTCATGAGATTCTTTATAAAATATATTTTCGTACTACTTGTTTTGAGAAATGCTTCCATGCTCTCAAATTTCATACCAACAGCTAGCTTTAAGTTCTCAACATATTCGGGTCTATATGATCACTCTAAAAATTACAACACTATTTATCCATGCACGTTAGTAAATACTATTAAAGATTTCGTTTTAAAATGGAACATTCTACTATCGATGAACTGAATACTCTAATTTTGAAATGTTGAGCTCTATTGTTTGGAATCGGCTCAGTCCATCTTTCTGCCAAGTGGTGCTTGTACCTATTCTTTTAGTGCTCTCCTGGTATTTGTTTGAACACCCGGTTTGAATGCACCATGGAGTCCTTATTCTTTGGAAGGGAATCAGTTTCCTCTCCTATCACGGAACTAGGTTAATTCTGCAGTAAAAGAAAAACAATGTTATTTTAAAGAGGTTTACAGAGTAACTCATCCAATGGTATTCTTATTGGACGTCGATAACTGCCACACGTGTGGGCGTTAAGAAATCTGCCCACACGTTCTGTGTGGTGCCTAAGAGGACCAGCCCACACGTCGGTGTGTCGGCAAAACAATTAGCGCCCACACGCCTCTTTTTTCCCTCCCGGTCCCTCTTACACGTGTGCGTGTGGGCGAAATAGATAACGCCCACATGCCCGGTACATCAGGCCTCGTACCTCGTGGTCCCGCACGCCCCACGTGACACTTTACCGTGCGCCCCGCAGATGCCATGGGCCGGACCCTCGTCCATGTTCTTTTAACTGCAGTTGCCATGTCGCTGAACTACGGTTGCCATGTCGGACAACTACAGTTGCCATGTTTGCTCAACTGCAGTTGCCATCTCAAGTCAAAGTTCCAGATTGCCATTTTTTGGACAACTACAACTATTGTCATGTGTGGTCTGGTCTACTGCAGTTGCCATGATTTTAAAACTTTAGGAGTTGCCACCTACTAACACTAGGCAGTTGCCATGTAGCGCTATAAAAAAAGGCATGGAAAAAACATGTTCGGGTAAAAGAGAGAGTTGCCATGTGCTCACAAGCACACTAGGGCAGTTGCGATTTAAAAAGAAAGAGTTGCCATCTGCTTACGTGCACGCTACGGCAGTTTGCCATGTACCATGCAAAACATATGGCAACTGACATGTTCGGGTAAAAAAAGAGAGAGTTGCCATCTGCTTGCAATCATACTAGGGCAGTTGCCATGTACACTGCAAAATGCATGGCAACTGGCAGTTTGGGTGTGGGAGAGGAGGCGGGTGTGTGGGCGAGATGGCAAACGCCCACACATCAGCCCTTGTGCGTGAATGAAAAACTGGTGTGTGGATGAACTGCTAAACGCCCACACACCGGCCCCTTCGTGTGGTAAAACGGATGCGTGGGCGACCTCATTCACACACCACACACGCGAGTTGTCCTACGTGGCATACAAAATCAGCTAATTCATGTCAAGATTCGTGCAGAAGTTACTGGACGATAATGAAGGCGTGTGGACGAGTTAGCTAACGCCTATACATGTGGACGTTAACATTTTCGTTCTTATTAGCTTAAATATTAGATAAAGTTATGCTCAAGACACAACGCTACCACCTGAAGTGAAACGTACCTAGTAGGGCCTGAAGTGAAGCAATGGGAAAAACATATTCTAAGATAACATGCACTCCCTCCGTACCAAAATGTAAGTCCTTTTAGAGATTTCAATATGGACTACATATGGAATAAAATAAGTAAATCTACGCTCTAAAATATGTTTATATACATCTGTATATAGTTTATATTAAAATTTTAAAAAAATACTTTTATTTAGGAAAGGAAAGAGTATAAGACAGGAAAACCGAATGATACACCATTTCATAGAGCAAAACAAGCCAATCGATAATCAGAATTGCTATACAGGTATGTTTTAACAAAATTAAACTTCTCAATATGTGTTGTTTTGCATGTTCATGAACATCTTGGAATAACATAGTTCATCCATCAAGCCAAGTTGAGGCAAACATATATGCGTATGGAAGATACAATATTCACATGACTCCATGTTTCATGGTCGTATACGTTCTCCAGGAGCACTGCATATTTTTTGTTTCTTTTCGAAAAGGAGGATTACATCCGTCCTTTGCATCAAGCGATGCACATAACCATTTGTAAAAGAGAACGAGGTATCAAAGTGCCAAGATCATCTCCAGAAAAAGAGAAATAAAAATTTTACAGGACGAAATGCCACAATGGGCAAACATATGACATCGTGCGTACACACATACTATATTATTGAACCACCACCCAAACCGGTTTTACGTAGCACATGCTACCGTCTCCCATCGATTGGACCCATAGTCCATAACCTCCCTCACTTTCGCATGGGTGTCCAGATGCTCTATAGATAACCTGAAAAAGTTGATTTTTTTGTTCTGTTAAACAAACAGTCGTTCCGACAATTTTAAATTGCCTAAAGTAATGCACAAACTCCCACACGCGCGGATGCTTGCCACGGCTCCACCCTGCCTAATCAAACAAATTTTATGTACTAGTAGGTGGAGGTACGTTAAACAGTACATGTATTGTTCGCCACAAAAGCTTGGCAAGCTTGGCAGATGGAGTTTCCACAGATCCTAGTAAATTTGACACAATCTGACGCTGGCCAACTCCTCTAAATGTGAAAGAGGTACGCAGTTTTCTGGGGCTGGCAGGTTATTATTGCAAATTTGTCAAGCATTTTAGGATCATCGCTCGACCACTGTTTAATTTGCTGAAGAAAAGCCATCTATTTGTCTGGACTGATGAAACACATAAGGCGTTCGAGTTGTTCAAATAGGGTTTAATGTCAGCACCAGTACTCCAGCTCCCAAATTTCTCCAAAACCTTTGTGATCGATACCGATGCTTGTGATTATGGAGTGGGAGCCGTACTTCAGCAAGGTGGTCACCCAATAGCCTATATGAGCAAGCCGTTAGCACCAAAGCACTGTGGACTATCCACGTATGAAAAAGAGTGCCTTGCCATCCTCATGGCCGTGGAACAGTGGCGGCCTTATCTACACACAGATGAATTCATCATCAGGACAGATAAAATGTTGGGGAACGTAGTAATTTTAAAAAAATTCCTACGCACACGCAAGATCATGGTGATGCATAGCAACGAGAGGGGAGAGTGTTGTCCACGTACCCTCGTAGACCGAAAGCGGAAGCGTTAGCACAACGCGGTTGATGTAGTCGTACGTTTTCACGGCCCGACCGATCAAGCACCGAAACTACGGCACCTCCGAGTTCTAGCACACGTTCAGCTTGATGACGATCCCCGGACTCCGATCCAGCAAAATGTCGGGGAAGAGTTCCGTCAGCACGACGGCGTGGTGACGATCTTGATGTTCTACTGTTGCAGGGCTTCGCCTAAGCACCACTATAATATTATCGAGGACTATGATGGAGGGGGGCACCGCACACGGCTAAGAGATCAATGATCAACTGTTGTGTCTATGGGATGCCCCCTGCCCCCGTATATAAAAGAGCAAGGGAGGGAGGCGACCGGCCTAGGAGGAGGGCGCGCCAAGGGGGGAGTCCTACTCCCACCGGAAGTAGGACTCCTTCTTCCCTTGTTGGAGTAGGAGAGAAGGAAAGAGGGGGGGAGGAACAAGGAAAAGTGGGCTGCACCCCTTGTCCAATTCGGACCAGAGGGGGGGCGCGCGCCTCCTTCCTTTTGGCCTCTCTCCTCTATTCCCGTATGGCCCAATAAGGCCCATATACTCCCCGGCGAATTCCCGTAACTCTCCGGTACTCCGAAAAATACCCGAATCATTCGGAACCTTTCCGATGTCCGAATATAGTCGTCCAATATATCGATCTTTACATCTCGACCATTTCGAGACTCCTCGTCGTGTACCCGATCTCATCCGGGACTCCGAACTCCTTCGGTACATCAAAACTCATAAACTCATAATATAACTGTCATCGAAACCTTAAGCATGCGGACCCTACTGGTTTGAGAACAATGTAGACATGACCGAGACACGTCTTCGGTCAATAACCAATAGCGGAACCTGGATGCTCATATTGGCTCCCACATATTCTACGAAGATCTTTATCGGTTAGACCGCATAACAACATACGTTGTTCCCTTTGTCATCGGTATGTTACTTGCCTGAGATTTGATCGTCGGTATCTCAATACCTAGTTCAATCTCGTTGCCGGCAAGTCTCTTTACTCGTTCTGTAATACATCATCCTGCAACTAACTCATTAGTTGCAATGCTTGCAAGGCTTATGTGATGTGCATTACCGAGAGGGCCCAGAGATACCTCTCCGACAATCGGAATGACAAATCATAATCTCAAAATACGCCAACCCAACAAGTTCCTTCGGAGACACCTGTAGAGCACCTTTATAATCACCCAGTTACGTTGTGATGTTTGGTAGCACACAAAGTGTTCCTCCGGTAAACGGGAGTTGCATAATCTCATAGTCATAGGAACATGTATAAGTCATGAAGAAAGCAATAGCAACAAACTAAACAATCAAGTGCTATGCTAACGGAATGGGTCAAGTCAATCACATCATTCTCCTAATGATGTGATCCCGTTAATCAAATGACAACTCATGTCTATGGTTAGGAAACATAACCATCTTTGATCAACGAGCTAGTCAAGTAGATGCATACTAGTGACACTCTGTTTGTCTATGTATTCAAACATGTATTAAGTTTCCGGTTAATACAATTCTAGCATGAATATTAAACATTTATCATGATATAAGGAAATAAATAATAACTTTATTATTGCCTCTAGGGCATATTTCCTTCAGTCTCCCACTTGCACTAGAGTCAATAATCTAGTTCACATCGCCATGTGATTTAATACCAATAGTTCACATCACCATGTGATTAACACCCATAGTTCACATCGACATGTGACCAACACCCAAAGGGTTTACTAGAGTCAATAATCTAGTTCACATCGCTATGTGATTAACACCCAAAGAGTACTAAGGTGTGATCATGTTTTCCTTGTGAGAGAAGTTTAGTCAACGGGTCTGCCACATTCAGATCCGTAAGTATTTTGCAAATTTCTATGTCAACAATGCTCTGCACGGAGCTACTCTAGCTAATTGCTCCCACTTTCAATATGTATCCAAATTGAGATTTAGAGTCATCTGGATCAGTGTCAAAATTTGCATTGACGTAACCCTTTACGATGAACTTTTTTGTCACCTCCATAATCGAGAAACATATCCTTATTCCACTAAGGATAATTTTGACTGCTGTCTAGTGATCTACTCTTAGATCACTATTGTACTCCCTTGCCAAACTGAGGGCAGGGTATACAATAGGTCTGGTACATAGCATGGCATACTTTATAGAACCTATGGCTGAGGCATAGGGAATGACTTTCATTTTCTCTCTATTTTCTGCCGTGGTCGGGTTTTGAGTCTTACTCAACTTCACACCTTGTAACACAGGCAAGAACTCCTTCTTTGACTGTTCCATTTTGAACTACTTCAAAATCTTGTCAAGGTATGTACTCATTGAAAAACTTATCAAGTGTCTTGATCTATCTCTATAGATCTTGATGCTCAATATGTAAGCAGCTTCACCGAGGTCTTTCTTTGAAAAACTCCTTTCAAACATTCCTTTATGCTTTGGAGAATAATTCTACATTATCTCCGATCAACAATATGTCATTCACATATACTTATCAGAAATGTTGTAGTGCTCCCACTCACTTTCTTGTAAATACAGACTTCACTGCAAGTCTATATAAAACTATATGCTTTGATCAACTTATCAAAGCATATATTCCAACTCCGAGATGCTTGCACCCGTCCATAGATGGATCGTTGGAGCTCACATATTTTGTTAGTACCTTTAGGATTGACAAAACCTTCTGGTTGCATCATATACAACTCTTCTTTAATAAATCCATTAAGGAATGCAGTTTTGTTTATCTATTTGCCAGATTTCATAAAATGTGGCAATTGCTAACATGATTCGGACAGACTTAAGTATAGATACGAGTGAGAAACTCTCATTGTAGTCAACACCTTGAACTTGTCGAAAACCTTTTTGCGACAATTCTAGCTTTGTAGATAGTAACACTAATATCAGCGTCCGTCTTCCTCTTGAAGATCCATTTAATCTCAATGGCTCGTCAATCATTGGGCAAGTCAATCAAAGTCCATACTTTGTTCTCATACATGGATCTCATCCCAGATTTCATGGCCTCAAGCCATTTAGCGGAATCTGGGCTCATCATTGCTTCCTCATAGTTCGTAGGCTCGTCATGGTCAAGTAACATGACCTCTAGAACAGGATTACCGTACCACTCTGGTGCAAATCTCACTCTAGTTTACCTACGAGGTTTCGGTAGTAACTTGATCTGAAGTTACATGATCATCATCATTAGCTTCCTCACTAATTGGTGTAGTAGTCACAGGAACAGATTTCTATGATGAACTACTTTTCCAATAAGGAGCAGGTACAGTTACCTCATCAAGTTCTACTTTCCTCCCACTCACTTCTTTCGAGAGAAACTCCTTCTCTAGAAAGGATCCATTCTCAGCTATGAATATCTTGCCTTCGGATCTGTGATAGAAGGTGTACCCAACATTTTCTTTTGGGTATCCTATGAAGATGCACTTCTCTGATTTGTGTTTGAACTTATCAGGTTGAAACTTTTTCACATAAGCAATGCAACCTCAAACTTTAAGAAACGACAGCTTAGGTTTCTTGCCAAACCATAGTTCATACGGTGTCGTCTCAACGGATTTAGATGGTGCCCTATTTAACGTGAATGTAGCTGTCTCTAACGCATAACCCCAAATCGATAGTGGTAAATCAGTAAGAGACATCATAGATCGCACCATATCTAATAAAGTACAGTTACGACGTTCAAACACACCATTACACTGTGGTGTTCCAGGTGGCGTGAGTAGTGAAACTATTTCACAATGTTTTAACTGAAGGCCAAACTTTTATTTTTGTTACGATGATTCTCCACTTCACTATGAAATTATTCGAACTTTTCAAATGTTTCAGATTTGTGTTTCATTAAGTAGATATACTCATATCTGCTCAAATCATCTGTGAAGATCAGAAAATAATGATACCTGCCGCGAGCCTCAATATTCATCGGACCACATACATCAGTATGTATGATTTCCAACAAATCTGTTGCTTGCTCAATTGTTCCGGAGAACGGAGTCTGAGGGCATCTCCAGCCGCGCCCCCAAGAAGGCCCCCCAGGCATTTTTTCGTCCGCTGGCTCCAAAAAATCGGCCCAGTCGCGCCCCCAAGAGCCCAGTTTTCGCCGGCTCTGGCCAAAATTGGCGCCGGTGGACCCAACCCGAACCCGGCGTGCTGGGGGTCGCTCCGGAGCGCCGGGCGAATCGTTTTTGGCGCGAAGAGCCGCGGGCCCGCCGCGTCAGTGACTCTACTCTCTTCTCGCCCCTTCGTCATCACTAGTAGAAAAAGGGTCAAACGTGAAGCACATTAGTGCCGGTTTGAATTTGAGCCGGCACTAATGGTACCATTAGTGCCGATTCGAACGGCTATGCATTAATGCCGGTTCGTGTTGAACCTTTAGTACCGGTTCGTGCCACGAACGGGTACTAAAGGGGTGATGGCAGGCTGGCGTCAGGCCGGGGCCCCACGATCACCTTTAGTACCGGTTCGTGTCACAAACCGGTACTAAAGGGCTAACCTTTAGTACCGGTTTGTGCCACGAACCGGTACTAAAGGGGTCTGACCTATAGTACTGGTTTGTGACACAAACCGGCACTATAGGGCAATTTTCAAACTCTACACCCCCCCCGTGTGTCGCCATATCAGTTCTGAAAAAATCAAAAGAAAATGATAAAAACTTCAAAAAATAAAATCCTTCGAGAGGTAGTTATATTACTACATCTACTAGTTAGGAAAATTTGAAAACTTAAATTTGGACATGTTTTGCAAAAAGTGTAGGGAAAATGTAAAACGGCTATAACTTTTGCATACGGTGTCAGAAAAAAACATATAATATATCAAAAAATTCAGCACAAAAATCCGCATCCGATGGAGACTGCCTACGGCCTGTTTGCAATTTTTTAGAATCCTCAAATTCCAAAAGGAAAAAAAGATATGGTCAAATTTAAGTTTTTTTAAAAAAAATTGTTAAATCTGGTCAAACTACTTATTCAAGAAGTATTAATGTTACTACATAATTATTCAAGAATATTAGTGTTACTAAATAATTATTTCAATTTTTTGAATTTTGGTCAAATCTGGTCAAACTATGGTCAAACTATGGTCAAACTTATTCAAGAAATATTAGTGTTACTAAATAATTACTGTTTTTTAGAATAATAGTTTCAAACTCAAACAGTGAAATGTGTGACTTCATGCTCAAGCTAAACTCCTGAGGGTTAATAGGATTGGCATCTTACTATTGTCAGGAAAACAACAAGTGTAGACTTGGAAACGAAGGAGAATAGAACCCGAAAGTTAAGCGTGCTCGGGCTGGAGTAGTGAGAGGGATGGGTGACCGATCGGGAAGTTAGATGATTTGGAATGAGTGATCCACACTTGAGCAGTTAAGAGAGGTGATTAGAGACTAAATCACCAAATAATTCAGAAAAATTAAAAATTGAAAAAATAAAAAAAAAATCCAAAATTTTCAAAAAAAAATTCAAAAAAACATTTAGTACCGGTTGGTAACACCAACCAGTACTAAAGGTCCCCCATACCAGGGCGCGAGCTCACGCCACGTGGTGGCACTTTAGCACCGGTTCGCGCCGAACTGGTACTAAAGGGGGGGGGCTTTAGTGCCCACCAATTAGTGCCGGTTATGGAACTGGCACTAAAGGCCCTTACGAACCGGTTTTAAAGCTCCGTTTTCTACTAGTGCGTCCTCATCACCTTGTTTCCCGCGGCGAATCAATGCCAAAGTTGGCGCGCGCTGCCGCGCCGGTCAGCCTCCATTGATGCCTCACGGGCGGCACAGTGAAGGCTGGGCGATGCGTCCCTCGGCCGCAACGCAATCACGCCACGCGTAGCGCGCTGGCCAAGCCTACCACGCGGCGTCTCCGCCTATAAAAGCCGACTGCAAGCGCGCCGGAGAGACTCACCCCGATCATCCACCGACGACGCGCTCATTTCTCCCCCTATCCTCCTCTCGCCGTCACCAGTTGACAAAGCATGGCCGAGCGTTTCCTAGGTGACGGCGCGGCGGCGAACGGATTCAGGCGCCATCATCTGCACGAGGACGAGGCTCGCCTCCTTTTCGAGGCCGAGTACCCGGTCCTGCCGGACATGCGGGTGCCCGGGGCGTGGAGGATCAGCGCCGGCGGCGTGCCGATGCCCCCGGTACCCACCGGCGCGGCGCGGCGTGCGGAGATCGCACGCATCCGCTCGTTCCTGCCGCGTGCGGCGAGGGAGGGGCCCCGGTACGTCCCCGACAGCCCAATCTGGGAGCCGTACTTCCGCTGCCGGCACGACGAGCAGCTCGAGGCCACCAACGGCGTCTTGCCCTCCGGCAGGTTCAACACCGCCGGCCGGCGTCGGTGGTGGGGCGTGCCCGGGCGCACGTTCGAGTCCGTCCTCGAGTACATCGAGGGCGGCAACACGCCGCGCCTCGAGTACCCCGCTCCCCCGTCCTTCTCACGCCGCCGGGGCCACCGGGGAAGCTCCTGGACGCCGAGGCGCATGGAGACCGGGGTGTCCTCCTCCTTGTCCGGCGGCTCTCCCTGCCTCCACCTGTCAGGACCCCGATTTCAAGTCACATCGATCTAGCCGGTAACACCTCATACCACTTTGCGGCCTCACGCACGGTATTACCACAGGTGTCGCCTTACCATGGCCCGGGACCGTTTGCGCCTTTTGGCTCACGTATATGATAGTGTCGCTAGCATCCATATGACAGAGAATCCGGGCCGACATGACTAGTCGTGAACCCAAAGTGGCACTAACTTACGGGGACAGGCATACATGAATCAACATCGAGCATGTCGGTCAGCAGCGTGCGAATCCAGGCTGTAGCACTGGGCTAACAGGACTCCGGATGTCACCGCGTGACATTTCCCCGAAGGGACAGCACAGGAACGAAGTGAATCACATGCCGGCCAGTCAAATGTTCCGGAGCAGTAGTGCTGGGCCAGCAGGACTCCGGTGAACCGGGCTGTAGCGGACTACTATGGCTCATGGAAGCACAAGACTACATTTCCCCATAAGAGAGGCTATTAAGGATAAACAACTAGGTTGTTGGATTCCACACATACCAAGCATTTCAATCATACACACAATATGCTCAATATGTGCAATACAACATGGCATCACAAGAAGACTCTACGACTCAGAGTATTTATTCATTAGGCTCCGAGGAGCCAAGAATTACAAAAAGGGGTCTCATGACCCAACATACAGAGCATACTAGCAACAAGCACATGCGGAAGCTTAACTTGTCTGAGTACAGACAACTATAAATGAAGAAGGCTCAGAAGCCTGACTATCTACAAGACCCTCCCAAGGGTACAAGATCGTAGCTGAGGTAACAAGCTAAACGTCGAAGCCTACACAAAACTACTAGCGAGACTGACGTCTCTCTGCAAAACATAGAATAAGCAAACGTGAGTACAAATGTACCCAGCAAGACTTACATCAGAACTATCTACATATGCATCAGTATCAACAAATTGGTGGTGGAGTTTAACTGCAGCAAGACAGCTTTGACTCGGTGGCTATCCTGAACTACGACTGCAAGTAACTCTTTTGAGGTGGCGCACATGAGTCCACAAATTCACCATACCAATACACCACTATGGATCCGCTCCCGTCTCCCTACGAGAAGGCCATCCATAGCACTCACGCTTATCTTGCGCATTTTAGAGTATCCACTTCCACTTGTCTATGAACTATGCAAGGGGTCCAAGTTTCCATATCCGAGGAATCCGACTATTCGAATAGATAATGATAACCCTGCAGGGGTGTACTTCTTCACACACGCTCTCGCCACTTACCGCCCTGTACACGTCATGTACCTCGGCAACCTTCAAGCGGAAACCGGGCGAGGGTGTCGGCCACGACCTGACTAACCAACAAGTCTCTAGTCCAGGTTTATCGCCTATTCGGGTTCCATCCGCAAGGAGATCCGGCCAGGGTGTCGCTCATGGCCCCAAATGATGTGTGCAGGGTTCCCAAGCCCACCATCCGGGTGCCACTTGGTACACCGAGCCACTGTGCCTAGTCTGTCCCAAGCCCACCTGTACCGGGTGCCACTTGGTAGACTACTAACACTACCTACAAACACCAGAAACTAGTTGCAACTCCTGGACAGAGTTTGAGTTGATTAATAAGACGAGAGGGGCCGAGTTATCGGAACCCAATGTGTGGTAGTAACTGTTCATGGATCACAAACACAGAACTCAGTTCCTGAGGACGGCTGCAATGAGACAACCCACCATGTACTCCTACATGGCCTCTCACTGCTACCTTTACCAAATCGTGTTCACACACTTAGCTCATGGACAGTAGGACATGTTCACCACATTCCAATTCATCCCCGATGAATCGGACCCGACTCAACTCTAAGCAGTAGCAGGCATGACAAACAAGCATGAATGAGTAGGCACATCAGGGCTCAAACAACTCCTACTCATGCTAGTGGGTTTCATCTATTTACTGTGGCAATGATAGGTCATGCAGAGGAAAGGGGTTCAACTATCGCAGCATGTAACAGTTGAATCGCTGTTGTCCTAATGCAGTAAAAGAGAGCAGGAGCGAGAGAGTGGGATTGTATCGGAATGATCAAGGGGGTTTTGCTTGCCTGGCAGTTCTGAAGATAGTATAGTTCTTCATCGGTGTCATCGAATTCATCGCTGGATCAACGTCTACTGTGGGGGGACAAACACCGGCAACTGAGAAAGAACACAATCAACACATGACGATATGCAACAATATGATGCATGCTATGACATGGCAATATGAATGTGTTTTGGGCTAATGCAAGCTAGAACATATTGAAATGAGTCCATTTGAACAAGGATTCAAATGCAAACCCATTTTATGAAGTCATATAAGTGCATTAACTTGTTTCCCCTAAACACCAAGGTTAAAGTGTTATAACATGCATGAAACTAGCATAAATGGATAGATTAGATTTTTCTGATAATATTTCATATATAATTTATCTTATTTGGAGTTATAGATTATTTTCTATGATTTTTAGAAGTTTTGGGCATTTTCTGGAATTTCCTGATTTATTTAAAATCCAGAAAGTCAATTTTTGCGTCATGCTTGCGTCAGCAAGTCAACAGCGCTGACTGGAGTCAAACCTGACGTGTGGGGTCCACACGTCAGTGTCACAGAGTTAAACATGTGTGTGTTTAGCCTAATTATAAGATTAGTGGGTACTGGGGCCCACAGTCAGTGGAAGTGAGGTGGGTAATTAGGGGGGATTAGCGCTAACGACCGCGCCACGTCGGCTCTCGCCGGTGTTCCGTCGGCGGCGACCAAAGCTACGGCGGAAGCTCGCCGGGGCTGTGCTATAGGCGGCGGGTGGACGCGCGAAGGCCACCAGAAGATAGCCCGCACACGCCCGCATCTAGCTGGCTGCTCGGGAGGCCACAGGGTAGCCGGAAACGACGGCCACAACCATGGAGGCGGCGGCCGGAGTTCGGTGGTGCACAGGCACAGGGCTACGGAGCACGAGGAGCCCGACTGGGGTTGTCTACAGCTTCCTGGCGTAACCAGGAGCACGACCGTGCGCTCGGGTGCGACTACCGCGAACTAAAGCGACGGCGGCGAAGAGGACGCCGGCGGTGAGCTCACGGCATGGTGGGGATCGGAGCTAGCGAGCATAAACGAGAGAGGAAGGAGACGGGTTCGACGCGGAAGCTCACAGAGAGGCTACCGGAGGGGTCGGCGGGCGCTGGGACGGCCGGTGGGCAACGAATCGACGCCGAGGATCTTCGGGCACCGAGGTTGAAGAAGACGTCGGGGACGATGTTGTGGTGCTTCCCCGGTTGCTTGGCTCGGCGTGGATGAAGAAGAAGACGGTGTGGAGCTCGAGGTCTCATTGGCAGGTAGTGGGGTGGCCGGTGGCCATGTCTACGGCGAGCGGCGGTCTCGGGTGTGCTCGGCGGCGTGAGGAAGAGAGGCCAGAGGAAGGGGACGAGGCAGAGGAAGGGGACGAGGCAGAGGAAGGAGGGGAAAGTGAGAGGGGGTCGTCCTCATCTCCTGGGCGTGCAGGTGGACTCGGGGGAGGATAGCCAGCGCGAAGCAGGAGGTGGCGCGCTCGGCCGCGTGCGAGGTCTCTCCCTCTGCCTATTGGCAGAGGTTGAAGATGACTGGCAAGCCGCTAGGTGGGCTGGGCCGGCCAGTGGGCCACCACGTAAGTGGCCTGGGTAGGTTCCTTTTCTTATTTGTTTCTGTTTTCTATTTATTTTGTTTTGTTTTGAATTAGTAAAAATACTAACTCACTTTGTAAAATCCTGACAAAAATTGTGGGCACTATTTGAATTATTTCCAACAGCCCCCAATTGTTTTCAGAAGTCTTGAAGCATTTAAAATATTCATAGGCATTAAATGCTCCAATTCAATACTATATGATTTAACTCAAAAATCCATAAATGTCCAAGAGATATGCTCATCATTTTTGGCAGAGGTTTTCACCTTTATCATAAATCATGAACATTTTCAAAGGGCATTTTGTGTTTGTTGAAAAAGATTTTATGTTGAACCTATTTGATTTGATCTGGTGCTAGGGTTTGATCAATCCTCATTTCAAGTTTCTGAGAAAATTAAACATGATGATATGATGATCATGCAAGGACAAGCAAGGCTAAGCTAGGGCTGTGACAACTCACCCCCACTAAACAAGAATCTCGTCTCGAGATTCAAGACGTGAGGTAAGAAGACAAAGGGGTCATAAAGCTAACATGATCTTCATGATCCGATTGCCCTCATCGAAGATGTTGATTCATTGCTTCAAATTGATCTTGTATGCCTTCTGGATCTTCATCCAACACGACGACGACAGAAGAAACTCTATAGGAATCGATCTTCTCGAAGATCGAACAACTCACGATCAACTTATGGGGTGAGAGGTGGGAGCATCTCTCAAGCTGAGACACAAAACACACATCGAGAGACATGGGAGGTAATAGATGACAAGGGTTCAAATTGGTAGGCAACAATTCCACGCTGGAGAAGGATGGTGCATGGTTTCAAAGTAGCGAGGAGGTAATTGCCATGATTCTATAACGGGACACCTTAGGGAAAGGTGACTCATAGAGCATTTCCCTTAAGTGGCAAAAAGAATTACTTTTGATACAAAGATCATCAAAACTCTTTATACTAGCCTGAGGTAATCACATTCGATCGTTGGAAGGGGTTCGAAAGAATGGCACACTCCGACTAGGATGGATGATGTGGACTACCTTGTTGAAGACAACGCAGTGGATGATTTTAGCTTATCATCGGAAATGGATGGGACCCATGGTAAGTCCACTTTTGAAGATGATCCTGAACAACAACTACTGAGATGCAAGCTGGGAACAAAATGCAAATGTTGGGAATGTCCCAACCATCATATATGCCTGAGATTCAGATCCGATTGGTGATAGGGTACTTCAAACTCAGTATGTCTGAAAAGAAAGTTTGCAACACAAGTCGACGAGATGGCGTTGCGAGATTCTTGAGGAATGAACTAAGATAGCAAGCTCCCAAACATGAGCTGATTCTGCTACATATATGTGAACATGATGTCCAAGACAAGCATGATCACGTAGAATTCCTACAACAAAACACTACCGAGTTCAGGTGGGGAACCATCATCGAGGATATCGAAGTCCTTGTATAAGTCTTGCTCTTAAGAAGGAACTTCTTCTCCTTGACAAATCAATCAGTGGCTTGGGGTGCTAGGGAATACATATGGGGTGGAGGTAATTAATCTACCAAACCATAGTATACTTTGCACATACATGACTGACTTGGGACGATTCCATAGGAAGCAAAACTAACCCTCTCAAATTCACGGTGGCAACTTGCATCGAATGCACATGAATGAGAGGAAGTCACTTCTTTCATCCAAACATATACTTCATGAATGGGGCATGTAGAAAATGCTTACACAAGTTTTCAACACTAGGCTAATGTTCAACATGAATCATGGGGAGACAAAATGTTCTTGATGGGCTCAATAGCAACTCATCGGAATTTCCATATCACTGGACTTTCACCATCATGTGAACACGGTGATAGCATTGGTCAGACCAAAAGATGTAATGGTGTATGCTCGAGGGATGAACCACGAGTAAGACAACATTACGAACATCATTGATTCTGATTTGACTTGACGATAGCCCATACTCAAGTCAAAGTTTGGACAAGACAAATAGATCCAACAACTGATCATGAGGACCAATCGATGAAGATATCATCTTTCTTCAACACACACACAACACACAAGGATATCCCTTTGGAGATGAACTAAGCGGGACAAGCTTTCATCTTCCAACTCTCCAAGTTGTTCTCTAGCTCAACCAACTAGCTCAGGGATATCCTACACAGGTTCTTGGAGAAGGGTGGTTTATAAAAAAACCAACTTGGTCGCGAGCTCAACATAAACGGTCAGGGGGAAACCTGGTGATACTTCCGAGAAGATAATCAGAAAATCACGAACCACCAATATGTTACTAAGCTAGAGAACAATCTTGCTTTTCAGACAAGACGATATGATCAAAAGAGCAAGGGATTCAATCCTAACTCAAAGATCGAAGAGTGCACCAGAAATAAGAACAAGGTAGCATGATCAATCCTGAAATAGTGTTTCGATAACCAACACGCTAAGAATGATATTAGTGTCCATTAACTACCAAGCAACACGGTTGCTAGGAGTATTGATTTCACACATCATGGTTCACTTGCCGGTACTCCAGTTGTGGCAACACGGGACCGAGGAATGAAAAATGATGGCAAGAATTATCACTGCATCAAGAATTCATGAGAGATGGTACAATTCTCATGACAATCCTGACATAAAGAGGGTAATACTCTAGGGTAGAACAGAGCAAAAGTTGGATTGGCATTTGATCTGCAGAACACAACTACTTTGACCCAATCCTGGATATGGATGAGGTACTGGAGTTTGTTTCTCCTAGTCATTCTAAAATAGAATGCTTAACGGACCACAAGAATAATAAGCATCGATAACACGGATGCACAATTACTCCCAACTATCAATTGATAGACTAGGGTCGGAATACAGCCGAGGAGGGTCAACTCAAGGAACATATAACTTTCTGAGTTGTGGATGCATAGATTAGTATGTGAACCAAGTTCAACATGTTTCTTCTGGATAACCCATGCAGAGAGGTAGGACTGGCAGAGTCACAATTATGAATGGAGAACTCCTCAAGAGTACTTTGATTGTGATCTTTTGGTTCAAATAACTTCTGCCATAATGGTTCATGGTATTTGGAAGAAGGAAATACCACGGACCTCGAGGACTAGTGCAAAGGTTACTAATAACCTAAAGGAACGAGCAAACACTATCAACATGAAGTAAGTAGGGTGAATCTCGGGTTCAAAAACCCAGGAGTAGAATACCTACTAACTAATAACATCACGGGATGCTTTCGAGAAGAATGGCCAGAATCATCACACTGGAACACAAAACATGGCTGGATTACTAGGTGATCCTCTAAGACACCTATGGTCATAGTAATAGCTCCAACATATATGTCAAGGCAATGGAGTACCTCAACAGAACGATTAGTTTGGTTGAACTGGCCCAAAGGGACATCGGGAACGGAAAGAAGGGATTTGCAACTGCATCAGACTATTTAGAAACCTGGGATGACTCGGATAGCATAACGACTGTAATTGCTCAAAAGATTTGAGACAACCTGCAAAAATGGTGGCATAGCCACTCAACATCACAAACTCAAGGTTCTGAGGCCAGCTATGAACATAAGGAAGTAGTAGGAACTAAACTGAGGCTTGAACTCAACAATCCTAGGCAACTATGGTTTAGTAACATGTCATCCTGAGAGATAGAAGAGAAAGCCTAGTTCTTAATCCCCGTAGAAAAGAAGAGGGTGACTCAGATCAGAAGGGCATAAGGTATAAGAAGTAAAAAGAGCCTTACGTTCCCTTCCACAATCAATTCCCTTACATAACTAAAGCATTTCTAGACACGAGTTCGACCAGTTTGGCTTGGTAATCCTACAAGCAGTCAGGCTCTGATACCAAAGCTGTCAGGACCCCGATTCCAAGTCACGTCGATCTAGCCGGTAACACCTCATATCACTTTGCGGCCACACGCACAATATTCCCACGGGTGTCGCCTTACCATGGCCCGGGACCGTTTGCGCCTTTTAGCTCACGTATATGATAGTGTCGCTAGCATCCATATGATAGAGAACCCGGGCTGACATGGCTAGTCGTGAACCCAAAGTGGCACTAACTTACGGGGACAGGCATACATGAATCAACATCGAGCATGTCGGTCAGCAGCGTGCGAATCCGGGCTGTAGCACTGGGCTAACAGGACTCCGGATGTCACCGCATGACATTTCTCCGAAGGGACAGACACAGGAACGAAGTGAATCACATGCCGGCCAGTCAAATGTTCTGGAGCAGTAGTGCTGGGCTAGTAGGACTCCGGTGAACCGGGCTGTAGCGGACTACTATGGCTCATGGAAGCACAAGACTACATTTCCCCATAAGAGAGGCTATTAAGGATAAACAACTAGGTTGTTGGATCCCACACATACCAAGCATTTCAACCATACACACAATATGCTCAATATGTGCAATACAACATGGCATCACAACAAGACTCTACGACTCAGAGTATTTATTCATTAGGCTCCGAGGAGCCAAGAATTACAAACAGGGGTCTCATGACCCAACATACAGAGCATACAAGCAACAAGCACATGCAGAAGCTTAACTTGTCTGAGTACAAACAACTATAAATGAAGAAGGCTCAAAAGCCTGACTATCTACAAGACCCTCCCAAGGGTACAAGATCGTAGCTGAGGTGACAAGCTAAACGTCGAAGTCCACACGGAACTACTAGCGAGACTGACGTCTCTCTGCAAAGCATCGAATAAGCAAACGTGAGTACAAATGTACCCAGCAAGACTTACATCAGAACTATCTACATATGCATCAGTATCAACAAAGGGGTGGTGGAGTTTAACTGCAGCAAGCCAGCTTTGACTCGGTGGCTATCCTGAACTACGACTGCAAGTAACTCTTTTGAGGTGGCGCACACGAGTCCACAAATTCACCATACCAATACACCACTATGGATCCGCTCTCGTCTCCCTATGAGAAGGCCATCCATAGCACTCACGCTTATCTTGCGCATTTTAGAGTATCCACTTCCACCTGTCTATGAACTATTCAAGGGGTCCAAGTTTCCATATCCGAGGAATCCGGCTATTAGAATAGATAATGATAACCCTGCAGGGGTATACTTCTTCACACACACTCTCGCCACTTACCGCCCTGTACACGTCATGTACCTCGGCAACCTTCAAGTGAAAATCGAGCGAGGGTGTCGGCCACGACCTGACTAACCAACAAGTCTCTAGTCTAGGTTTATCGCCTATTCGGGTTCCATCCGCAAGGAGATCCGGCCGGGGTGTCGCTCACGGCCCCAAACGATGTGTGCAGGGTTCCCAAGCCCACCATCCGGGTGCCACTTGGTACACCGTGTCACTGTGCCTAGTCTGTCCCAAGTCCACCTGTACCGGGTGCCACTTGGTAGACTACTAACACTACCTACAAACACCAAAAACTAGTTGCAACTCCTGGACAGAGTTCGAGTTGATTAATAAGACGAGAGGGGCCGAGTTACCGGAACCCAATGTGTGGTAGTAACTGTTCATGGATCACAAACATAGAACTTAGTTCCTGAGGACGGCTGCAATGAGACAACCCACCATGTACTCCTACATGGCCTCTCACTGCTACCTTTACCAAATCGTGTTCACACACTTAGCTCACACACAGTAGGACATGTTCACCACATTCCAATTCATCCCGATGAATCGGACCCGACTCAACTCTAAGCAGTAGCAGGCATGACAAACAAGCATGAATGAGTAGGCACATCAGGGCTCAAACAACTCCTACTCATGCTAGTGGGTTTCATCTATTTACTATGGCAATGATAGGTCATGCAGAGAAAAGGGGTTCAACTACCGCAGCATGTAACAGTTGAATCGCTGTTATCCTAATGCAGTAAAAGAGAGCAGGAGCGAGAGAGTGGGATTGTATCGGAATGATCAAGGGGGTTTTGCTTGCCTGGCACTTCTGAAGATAGTATAGTTCTTCATCGGTGTCATCGAATTCATCGCTTGATCAACGTCTACTGTGGGGGGACAAACACCGGCAACTGAGAAAGAACACAATCAACACATGACGATATGCAACAATATGATGCATGCTATGACATGGCAATATGAATGTGTTTTGGGCTAATGCAAGCTAGAACATATTGAAATGAGTCCATTTGTACCAAGGATTCAAATGCAAACCCATTTTATGAAGTCATATAAGTGCATTAACTTGTTTCACCTAAACAGCAAGGTTAAAGTGTTCTAACATGCATGAAACTAGCATAAATGGATAGATTGGATTTTTCTGATAATTTTTCATATATAATTTATCTTATTTGGAGTGATAGATTATTTTCTATGATTTTTAGAAGTTTTGGGCATTTTCTGGAATTTCCTGATTTATTTAAAATCTAGAAAGTCAATTTCTGCGTCATGCTTGCATCAGCAAGTCAACAGCGCTGACTGGAATCAAACCTGACGTGTGGGGTCCACACGTCAGTGTCACAGAGTTAAACAGGTGTGTGTTTAGCCTAATTATAAGATTAGTGGGCACTAGGGCCCACAGTCAGTGGAAGTGAGGTGGCTAATTAGGGGGGATTAGCGCTAACGACCGCGCCACGTCGGCTCTCGCCGGTGTTCCGCCGGCGGCGACCAAAGCTACGGCGGAAGCTCGCCGGGGCTGCGCTATAGGCGGCGGGTGGACGCGCGAAGGCCACCAGAAGATAGCCCGCACACGCCCGCATCTAGCTGGCTGCTCGGGAGGCCGCGGGGTTGCCGGAAACGATGGCCACGACCATGGAGGCGGCGGTCGGAGTTCGGTGGTGCACAGGCACGGGGCTACAGAGCACGAGGAGCCCGACTGGGTTGTCTACGGCTTCCTGGCGTAACCAGGAGCACGACCGTGCGCTTGGGTGCGACTACCGCGAACTAAAGCGACGACGGTGAAGAGGACGCCGGCGGTGAGCTCACGACATGGTGGGGATCGGAGCTAGCGATTATAAACGAGAGAGGGAGGAGACGGGTTCGACGCGGAAGCTCACAGAGAGGCTACCGAAGGGGTCGGCGGGCGCGGGGATGGCCGGTGGGCAGCGAATCAACGCCAGGGATCTCCGGGCACCGAGGTTGAAGAAGACGTGGGGGCGATGTTGTGGTGCTTCCCCGGTTGCTTGGCTCGGCGTGGATGAAGAAGACGACGGTGCAGAGCTCGAGGTCTCATCGGCAGGTAGTGGGGTGGCCGGTGGCCATGTCTACGGCGAGCGGCGGTCTCGGGTGTGCTCGGCGGCGCGAGGAAGAGAGGCCAGAGGAAGGGGACGAGGCAGAGGAAGGAGGGGAAAGTGAGAGGGGGTCGTCCTCATCTCCTGGGCGTGCAGGTGGACTCGGGGGAGGATAGCCAGCGCGAAGCAGGAGGTGGCGTGCTCGGCCGCGTGCGAGGTCTCTCCCTCTGCCTACTGGAAGAGGTTGAAGATGACTGGCAAGCCGCCAGGCGGGCTGGGCCGGCCATTGGGCCGCCAGGTAAGTGGCCTGGGTAGGTTCCTTTTCTTATTTGTTTCTGTTTTCTATTTATTTTGTTTTGTTTTGAATTAGTAAAAATACTAACTCACTTTGTAAAATCCTGACAAAAATTGTGGGCACGATTTGAATTATTTCCAACAGCCCCCAATTGTTTTCAGAAGTATTGAAGCATTTAAAATATTTATAGACATTAAATGCTCCAATTCAAATACAATATGATTTAACTCAAAAATCCATAAATGTCCAAGAGATATGCTCATCATTTTTGGCAGAGGTTTTCACCTTTATCATAAATCATGAACATTTTCAAAGAGCATTTTGGGTTTGTTGAAAAAGATTTTATGTTGAACCTATTTGATTTGATCTGGTGCTGTGACACCACCTCCACCCTGTCAAGCCGGAGCCCTAGGACACGCCTGTCAGCGCGCGTACCCGCAGCTCCGGCGCCCTCTTCGAGCCCAAGGTGGAGCCCAGCCTCCCCCCGGAGTACGAGGAGATAGCCCGGCGCGGCTTCTCTGATGAGGACGCCATGCGGTGGTCGCGCGACGACTACCTGCGCGAGGAGATGATCCGGCAGCGCCGGGCCCTGGAGGAGATCGCCGCCCGCAAACATGGGCGCGAGGACGAGGACGGTGTCGTCGTCCTCGATAGCGACGACGACGACGCCCCCAGACCGTCCAATCCGCCGCGCCAACCGGGGGAGGGATGCAGCAGGGACGGTGGAGGCGTAGGCGGGGGCGACGACGACGACGACGGCGGTGACTACACGCGGTTCTACAGCCTCCTCGGCATGTAGAACCGCGTGGGCGGCCGGCGAGGCGGGTGGCGAGGGAGACGGCTGGGGTAGCCCGCCGTAGTTTTTTTCTTTTTTTTTGTAAAATATGTTTAAATTTGAACAAACTCGCCCGTGTTTGCGTTGTGTTTGCGCCGAATTTGAACATTTTAAAAACCCGTGGGGGGCCGCGACTGGGGGGCATCACACCCCCAGTGCGCGGTTTAGCGCCGGTGCGCCCCCAGGGGGCGATTTTTTGCCCCTCCTGGGGGGCCAACGGCTGGAGATGCCCTTGGTCATCTTGCCCATGAGGCATGGTTCGCAAGCATCAATTGATTCATAATCAAGTGATTCCAAAAGCCCATCGGCATGGATTTTCTTCATGCGTTTTACACCAATATGACCTAAACGGCAGTGCCACAAATAAGTTGCACTATCATTATTAACTTTGCATCTTTTGGTTTCAATATTATGAATATGTGTATCACTACGATCGAGATCCAACGAACCATTTTCATTGGGTGTGTAACCATATAAGGTTTTATTCATGTAAACAGAACAACAATTTATTCTCTTACTTAAATGAATAACCGTATTGCAATAAACATGATCAAATCATATTCATGCTCAACGCAAACACCAAATGACACTTATTTAGGTTCAACACTAATCCCGAAAGTATAGGGAGTGTGCAATGATGGTCATATCAATCTTGGAACCACTTCCAACACACATCGTCACTTCACCCTTAACTAGTCTATGTTCATTCTGCAACTCCCGTTTCGAGTTACTACTCTTAGCAATTGAACCAGTATCAAATACCGAGGGGTTGCTACGAACACTAGTAAAATACACATCAATAATATGTATATCAAATATACCTTTGTTCACTTTGACATCCTTCTTATCCGCCAAATACTTGGGGTAGTTCCGCTTCCAATGACCAGTCCCTTTGCAGTAGAAGCACTCAGTTTCAGGCTTCGGTCCAGACTTGGGTTTTTCACTTGAGCAGCAACTTGCTTGCCGTTCTTCTTGAAGTTCTCCTTTCTTCCCTTTGTCCTTTTACTTGAAACTAGTGGTTTTGTTTACCATCAACACTTGATGCTTTTGTTGATTTCTACCTTCGTCGATTTAAGCATCGCGAAGAGCTTGGGAATCGTTTCCGTTATCCCTTGCATATTATAGTTCATCATGAAGTTCTACTAACTTGGTGATGGTGACTAGAGAATTCTGTCAATCAATATTTTATCTGGAAGATTAACTCCCACTTGATTCAAGCGATTGTAGTACCCAGACAATCTGAGCACATGCTCACTGCTTGAGCTATTCTCCTCCATCTTTTAGCTATAGAACTTGTTGGAGACTTCATATCTCCCAACTCGGGTATTTGTTTTAAATATTAACTTCAACTCCTGGAACATCTCATATGTTCCATGACGTTAAAAACGTCTTTGAAGTCCCGATTCTAAGCCGTTAAGAATGGTGAACTAAACTATCAAGTGGTCATCATATTGAGCTAGCCAAACATTCAGAACGTCTGCATCTGCTCCTGTAATAGGTCTGTCACCTAGCGGTGCATTAAGGACATAATTCTTCTGTGCAGCAATGAGGATAATCCTCAGATCATGGATCCAATCCCCATCATTGCTACTAACATTTTTCAACTTAGTTTTCTCTAGGAACATATAAAAATTAAATGGGGAGCAACATCGCGAGCTATTGATCTACAACATAGATATGCTAATACTACCAGGACTAAGTTCATGATAAATTAAAGTTCAATTAATCATATTACTTAAGAACTCCCACTTAGATAGACATCCCTCTAATCATCTAAGTGATCACGTGATCCAAATCAACTAAACCATAACTGATCATCACGTGAAATGAAATAGCTTTCAATGGTGAACATCATTATGTTGATCATATCTACTATATGATTCACGCTCGACCTTTCGGTCTCAGTGTTCTGAGGCCATATCTGCATATGCTAGGCTCGTCAAGTTTAGCCTGACTATTCTGCGTGTGCAAAACTGGCTTGCACCCGTTGTAGATGGACGTAGAGCTTATCACACCCGATCATCACGTGGTGTATGGGCACGACGAACTTTGGCAACGGTGCATACTCAGGGAGAACACTTTTATCTTGAAATTTAGTGAGAGATCATCTTATAATGCTACCGTCAAACAAATCAAGATAATATGCATAAAAGATAAACATCACATGCAATCAATATAAGTGATATGATATGGCCATCATCATCTTGTGCTTGTGATCTCCATCTCCGAAGCACCGTCATGATCACCATCGTCACCGGCGCGACACCTTGATCACCATCGTAGCATCGTTGTCGTCTCGCCAATCTTATGCTTCCACGACTATCGCTACTGCTTAGTGATAAAGTAAAGCATTACAGCGCAATTGCATTGCATGCAATAAAGCGACAACCACATGGCTCATGCCAGTTGCCGATAATTCGGTTACAAAACATGATCATCTCATACAATAAAATTTAGCATCATGGCTTGACCATATCACATCACAACATGCCCTGCAAAAACAAGTTAGACGTCCTCTACTTTGTTGTTGCAAGTTTTACGTGGCTGCTACGGGCTGAGCAAGAACCGTTCTTACCTACGCATCAAAACCACAATGATAGTTTGTCAAGTTGGTGCTGTTTTAATCTTCACAAGGACCGGGCGTAGCCACACTCGGTTCAACTAAAGTTGAAGAAACCGACACCCGCCAGCCATCTGTGTGCAAAGCACGTCGGTAGAACCAGTCTCGCGTAAGCGTACGCGCAATGTCGGTCCGGGCCGCTTCATCCAACAATACCGCCGAACCAAAGTGTGACATCCTGGTAAGCAGTATGACTTATATCACCCACAACTCACTTGTGTTCTACTCGTGCACAACATCAATGCATAAAACCTAGGCTCTGATGCCACTGTTGGGGAACGTAGTAATTTCAAAAAATTTCCTACGCACACGCAAGATCATGGTGATGCCTAGCAACGAGAGGGAGAGTGTTGTCCACGTACCCTCGTAGACCGAAAGCGAAAGCGTTAGCACAACGCGGTTGATGTAGTCGTACGTCTTCACGGCCCGACTGATCAAGCACCGAAACTACGAAACCTCCGAGTTCTAGCACATGTTCAACTCGATGACGATCCCCGGACTCCAATCCAGCAGAATGTCGGGGAAGAGTTCTGTCAGCACAATGGCGTGGTGACGATCTTGATGTTCTACTGTTGCAGGGCTTCGCCTAAGCACCACTACAATATTATCGAGGACTATGGTGGAGGGGGGCACCGCACACGGCTAAGAGATCAATGATCAACTGTTGTGTCTATGGGGTGCCCCCTGCCCCCGTATATAAAGGAGCAAGGGAGGGAGGCGGCCGGCCTAGGAGGAGGGCGCGCCAAGGGGGGAGTCCTACTCCCACCGGGAGTAGGACTCCTTCTTCCCTTGTTGGAGTAGGTGAGAAGGAAAGAGGGGGAGAGGAACAAGGAAAAGTGGGCTGCACCCCTTATCCAATTCGGACCAGAGGGGGGGCGCGCCTCCTTCCTTTTGGCCTCTCTCCTCTATGCCCGTATGGCCCAATAAGGCCCATATACTCCCCGGCGAATTCCCGTAACTCTTCGGTACTCTGAAAAATACCTGAATCACTCGGAACGTTTCCAATGTCCGAATATAGTCGTCCAATATATCGATCTTTACGTCTCGACCATTTCGAGACTCCTCGTCATGTCCCCGATCTCATCCGAGACTCCGAACTCCTTCGGTACATCAAAACTCATAAACTCATAATATAACTGTCATCGAAACCTTAAGCATGCGGACCCTATGGGTTCGAGAACAATGTAGACATGACCGAGACACGTCTTCGGTCAATAAACAATAGCGGAACCTAGATGCTCATATTGGCTCCCACATATTCTACGAAGATCTTTATCGGTCAGACCGCATAACAACATACGTTGTTTCCTTTGTCATCGGTATGTTACTTGCCCGAGATTCGATCGTCGGTATCTCAATACCTAGTTCAATCTCGTTACAGGCAAGTCTCTTTACTCGTTCCGTAATACATCATCCTGCAACTAACTCATTAGTTGCAATGCTTGCAAGGCTTAAGTGATGTGCAGTACCGAGAGGGCCCAGAGATACCTCTCCGACAATCGGAGTGACAAATCCTAATCTCGAAATACGCCAACCCAACAAGTACCTTCGGAGACACCTATAGAGCACCTTTATAATCACCCAGTTACGTTGTGACGTTTGGTAGCACACAAAGTGTTCCTCCGGTAAACGGGAGTTGCATAATCTCATAGTCATAGGAACATGTATAAGTCATGAAGAAAGCAATAGCAACAAACTAAACGATCAAGTGCTATGCTAACGGAATGGGTCAAGACAATCACATCATTCTCCTAATGATGTGATCCCATTAATCAAATGACAACTCATGTCTATGGTTAGGAAACACAACCATCTTTGATCAACGAGCTAGTCAAGTAGAGGCATACTAGTGACACTCTGTTTGTCTATGTATTCACACATGTATTATGTTTCCGGTTAATACAATTCTAGCATGAATAATAAACATTTATCATGATATAAGGAAATAAATAATAACTTTATTATTGCCTCTAGGGCATATTTCCTTCATCAACGCAGCTTGGTTCACTTGAATGATCAGCGTCTATCCATAGTTTCGCAACAAAAAAAAATTACGAAGCTTCTCGGCCTTCATTACAAAATCTGTTACAGGCAGGGGGGCACTAATAGCGCAGCAGATGCTCTGTCTCGACGCTCTCACCCCACTGAACAACTAGCAACCATATTGATCTATCAGCCAACTTGGATTGAGGACATTCGTGCAAGCTACGACAGCAGCAGACCTGATCCCAAGGGTCGTTTTACCTGGTCGGACAACCTTCTGTACTTCCGTGGTAGGCTATGGCTGGGAGGTTCTTCTGCCTTGCAGCAGGGGGTGCTCAAAGCTTTCCATGACAGAACAGTGGGTGGGCACTCTGGTTTTCCAATGACTTATCGACGATTGCGCCGTTTATTTGCATGGCCCAAGATGAAGGAATGTGTCAAGCAATATGTCCAAACCTGCTCAATATGTCAACAGGCCAAACCCGAGCGCATTCGATATCCTGGTCTGCTCGAACCCAATCCAGTGCCGGAAGGAGCTTGGCAAGTCGTAACCATGGATTTCATTGATGGGCTTCCGCAATCAGGCAAAGCAAACTGCATCCTCATGGTCGTGGACATATTTACACGGTATGCACACTTCGTGCCACTAATGCATCCGTTTACAGCAGCTAAAGTCGCTCGGGTATACTTGAATAATGTCTACAAATTACATGGACTGCCCAAAGCGATCCTCTCGGATCGGGATCCGGTGTTCACTAGCAGATTCTCGCAAGAACTATTTCACGTGATTGGCTCCGAACTGAATATGAGCACAGCGTACCACCCTCAGACTGACGGGCAAACTGAACGGGTAAATCAGTGCTTGGAAATTTTTCTGCATTGTTTCATTCATGCTTGCCCCAATCGTTGGAGTCAGTTTCTCTCCTTGGCCGAATTCTGGTACAACTCAAGTTACCATTCAGCTCTGGACATGTCCCCTTTCAAGGCCTTATATGGCCATGAGCCTCGACACTGGGGCATTGAAGCAGCCTCTACTTGCAAAGTGCCCACCCTGAAAGAATGGTTGGAAGAACGCCAAGTAATGCAGCTGGTTTTGAAGCAACACCTCCATCGTGCACGACACATAATGAAGACACAAGCTGATAAAAAGCGTATTGACCGTTCCTTTCAACCTGGAGATGCAGTCTACGTCAAGTTACAACCATATGTTCAATCGTCAGTGGCCAAACGAGCCAATCACAGGCTGGCTTTCAGATATTTTGGGCCTTTCACTGTGAAACGAGCTATCAACCCTGTTGCTTATGAGCTCATCTTGCCATCAGACTCGAAGATCCACCCTGTCTTCCATGTTTCACAGATGAAGCAAGCTCTCGCTCCTGGTATGTCTGCATCTTCAGCTTTACCTGTTCCTGCGGATGGCGCTTTAGTTCCTGTGGAAATCCTCAACAGCATATGGCGTCGGACACCTTCTGGGCGCCGAGAACAACTACTAGTTCGTTGGTCTGACCCTGAGGTACTAGATGCAACATGGGAAGATGCATTGTCGCTTCGGCAGCGCTTTCCTCAATTACCGGCTTGGGGGCAAGCCGCATGTCAAGGAGAAGGGGATGTTAGTTCCCTACTTGACGAGACCGACAGAAACTACATGGAAGACAGGGTGGATCTTCGAGTCTGATGGCAAGATGAGCTCATAAGCAACAGGGTTGATAGCTCGTTTCACAGTGAAAGGCCCAAAATATCTGAAAGCCAGCCTGTGATTGGCTCGTTTGACCACTGACGATTGAACATATGGTTGTAACTTGACGTAGACTGCATCTCCAGGTTGAAAGGAACGGTCAATACGCTTTTTACCAGCTGCATTACTTGGCGTTCTTCCAACCATTCTTTCAGGGTGGGCACTTTGCAAGTAGAGGCTGCTTCAATGCCCCAGTGTCGAGGCTCATGGCCATATAAGGCCTTGAAAGGGGACATGTCCAGAGCTGAATGGTAACTTGAGTTGTACCAGAATTCGGCCAAGGAGAGAAACTGACTCCAATGATTGGGGCAAGCATGAATGAAACAACGCAGAAAAATTTCCAAGCACTGATTTACCCGTTCAGTTTGCCCGTCAGTCTGAGGGTGGTACGCTGTGCTCATATTCAGTTCGGAGCCAATCACGTGAAATAGTTCTTGCGAGAATCTGCTAGTGAACACCGGATCCCGATCCGAGAGGATCGCTTTGGGCAGTCCATGTAATTTGTAGACATTATTCAAGTAAACCCGAGCGACTTTAGCTGCTGTAAACGGATGCATTAGTGGCAGGAAGTGTGCATACCGTGTAAATTTGTCCACGACCACGAGGATGCAGTTTGCTTTGCCTGATTGCGCAAGCCCATCAATGAAATCCATGGTTACGACTTGCCAAGCTCCTTCCGGCACTGTAATGGATTCGAGCAGACCAGGATATCAAACGCGCTCGGGTTTGGCCTGTTGACATATTGAGCAGGTTTGGACATATTGCTTGACACATTCCTTCATCTTGGGCATGCATATAAACGGCGCAATCGTCGATAAGTCACTGGAAACCCAGAGTGCCCACCCACTGTGCTGTCATGGAAAGCTTTGAGCACCCGCTGCTGCAAGGCAGAAGAACCTCCCAGCCATAGCCTACCACGGAAGTACAGAAGGTTGTCTGACCAGGTAAAACGACCCTTGGGATCAGGTCTGCTGCTCAGCTGCTGGCGTATCTTCTGAACTTGCTTGTTGCTGTCGTAGCTTGCACGAATGTCCTCAATCCAAGTTGGCTGACAGATCAATATGGCTGTTAGTTATTCAGTGGGGTGAGAGCGTCGAGACAGAGCATCTGCTGCGCTATTAGTGGCCCCCTGTCTGTAACAGATTTTGTAACGAAGGCCGAGAAGCTTCGTAAAAGCTTTTTGTTGCCAAACTGTGGATAGACGCTGATCATCCAAGTGAACCAAGCTGCGTTGATTCGTCCTGATGATGAATTCACCTGTGTGTAGATAAGGCCGCCACTGTTCCACGGCCATGAGGATGGCAAGGCACTTTTTTTCATACATGGATAGTCCACGGTGCTTTGGTGCTAATGGCTTGCTCATATAGGCTACTAGAACATGATAGCGCGCGTTGCTGCGCCCGCCCAATTTTAGAATGTAATAATCAAAGCTTTTGTAAAAAAAATGTACACTCTTGCCACATTTTTACATTTTTCAAATTTCTATTCATCATTGGACATTCGAAGGGCAAAAGAAGCGACATCTCATATTTTCTCAACAAGAACAAGAGGCCAAAAATAAGTTGATGCATGTTCTTATGAGTAGCAAATATAAGATAAAAAATCAAATAGCTCAATCTTCTGCTCTTACGTATACCTCAAAATTTGCATTTGACAGAGCCAAGCAAAGCAGAAAATGAAGTGATCGTCCAATCAAAGTCGATTGGCTTGAGAGGAAATTAAGCAGATAGTGTAAGAATATTTGACATGTTTCATCTACATCATACCAAGATACATGCATTTTGTAGCAACCCATGGAAATACATCGGAGTCATGGATTTGTGAAGAAAAGGGGATCGGAAGTAGATATATGATATATCACCAAGGAATCTAGGCGGAGGCAGTGCAAGTTCTATGGGAGGCCGCTCGATCAAGCCATGTGACTGGCCACATGGATCCCCGGCAAGAGCCATAAAACTGAAATAATATGTCCATGGTTACAAAAAATGCTTGCTGGAACTGAAGTGTTGAATAGGTGCAGAATAAAATTACCTCATGCTAACGACAACATTGTGCTTTGTCATCCATATGTGAGTCGATGGGGATTTGAACACGTGTCTGTCATAGAAGGTGTCGAGCCACCGCAAGCCACAGAAGCATGTTAGTAGGAGATGTTGGCCTCTTACAGTTGCGGCAAGCCTCAAGTGCTCAACCGAGTCCCAGTTTTACCTGCCTACCCATGATCCGCATCTTCATCTTCATCTTCTCATCACCCAGCACAGAGAAGCGCCCGAAGGATGCAGTGGTGTGGGACCTCTGCACGGCTGGAGGCGGCCGGAGTAGAAGTGCACCTTGACGCTCGACCTCTGCTCTCTCGCACGTCCCAGCTATTGGAACCGCCATCCTACTGCTCTCGGAAGCTCTGCCATTTTATACCAACGCCGGCGTAACTGCCCTCCCACACCGGTGGCGACGCAGTGCAGCGGAATAGGTCCACCGGGCACCCGCCAGAAAAACCGTGCCACATCCTCCGCCTAATTGTTCAAGGCGAGCACAATGGCGTGACCTGGTCGGCCGCATCTCCCCACCCAGGCCAATCCGTCGTTGCCTGCCTCGCTCTGTATTCACTGCCCGCTGATCACGGGAATATTAGAGGAGACGCCACCGATGGAGATTTTATTTCGTGACCTTATCTTTTAGGCGAGGTGGCTGCCTGAGCGGTGCTGGCGGAGAGGAGAAGAACGGCGGCAACTCAGACGGGAAAGGGAGGGATCAGGGTGCGGGGATGAAAGAAAGGCATGGACCATCTAAACAGGCCAATGAATTCAGTGCACCGGCCCGGTTACAATACCAGCCCAATCAACCACAACAGAGCTAGAGAGTTCTGCAGAGTAGCGGCCCAAGAAACGAGTGAAGACAACCAGACGACTTGCGATCGATGCAATCGGACGGCGAGCGACGGCAAAGCGCTGTGGAGGCTCCTAGGTCGTTCTGTCATACTGTTTCTTAATTGGGTGACCACCTTGCTGAAGTACGGCTCCCACTCCATAATCACAAGCATCGGTATCGATCACAAAGGTTTTGGAGAAATTTGGGAGCTGGAGTACTGGTGCTGACATTAAACCCTGCTTGAGCAACTCGAACGCCTTCTGTGTTTCATCAGTCCACAAAAATGGATGGCTTTTCTTGAGCAAATTAAATAGTGGTCGAGCGATGATTTCAAAATGTTTGACAAATTTGCGATAATAACCTGCCAGCCCCAGAAAACTGCGTACCTCTTTCACATTTAGAGGAGTTGGCCAGCGTCGGATTGTGTCAATTTTACTAGGATCTGTGGAAACTCCATCTGCATTGATAACATGGCCCAAGTAAGCGATCTGATGTTGACCGAAAGCACATTTGGACTGCTTAACACGCCACTGATCCTTGCGCAACAACTGCAACACCTGACGGACATGCTCAACATGCTCTGCTAAGGTCTTGCTAAAACAAGGATATCGTTGAAGAACACTAGAACGCAGGTCCGGATTAGCGGGTGTAACGTTGTGTTCATGGCGCCATTAAAAGTGGCTGGTCCACCAGCGACACCAAATGACATCACCAAGAATTCCCAGTGCCCAGAATGAGTGGTGAAAGCTGTCTTGTACTCCTCACCCTCCGCCATGCGAAACTGATGGTAGCCCGCGCGCAAATCCAGTTTGGAAAACCAACGCGCCCCCACTAGCTCATCCAACAATTCGTCAATGATTGGGATTAGGTATTTGTTGACAATCGTCATGGCATTAAGGTGGCGGTAATCCACGCACAAGCGCCAGGTGCCATCTTTCCTTTCTACAAGCAAAGCAGGGGACGAAAACGGGTCGGTGCTCTTCTGAATCACTCCTGCATCTAATAATTCTTTCACCTGCCTCTCAATTTCGGTCTTTAGTTCAGGTTTATGCCCATAAGGACCAAGATGAACTGGTTGAGCGCCCTCCATCAATGGTATCATGTGGTCACAAGCTCGGCGAGGAGGGAGACCTCGGCGTTCTTTAAAAACATCCGTGTATTGCTCTAGCACGGGCAGAATTTCAGTTGGTATGGCGTTGTCGACAACAGGCTGATCTGCTACAGCATTCAGATGCACCACGTAAGCAACAGATCCTTGCTTGCAGTCGTTCAGAAGTTCCTGAGAAGAAATGGCTGAGCATTGGTGCATGTCTTGAGAAATTGTTTATAGTTCAACAGGCCCAGTGCTGGTAGTAACAGACATATGATGAGCTTCCCAATCGATGTACATTGGGATGTGCTTCTTGAGCCAGTCCATACCAAGTATGGCATCGTACACCCCGAGCGAGATGATCTTGAAATCAGTGATGAATTCTTGGTTTTGGCATGTCCACTGGCACCGGGGAATGAAAGAATCACAAAGAAGCAGAGTTCCATCAGCCACCTTTACCTTGCATAATTTTGGTAATTCTGTCACGCCCTTCAGCTGGTTAGCGAGACGACGATCCACAAATGAGGATGTACTACCAGAATCCACCAATAGTAAGACTTCTCGGCCTTGGAGCCACGCGTGCAATTGCATGACCCCGGGTCCTTCTGAACCTGCTACAGCATGACTGGACAAGATGCACAGGTTATCATCCTCTGATTCAGTCGGATCTGTTCGCTTATCATCAATACCACCTTCATTAGTGCCAAGTAGTGCGAGCAACTCTTCGACGATGTGTAACTGCACTGTGGTGGGACACGTGTGATCCTTGCCCCACCTCTCCCCACACTTAAAACACAACCCGCGAGCTCTTCTGAATGTTTTGAGAGCTGCAACTTTACTGCTGTCTGATGGAGTGATGGTGGTCTGGCTGCATCCGTACCTCTTCTATCTTCGACAGACGCAGCTGGTGCAGTAGATCATGCGATTCAGCTTTAGGATTAGTAACAAATTAAGCTAACACCGTCCTCTACTCGTCTTCAAGGGTACATGTTTTCATCATCCTGCTTTTTTCTATTTTATACCTTTTTTGTGAACCCTAGAAATCAAAGAGGCGTCCAAGGTCCATTGGGCCTCTCTTAGTGAGTGACATTTGTGACATTCATCTCAGTTTTTTTATGTCGGACACTTATATAGCTATGATAATGAATAGATGGTCGTGTCCAGGTAATGCAGAGGCCCATTAAACGAATATGAACATTTTTTTAGAATACAATACAGACGCAAAGGCTTATATATACACACATACACTCATCCCTATGAATATACACGCAGACCCTATCCCAACGAGCACGTCCAAGAGACCCAGCCGGCTTATCATCTTGAGGCCGACTAAGTCACGTAAGACGCCTTGTAGTCGACAGGAACGTCTCCTTCCATTAAACGCATCGCACAAAATTCTGAAATAAATCTACAAATAATGCAAGCACAAGACGTTAAACTCTTTTGGGATGGGGATACCACTGTCCTCCTAACCATCGAACTAATTGGGGGAAACCGGAAAAGACAATATTTCTTTAGAAAAATAAGTATCTGATGGTTTATTCAATTGTCAACGAGCTGGATAAAACACATTGATTGCGTGGTTCAACCGATGCAAAGACCAGGGATATCCGCATTTTGAAAAAACTGGTTCGATGCTACATCCCGTGAAATATGTGGACGAGTCGTGGGAACTGAGACAATTATTCATGCCTGCGCGCTCGCATGTTAAATAAGGTTTTTTTTTAAAAAAAGGAGAATGACCCCCGATCTCTGCATCTGGGCGATGCATACGGCCATTTTATTAATTATTCTCACAAGACCTTACAAAGTAATACAACAGTAAGACTAAAGCCGTCGTCTAAGCACCTTTATCCAGCTGATGAAGGGGCGCAGATAGCCTGGGTCTAATACCAAACAGACATCGCAGCCAAACCTAACATCTAAGACCTGAGAACCCATCCAGGACGCCTGCCGGGTATGGGTCTCACCGGTCCGGCGTGCACTCAGATGCCGCCGCCGCCAACTGCCACCGCTCCATCTTCAGAACTGTACTGATGCATCAACCTTGCTCGGTCTAGCTATCGTCGACGCCACCACGGCGCCAAACGGCACCTCCTCCCTGCGCGCAAACAGCTGAGCACGCCGCGGTCGCCACTGATACACCTCAGTGCCATACTGCCAGGTATCACCAACCGACACAGCTTGAAGTCCTTGGAAGATCTGTCGTGCGTAGCACCTGCCGACCAGGCATGACAAAGCGTAGCACCTGTCGGTCAGGCATGACTTGACATCACCACCGAAGCTCCGTGCAAGACGAAGCCGCTCCACCTCCTGCTTCTGACATCCAGCGCTGCTCCGCAAATGATGCTTCCAAGAGAGAAACGACACCGCAGTGCCGCCATCGTCCGATCTGGAACACCAGATTCTAGGGTTTCCCCCGGAGCAGCACAAGTGGGTCGACAATAGTTACACGACGATGCCTTCATCAAGATAACAGCGAGAACGCCGCCATCGCCTGCCGTCAGCTCGATTTTCACCGGCAACCATGTCTTCCCTACTCGCAGTCGGGACAAGATGATGGATCTCGAGATCCGATCACCAAGCCTCTGGCCGGCCATCTCGGGAAGAAGATGACCACCACGTCCACCAGTGTCACCACGCCGGCCACGCGTCGCCGCCGGCACTCCCATGGTGCCTAGAGGCCGACAAGCCCCGACGAATCCCATGCCTCGTCAGTCGCCATGGCCCAGACCCCGGCACCACCAGATCCAGATCTGATCGGGGTCCAGGGCCCCAAGCCGCAACCGCCGCGGAGGCAGCACCACTGGACGGTGCCTAGCCCTCCAGCCCGCCGCCGAGTCATCGCCGGAGCTCCGCCGCGCCACGCCGCCAAGCCGCCACCGGGATAACTCGCGTCGCCGCCAGAGAAGCCACAACCGCCGCACGTTGGAGAGGCCTCAAGCCGCAGCTGCACCGCCGCCAGGCAGGGGTGCCGCCACCCAGCACGCCCTTCGTCGCGCCGCTGGGCCCCGCCCATCCCAACGCCGTCTCGCGCTGTGCCGTCCCGCGCCGGACGCCAACCGCGAGGAGAGGGGCAAGATCCCCGCCGCCACCAACGCTGGCCGGTCTTTTCCCGGCGGCGCTGCGCGGTGGCGGCGGGGGGAGAGAGATCAATGAGGGAGGACGAGGGGCGGCGGCTAGGGTTTCCCCCGAGGACGCTCGCGGGAGCCTTGAAAATGGGAGCGAATTTCACTTCCCGGCCTCTGCACCAACTAGGGATGCATACGGCCATTTTAGTATGAGTACCAAGATAAACATGGTCCTTAGATATTTTTAAATGAGTATCAAGATATTTCTTGATGAGTGGTTTCACCACACACCAAACTTGATCCTCAATAAACAGGGGAAAACCCCTGTGCATCACCTGTCAATTCTAGAAATTGAACTCGGGTCGTTAAGCTGCACGACCGCATGCCCAACCACTGAGGTGAGTGTGCCACAATGGTTAGTTTCTATGTAACGCCTAACTCTGCGTTCCTGAACATGACGTTTTGTTTTCTTCTGATTGAAATTTTTGTATGGTGTTGTTACTTAGGTAGGGAATCGATACACAGTCAGGCTAGCACAACACGTATATGGATTTTGCATTCCATAATTAAGAATAACAGGAAAACACAGTGGTTTTTGCAGTAATTTGATGGTCCTGCGTCCCTTTTAGACTATGCATTTTACCTATAAATGAAAAATGTAGTGGGTACTCTATGAAGACGCCTGCGTCGCTCAGGAGGGCGGCTCGGGCGGAACCCTAGCCGCCGCCGCCGCCCCTCACCTCCTCCTCCCTCGCCGCCGTCGGAGGACGCCGCCGGCTAAGCCTGCGCGGCAGACAACGGCAGCGGGGCGTTTCTCCGCGTGTCTATGGTGGGGGAGGCTCGGGCCTCCGCGGCTGCGCGATGTGGATTCTCCGGCAGCTCGGCGGCCGCCTTGGCACACTCAGGCGGATCCCTAGGCAGCGCTCTCCGGCGAGGTGGTGGCTGCGGCGCTCCCTCATGCGGCGGCAGCAAGGAGATCTGGAGCGGTGGGGCGGCAGCCCACGTTCCCTGCCTGGTGGGTGCCCCTGGAGCGTTGGTGGTGCGCGGGAGTTGGCTCCTCCACTGACGGCGCGGCTGCTGGTGGTTGTCTGATCTGGCCGGGCTAGGTCAGATCTGACTCGCGGCATTGGCTGGCGACGAGGATCGGTGGTGGGTCATGTGTGTTGATGACGCTGTCGAGGCACAGGAGATGTACGGGACATCGGATGTGCGGGTCGGCGTGGCCGACTGCATGGGGTGGGTGGTTCTCGAGTTGCTCCGAGCGAAGGCCTGCCTGGCTTGCGTCGGTCGGTGGTGGCGGCGCCTGCGGGCGTCGTTCCCTTCTTGAAGGCGTCACCGTGGAGTTCTCGTCGCCGCACTTCATCTTCGGATCTGGTTCTTCGGGTGAAAGCCTAGACCCGGCTGGGTCAGACAATGATGTCGTCTCTATGACATTTCCTCCTTTTGGGGCGTTACTTTGAACACCAGTGCTCCTTCTCCGTGCTTCCCTCGGGCTGGACATGCACGGCATCACTGTTGGCGGGTGCCCAACCGGTGATGCGAGTGGTTGGCGTTGCGACTTGTGCGGCGACGATGATGGTGGTGTGCAAGCTGGCTCGCAGTTTGTCCTTCTGATGTCGACGAGTCGATTGGCCGTTGGGTGCGCCTATGTTTGTTTCTCACTGTGACAGAGAAGTCGAAGCTGCGTGTGGCGGCTCCCTGCGGCAACAATGACTCCATGAGGGTGGTTTCAGCGGACGGTGCTCTCCAGAGATTGCGTTGGACTAGGTTGGTGCGAGGCTTGCAACTTTCTCCTGCGAAGCGCATCAACAAAATCGGAGCTGCCGGTCCTCGACGTCTCGGCTGATTGTTTGGCTATTGCCGACAAGGTCCTTGGGCGTCGTTCGTTCGGACACTAGTACAAAAAGGACCTAATGTGAGACACATTAGCCCCGGTTCAATTTTGGCCCGGTACTAATGGCACCATTAGTGCCGGTTCGAACGGCTATGCATTAATGTCGGTTCGTGTTGAACCTTTAGTACCGGTTCGTGCCATGAACCGGTGCTAAAGGGGTGGTGGCAGGCTGGCGTCAGGCCGGGGCCCCATGATCACCTTTAGTACCGGTTCGTGGCACAAACCGGTACTACAGGGCTAACCTTTAGCACCGGTTTGTGCCATGAACCGGGACTAAAGGGGTCTGACCTATATAGTCCCGGTTGGAGACACAAACCGGGACTATAGGGCAATTTTCAACCCCCCCCCCCCGGTGTATCGCCATTTCAATTTTGAAAAAATCAAAAGAAAATGATAAAAACTTCAGGAAAAAAAAATCCTTCGAGAGGTAGTTATATTACTACACCTACTAGTTATGAAAATTTGAAAACTTAAATTTGGACATGTTTTGCAAAAAGTGTAGGGAAAATGTAAAACGGCTATAACTTTTGCATACGATATCGGAAAAAACATATAATATATCAAAAAATTTAGCACGAAAATCCGCATCCGATTTTGACTGCCTATGGCCTGTTTGCAATTTTTTAGAATCCTCAAATTTCAAAAGGAAAAAAAGATATGCTCAAATTTCAGTTTTTTTTAATTTTGGTCAAACTATGGTCAAACTACTTATTCAAGAAGTATTAATGTTACTACATAATTATTCAAGAATATTAGTGTTACTAAATAATTATTTCAATTTTTTGAATTTTGGTCAAATCTGGTCAAACTATGGTCAAACTTATTCAAGAAATATTAGTGTTACTAAATAATTACTGTTTTTTAGAATAATAGTTTCAAACTCAAATGGTGAAACGAGTGACCTAATGCTCAAGCTAAACTGTTGAGGGTTAATAGGATTGACAACTTATGTTTGTCAGGAAAATAACAAGTGCAGACTTGGAAAGTAGGTGGAATAAAACTCTGAAGTTAAGCGTGCTCAGGCTGGGGGAGTGAGAGGATGGGTGACCGACCGGGGAAGTTAGACGATTTGGAATGAGTGATCCACACTTGAGCAGTTAAGAGGGGTGATTAGAGACTAAATCATCAAATAATTCAATTCAGAAAATTGAAAATAAAAAAATTCCAATTTTTTAAAAAAAAAAATTCAAAAAAATATATTTAGTACCGGTTGGTAACACCAACCGGCACTAAAGGTCCCCCATGCCACGGCGCGAGCTCACGCTACGTGGTGGGCCTTTAGTGACGGTTCGTGCCGAACCGGTACTAAAGGGGGGGGGGCTTTAGTGCCCACACTTTAGTGCCGGTTACAAAACCGGCACTAAAGGCCCTTACGAACCGGTTTTAAAGCTCCGTTTTCTACTAGTGGGAGGGGTCTTGACGGGTCATCAGCGGCAAAGTCGAAGTCGCCTGTTCGGGAAGAGGTGATGACGATGACTTTGCAGGCAGCCTCAACGGTGTCCTCTCCTCGATGGTGTGCGTGATCTTGTGGGTGCCAGGTCGGCCGATGTACCCTTTTCTGTGGACGTTCTGTAACGGTTTTAGTCCGAATTTTCGTTAATTAACCGGACAATTCTCTTCTTCTTAATCAATGAAAATGGAAAATCTTTTGCCTTGTTTCAAAAATATATGTAGTGGGTTCTTCCTGGGAGCTATTGATCCGGCTTTCAGTTATGCTATTTTGCGTGTTGGCTAAGCAGCACAAAAGGGATTTCTAATGTTTGAAAACGATTCAGATTTTGAACAAGAGCTCTGCATAAAGGTTAGTTTCTACACATTACACATACTTTTTTCAGGTTATGTGCATGAGATGAATTCATTATCTTTTAATGTCTTGTGAGCAACGAGAGTGTTGATCTACTGGAACTGTTGCAGTACCCGGAACTCATTGTTCCTGTTTAATTCAGCCAATGGAAGGACCCAGATGTCGATGTAGAGTAGAGAAAAAGATTAGAGCAGTTGCCTGATTTGGTTTGAGTTGAGCACCTGGGTTCTGATGCTTCTTGTTTGTATCATTTGGTGGTTCATGCTGTGTTTTCTTTAGTATTTCACTCTTTCTCAATAGATCCGTCCTATCATGAAATTAATAAAGAACATTATCCAGCAAACTGAATTTGTCCCTCTCTTTTCCATTGTTGGGACACTTGACTCACTCGCTCAAGCTTAGAATGTCTGTGAGGCACGCGCAACTGAAGTGTGCAATGTGTGCTGTTGGTTATGTTTTGTGTTTCTTGCAAATTCTGATGACATCATTCAGAATAACATGGACTTGTGACAGATAGGGATGTAATCTCTGTACCTGTCGTGGTACCAGTGAGCACTGACAGGAGCTATAATCAAGTTGAGTACTAACTGGCAGATGATGTTGTGTATCTGCCACCTGCGTCGACTAACTGAATGCATTCTCTGTACCTTCTCAGGTCTCAGCCACACAGACAAACAAACAAAAAAAAGGTTGTTTACCAAATGGCAGACAGTGTGCTGAAAATGGATTACTGCAAAACAAGGGCAGCGTCACACTCTGCCAGGATTGACCAAGAACGAAAGATTTAGAAAGAACGGGCTCCCATCTCACCACGTCTTTTTCCCTTCAAAGCTAGCGGTGGGCTATGCCTCACTGTTATCGAAGAGTGAGGGCTTACGGCCAGCGGAGGGCAAGTCTCCGTCGCGCCACAGTATCAAAGGTGAAGACCAAACTTTCCGACGGTGAGTAACAGAGAGAAGGGTTATCTACAAAATCGAATTTGAGATGCCGGATATGATCCCACCTCTGATGATAGTAGTTCCTTACCGATCTGACAGCCCACTTTGCAAGTTTCTACTGGTCGTTGGTTTCCACCAGAGATATGATAGTAGTTCCTTACCAATCAACGTACTAGCCAGTTGCATGGGCTCCACAACATTCAATCATGTAAATCAACTGTGCGTGTGAGGGCATATATGTTACTCGTCACTCTTCGGTCTTCGCCCAAGTAGAATCGTGCTCTGTTAGGTGACACAGACTTCGGTCTTCTGTAGATATCATATCAAATGGTCATGAGTGAGAAGTGGCAAAGGCCAGCAGAAGTGCAAATCTAGATGATTTGAGATGGGACGGGACGGAAAGAGGATGCAAAAGATAAGTAGTAGGGAATAGGAGGTGCACGAATTAGATTGAGCACGGGAACCTAATGGACTTCGTAGTTCCCTGATGTGTCCCAAGGACTAGGGATGCTTTCGGATTGGATCCAAACACACCATGCGCTTGAGGCTTCATTTCCAGTAGGAGTGGTAGGCGAAATTGAAGGGAACAAACTCCTCCGCGTGCTGGGCTCCAGAACGTAGGAATGTCCTGTTCAAATTGATCTCTCAAGTCCGATGGAAATCTAAAGAGGTAGGGCGATGAGGAGCAGTAGAAGCTAGTATGTTGCGCGCTAACCAGATCATCCTGCATCCTATTATCCTTAAAGGAAGAGGAGTCTTCAACGGAAGATGAGTCGTTGTAAATAGAAATCGATGATCGACAGTGTAACAAACTTCAAAAAACGTGTGGGTTAACTATGAGGCCAAGTACCAATCTCTAAATTTTATTTGTAAAAAGTATATTTTTCATCTCCTAATTTTCGGAGAGTCTAGATTTATTCCTCAACTCCAAAAGCGGACAATTTGCATACCCAACTACTGAAACTGGACAAGGTTCATCCTTGGTCTTGGTTTTGACCGGTTTTGGCGCTGACTCATCTCGGTTTTGACCGGTGCTGCCTTTGACTCGCGTACTTTTTTCAAATCCATTTTTTTTTTGAAATTCCTATACTCTTTTAAATCCGCGTAGTTTTGCCTTTTTCAATTACGTGTACTTTTTCCAAATCCACATACTTTAAAAAAATTCATGACGTTTTTCAAATTCACCTAATTTTTCAAGTTGCGTAAATTTTTATATCCACATAATTTTTTTAAGTTCGCACATTTTTCAACTCCATGAAATTTTCCTGATGTTTGTGTACTTCATATCCTCGTAGTTTTTTCAAGTTCGCACATTTTACAAATCCATGAAGTTTTCTTGATATCCGCATACTTTTTTCAAATCCACGTACTTTGTTCATGTTAGCGTAACTTTTCCCAATCCGTGTACTTTTTTCAAATCTGTCTTCTTTAAATCACGTACATTTGTCAAGTTCACACAATTTTTTCAAATTTGTGTAATTTTTTCAAATTCACGTACTCGTTTCAAGTTAGCGCACATTTTTCAAGTTCGTGATTTTTTTCTGAATTCATGAACTTTTTCTGAATAAAGTACCCACATTTTAAAAAGTATGTGAATTCAAAAAAATACAGGACCTCCAAAAATTATGCGGATTTAAAAAAAGTATTCGAATTTGAGTCAGTATGGTCGAAACTGGGGTGCGTCAGCATCAAAACCGGTCAAAACCTCGTCCAAGGATATTTCTTGTCTGGTTTCAGTAGTTTGGGTTGCAAGTTTTCTCGTTTCGAAGTGAAGGGACAAAAATTATACTTTTCTCTTTTATTTGTGAGAAACACAATAATTCACGTGGGCATACCGGATTGCCCTGGCGTACTGGCCTTGTAGCATCATGCGCGAAACACCTTCTCTGTGCGTACATGTCAGCGTGTTAGGGCCCTTGCCTAACCAGCCCACCTACAGGGCCTGTTGGGTTTTCGTCTCGTAGTGGACGTTTCGATTGCGAGCGCTCACAGCGGGTTTCCCTGAAGTGCTTGATCTTGCTTTTTCCCTTTCCCTCGTTTAAACTCAGAACTGGCTGTATTTTCATTATTTTTTAATGGAAAGGGGATTAGCCCGGGTCAAAAAAAAACTACAGGGCCTGTCGTGGGCCAACACATCGGGCCAATACATGGGCCTACCCGGGAGAGGAGTCCACGAGCGAGGCATGTCTCCAAAAAAAAACGAGCGAGGCATCCGCGTAGGATCACCGCAAACGGCAGTGGCTACTCTTCCTTCCCCTACCTCCAGTTCTTCCCCTGTAACCTTTCCCTCTGTAATTTCTATGCTACTGCTACAATTCGTCTAATGAAGTGAGTAATCAAGAGAGAATCATAGCAGGCTCCTTTTTTTGAGGGAGTAACCAAGCTTTATTCATCAAAATCCACAGCAAGTGGAATACATCTCTGGTCATGGGGTTGGCCCAGCCAAATATATCGCCCCGGACCTAAAGGAAAAGCATGCTTGGCTAGTCTATGTGCCTCTACATTAATGGCACGACCTTCAAAAATGAAAACACAATTTAAAGGAAAAACTCTACTATGAATCTCAGCGATAATGGCACCATTGCTTCCTCGACTTTTGCTTTTAATTGCTCCAACTACACCCTTGGAATCTGATGCCACAATTAGGTTGTAGATGTTAAGATCCTGAGCCAGGGCCAGCCCTTCCCGACATGCAATCGTTTCCAGTATTTCTGGGTCGTCTACTCCTGCTATCACAAGGCCCGAGCTCCCCAAATAAATTCTTGTATTGTCCCGGCAAACAGCTGCAACTGGTCCTCCCAGACCCTACCGACAAGCGGTATCAACATGAACTTTTGTGTGACCTGGTGGTGGAGCTTTGGGGCGTTGGGTTGTTGTAGTGTTTGTGGGAGTAGCTCGTTGCTGCCGTTTCTGAGGTTCTGTCAGCATGCTTAGTTCAGCAAGGTATCTATTGATGAAACCATGGATAGCTTGTGGGATTTGGAAGACATCTTAATGTATGGCTTTTCTTCGTGCCGCCCAAATCGCCCAAAGTGTGACCGAAAGCTTCACAAATAACTCATGTGATAAAGAAGCAATAAGAGTGAACAGCCACTGTTTAGCATGTGGTTTTGTGAGTGTCGCTAGAGTTTGCGCCAACTCATAGTCAACCAGAGCCCATGTGCATCTTGACATAGTGCACTCCAACAGGGAGTGTCTCCATGAATCTAGTGCGCACAGATTCCACATGCACTAGAATCTGTCATGTGCCTGTATGCACGGACGTCATTAGTTGGTATTGAATGCTTGGATAGTCTCCAAAGAAACATACGTACTTTTCCAAGGATCTCTGTTTTCCACAATCTCTTCCATTGTACTTCTTCCGCTGCCAAGTTGGATGAGCCCGGCCTATTTTTCAGCCATGATTCCCTTCTCCGTCTTCTGCTAACAAGCATGCGATATGCATATTTGACCGAGAAATTCCCATTCTTGACATGGCTCCAACTCCAAAAATCATCAACGTTCATTGTGCAAAGAGGAATACCCAGAATGATTTTCGCGTCCATGTTGAGAAAGTCGCTTGGATCTCCTATTTGTCCCAGGTGGCTGATGTCATGTCAATCAAGTCAGAGACAAAAGTTGGTGGGTCGTTATTCAAGCAACCATACGGCATCTTCATCTCTGGTCTAGGTAACAAGTTATCTTCCCACACTCGTGTGCTTTCTCCATTGCCAATACGACGAATCAGTCCCTGCTGCAATATATCATGTCCTTCGATTATCGCCCTCCAAACCTGGCTTGGAGTGCTGCCTAATTGAGCATTCAGGATAGTGCCATTCGGGTAGTATGTTCCCCTCAGCAGCCTCGCACACATGCTTTTCGGTTGTTGTAATAGATGCCAGGCCTGTCTAGCAAGCATTGATAAGTTAAACAACTCAAAATCCTTAAAACCCAGCCCCCCCATACCTTTCGGTTGAGTCATCTCTTTCCATGAAACCCAATGAGGTTTCCTTTTTCCGTCTTTACTACCCCACCAAAACTTCCCAATAAGCTTGTTTAGGTGTTCACAAAGCCCTTAGGGAAGTTTGAAAAAAGACATTGAATAAACTGGCACCGCCTGGGCTACTGACTTCACAAGTACTTCTTTTCCAGCCGAAGACATAGTTGTCTCTATCCACCCCTGGACCTTGCTCCGCAGCCTATCTTTCAGGTACTTGAAAGAGACATTCTTGTTGTTTCCAATATCAGACGGCATTCCAAGGTATTTTTCATTGAGTGTTTCATTGGGCACATTCAAGGTAGTTTTTATTTCATCTCGAACACTCTCCGGCACCCCCTTGCTGAAGTAAATTGATGACTTCATATTGTTGATTCTCTGCCTCGAAGCCTGACAATATAATTCCAGAACCTGGTTCACCTCAGTAGCACCCATACTATTTGCCTTAAAGAACAGCAGGCTGTCATCAACGAATAAGAGGTGATTAACCGGTGGTGCCAACGGTGCCACCTTCAACCCCTCCAAATTGGATTACTCACTTCTCGATTTTAACAGGAACGACAGGCCCTCTGCTGCTATCAAGAACAAGTACGAGGATATTGGTGTTGGAAATATGCCCTAGAGGCAATAATAAAATGGTTATTATTATATTTCTTTGTTGTTCATGATAATTGTCTATTGTTCATGCTATAATTGTGTTATCCGGGAAATCGTAATACATGTGTAAATACATAGACCACAACACGTCCCTAGTGAGCCTCTAGTTGACTAGCTCGTTGATCAAAAGATAGTCATGGTTTCCTGACTATGGACATTAGATGTCATTGATAACGGGATCACATCATTAGGAGAATGATGTGATGGACAAGACCCAATCCTAAGCTTAGCTCAAAGATCGTGTAGTTCGTTTGTTGTAGCTTTTCTGAATGTCAAGTATCATTTCCTTAGACCATGAGATTGTGCAACTTCCGGATACCCTAGGAGTACCTTGGGTGTGCCAAATGTCACAACGTAACTGGGTGACTATAAAGGTACATTACAGGTATCTCCGGAAGTGTCTGTTGGGTTGGCACGAATCGAGACTGGGATTTGTCACTCCGTATGACGGAGAGGTATCTCTGGGCCCACTCGGTAATGCATCATCATAATGAGCTCAATGTGATCAAGTGGTTGATCGCGGGATCATGCATTACGGTATGAGTAAAGTGACTTGCCGGTAACGAGACTGAACAAGGTATTGGGATACCGACGATCGAGTCTCGGACAAGTAACGTACCAATTGACAAAGGGAATTGTATACGGGATTGATTAAGTCCTCGACATCATGGTTCATCCGATGAGATCATCGAGGAGCATGTGGGAGCCAACATGGGTATCCAGATCCCGCTATTGGTTATTGACCGGAGAGACGTCTCGGTCATGTCTGCGTGTCTCCCGAACCCGTAGGGTCTACACACTTAAGGTTCGATGACGCTAGGGTTGTACAGATATTAGTATGTAGTAACCCGAAAGTTGTTCGGAGTCCCGGATGAGATCCCGGACGTCACGAGGAGTTCCGGAATGGTTCGGAGGTAAAGATTTATATATAGGAAGTCCAGTTTCGGCCAGCGGGAAGGTTTAGGGGGTTACCGGTATTGTACCGGGACCACCGGAAGGGTCCCGGGGGTCCACCGGATGGGGCCACCTATCCCGGAGGGCCCCGTGGGCTGAAGTGGCGTGGGAACCAGCCCCTGATGGGCTGGTGCGCCCCACCCAAGGGCCTAAGGCGCCTAGGGTTGGAAACCCTAGGGGGC
>NC_041392.1:42003370-42018859 GCF_002162155.2 Triticum dicoccoides
GGGCCGTTGCCCCCAGGCCCCCCCTTTTAGATGGGATATCCAAGGGGGCATGCGCCCCCCCTAGCCCCTATATATAGTGGAAGGGAGGGAGGGCAGCCGCACCTTGCTCTTGGCGCCTCCCTCTCCCTCTGTAACACCTCTCCTCCTCGCTTGTGCTTGGCGAAGCCCTGCCGGGATCCTGCTGCATCCACCACCACGCCGTCGTGCTGCTGGATCTTCATCAACCTCTCCTTCCCTCTTGCTGGATCAAGAAGGAGGAGACGTCTTCCCAACCGTACGTGTGTTGAACGCGGAGGTGCTGTCCGTTCGGCACTTGGTCATCGGTGATTTGGATCACGGCGAGTACGACTCCATCATCCCCGTTCACTTGAACGCTTTCGCTCGCGATCTACAAGGGTATGTAGATGCACTCCTATTCCCCTCATTGCTAGAATACTCCATAGATTGATCTTGGTGATGCGTAGAATTTTTTTAATTTCTGCTACGATCCCCAACAGTGGCATCATGAGCTAGGTCTATGCGTAGTTACTATGCAGGAGTAGAACACAAAGTAGTTGTGGGCGTCGATATTGTCAATTTGCTTGCCGTTACTAGTCTTATCTTGATTCGGCGGCATCGTGGGATAAAGCGGCCCGGACCAACCTTACACGTACGCTTACGTGAGACCGGTTCCACCGACTGACATGCACTAGTTGCATAAGGTGGCTGGCGGGTGTCTGTCTCTCCCACTTTAGTCGGATCGGATTCGATGAACAGGGTCCTTACGAAGGGTAAATATAAATTGGCAATTCACGTTGTGGTTTTGGCGTAGGTAAGAAACGTCCTTGCTAGAAACCTATAGCAGCCACGTAAAAACTTGCAACAACAATTAGAGGACGTCTAACTTGTTTTTGCAGCAAGTGTTCTGTGATGTGATATGGCCAAAGGTTGTGATGAATGATGAATGATATATGTGATGTATGAGATTGATCATGTTCTTGTAATAGGAATCACGACTTGCATGTCGATGAGTATGACAACCGGCAGGAGCCATAGGAGTTGTCTTTATTTATTTATGACCTGCGTGTCAACATAAACGTCATGTAATTACTTTACTTTATTGCTAAAGCGTTAGCCATAGTAGTAGAAGTAATAGATGACGAGACAACTTCAAGAAGACACGATGATGGAGATCATGGTGTCATGCCGGTGACAGCGATGATCATGGAGCCCCGAAGATGGAGATCAAAGGAGCAAATGATATTGGCCATATCATGTCACTATTTGATTGCATGTGGTGTTTATCATGTTTTACATCTTATTTGCTTAGAACGACGGTAGCTTAAATAAGATGATCCCTCGTAATAATTTCAAGAAAGTGTTCCCCCTAACTGTGCACCGTTGCGAAGGTTCGTTATTTCGAAGCACCACATGATGATCGGGTGTGATAGATTCCAACGTTCGAATACCACGGGTGTAAGACAGATTTACACACGCAATACACTTAGGTTGACTTGACGAGCCTAGCATGTACAGACATGGCCTCGGAACACAGAAGACCGAAAGGTCGAGCATGAGTCGTATAGAAGATACGATCAACATGAAGATGTTCACCGATGTTGACTAGTCCGTCTCATGTGATGATCGGACACGGCCTAGTTAACTCGGATCATGTTATACTTAGATGACTGGAGGGATGTCTATCTGAGTGGGAGTTCATTTAATAATTTGATTAGACGAACTTAATTATCATGAACTTAGTCTAAAATCTTTACAATATGTCTTGTAGATCAAATGGCCCATGTTGTCCTCAACTTCAACGCGTTCCTAGAGAAAACCAAGCTGAAAGACGATGGCAGCAACTATACGGACTGGGTCCGGAACCTGAGGATCATCCTCATAGCTGCCAAGAAAGATTATGTCCTAGAAGCACCGCTAGGTGACGCACCCGTCCAACAGAACCAAGACGTTATGAACGCTTGTCAGACACGTGCTGATGATTACTCCCTCGTTCAGTGTGGCATGCTTTACAGGTTAGAACCGGGGCTCCAAAAGCGTTTTGAGAGACACGGAGCATATGAAATGTTCGAAGAGCTGAAAATGGTTTTTCAAGCTCATGCCCGGGTCGAGAGATATGAAGTCTTCGACAAGTTCTTCAGCTGTAAGATGGAGGAATATAGTTCTGTCAGCGAGCACATACTCAAAATGTCTAGGTTGCATAACCTCTTGACTCAGCTGGGAGTTAATCTCCCGGATGACGCGGTCATTGACAGAATCCTTCAGTCGCTTCCACCGAGCTACAAGACCTTTGTGATGAACTTCAATATGCAGGGGATGGAAAAGACCATTCCTGAAGTATTTGCAATGCTGAAATCAGCAGAGGTAGAAGTCAAAAAGGAACATCAAGTGTTGATGGTGAATAAAACCACTAAGTTCAAGAAAGGCAAGGGTAAGAAGAACTTCAAGAAGGACGGAAAGGGAGTTGTCGCGCCCGGTAAGCAAGCTGCCGGGAAGAAGCCAAAGAATGGACCCAAGCCCGAGACTGAGTGTTTTTATTGCAAGGGAAGTGGTCACTGGAAGCGGAACTGCCCCAAATACTTAGCGGACAAGAAGGCCGACATCATAAAAGGTATATGTGATATACATGTAATTGATGTGTACCTTACCAGTACAGGTAGTAGCTCCTGGATATTTGATACCGGTGCGGTTGCTCACATTTGTAACTCAAAGCAGGAGCTGTGGAATAAGCGGAGACTGGCGAAGGACGAAGTGACGATGCGCATCGGGAATGGTTCCAAGGTCGATGTGATCGCCGTCGGCACGCTACCTCTACATTTACCTACGTGGTTAGTTTTAAACCTCAATAATTGTTATTTAGTGCCAGCTTTGAGCATGAACATTGTATCAGGATCTTGTTTAATTCGAGATGGCTACTCATTTAAATCCAAGAATAATGGTTGTTCTATTTATATGAGAGATATGTTTTATGGTCATGCTCCGATGGTGAATGGTTTATTCTTAATGAATCTCGAGCGTAATGCTACACATATTCATAGTGTGAATACAAAAAGATGTAAGCTTGATAATGATAGTCCCACATACTGGTGGCACTGCCGCCTTGGTCACATAGGTGTCAAACGCATGAAGAAGCTCCACGCAGATGGACTTTTAGAGTCTCTTGATTACGAATCATTTGACACGTGCGAACCATGCCTCATGGGTAAAATGACCAAGACTCCGTTCTCAGGAACAATGGAGCGAGCAACCAACTTATTGGAAATCATACATACTGATGTGTGCGGTCCAATGAGTGTTGAGGCTCGCGGTGGCTATCGTTATGTTCTCACCCTCACTGATGACTTGAGTAGATATGGGTACGTCTACTTAATGAAACACAAGTCTGAGACCTTTGAAAAGTTCAAGGAATTTCAGAGTGAGGTTGAGAATCAACGTGACAGGAAAATCAAGTTCTTGCGATCAGATCGTGGGGGAGAATACTTGAGTCACGAATTTGGCACACACTTAAGAAAATGTGGAATAGTTTCACAACTAATGCCGCCTGGAACACCTCAGTGTAATGGTGTGTCCGAACGTCGTAATCGCACTCTATTAGATATGGTGCGATCTATGATGTCTCTTACCGATTTGCCGCTATCATTTTGGGGCTATGCTTTAGAGACTGCCACATTCACTTTAAATAGGGCTCCGTCGAAATCCATTGAGACGACACCGTATGAATTATGGTTTGGGAAGAAACCTAAGTTGTTGTTTCTAAAAGTTTGGGGATGCGATGCTTATGTCAAGAAACTTCAACCTGAAAAGCTCGAACCCAAGTCGGAAAAATGTGTCTTCATAGGATACCCTAAAGAAACTGTTGGGTATACCTTCTACCTCATATCCGAAGGCAAGATCTTTGTTGCCAAGAATGGGTCCTTTCTAGAGAAAGGGTTTCTCTCGAAAGAAATAAGTGGGAGGAAGGTAGAACTTGATGAAGTATTACCTCTTGAACCGGTAAGTGGCGCAGCTCAGGAAAATGTTCCTGTGGTGCCTGCACCGATTAGAGAGGAAGTTAATGATGATGATCAAGATACTTCGGATCAAGCTCCTACTGAATTTCGTAGGTCCACAAGGACACGTTCCGCACCAGAGTGGTATGGCAACCCTGTCTTGGAAATCATGTTGTTGGACAACGGTGAACCTTCGAACTATGAAGAAGCGATGGCGGACCCAGATTCCGACAAATGGCTAGAAGCCATGAAATCCGAGATAGAATCCATGTATGAAAACAAAGTATGGACTTTGACTGACTTGCCCGAAGATCGGTGAGCCATAGAAAATAAATGGATCTTTAAGAAGAAGACAGACGCGGATGGTAATGTGACCATCTATAAGGCTCGACTTGTCGCTAAGGGTTATCGACAAGTTGAAGGGGTTGACTACGATGAGACTTTCTCACCCGTAGCGAAGCTGAAGTCCGTTCGAATCATGTTAGCAATTGCCGCATTCTATGATTATGAGATATGGCAAATGGACGTCAAAACGGCATTCCTTAACGGCTTTCTTAAGGAAGAATTGTATATGATGCAGCCAGAAGGTTTTGTCGATCCTAAGAATGCTAACAAGGTGTGCAAGCTCCAACGCTCAATCTATGGGCTGGTGCAAGCATCTCGGAGTTGGAACATTCGCTTTGATGAGATGATCAAAGCGTTTGGGTTTATGCAGACTTATGGAGAAGCCTGCGTTTACAAGAAAGTGAGTGGGAGCTCTGTAGCATTTCTCATATTATATGTGGATGACATACTGTTGATGGGAAATGATATAGAATTCTTGGAAAGCATAAAGGCCTATTTGAACAAGTGTTTTTCAATGAAGGACCTTGGAGAAGCTGATTATATATTAGGCATCAAGATCTATAGAGATAGATCGAGACGCCTCATCGGTCTTTCACAAAGTACGTACCTTGACAAGATATTGAAGAAGTTCAATATGGATCAGTCCAAGAAGGGGTTCTTGCCTGTATTTCAAGGTGTGCGATTGAGCACGGCTCAATGCCTGACCACGGCAGAAGATATAGAAGAGATGAGTGTCATCCCCTATGCCTCAGCCATAGGGTCTATTATGTATGCCATGCTGTGTACCAGACCTGATGTAAACCTTACCGTAAGTTTGGTAGGTAGGTACCAAAGTAATCCCGGCAAGGAACACTGGACAGCGGTCAAAAACATCCTGAAGTACCTGAAAAGGACCAAGGATATGTTTCTCATTTATGGAGGTGGCAAAGAGCTCGTCGTAAAGGGTTACGTCGACACTAGCTTTGACACAGATATGGATGACTCTAAGTCACAAACTGGATACATGTCTATTTTGAATGGTGGGGCAATAAGCTGGTGCAGTTGCAAGCAAAGCGTCGTGGCGGGATCTACATGTGAAGCAGAATACATGGCAGCCTCTAAGGCAGCACGAGAAGCAATCTGGGTGAAGGAGTTCATCACCGACCTAGGAGTCATACCCAATGCGTCGGGGCCGATGACTCTCTTCTGTGACAACACTGGAGCTATTGCCCTTGCCAAGAAGGCCAGGTTTCACAGGAAGACTAGGCATATCAAGCGTCGCTTTAACTCCATTTGTGAAAGTGTTCAAAATGGAGACATAGAAATTTGTAAAGTACATACGGACCTGAATGTAGCAGATCCTTTGACTAAACCTCTCCCTAGAGCAAAACATGATCAACAGCAGAACTGCATGTGTGTTCGATTCATCACAATGTAACTAGAATATTGACTCTAGTGCAAGTGGGAGACTGTTGGAAATATGCCCTAGAGGCAATAATAAAATGGTTATTATTATATTTCTTTGTTCATGATAATTGTCTATTGTTCATGCTATAATTGTGTTATCCGGGAAATCATAATACATGTGTGAATACATAGACCACAACATGTCCCTAGTGAGTCTCTAGTTGACTAGCTCGTTGATCAAAAGATAGTCATGGTTTCCTGACTATGGACATTAGATGTCATTGATAACGGGATCGCATCATTAGGAGAATGATGTGATGGACAAGACCCAATCCTAAGCTTAGCTCAAAGATCATGTAGTTCATTTGCTGTAGCTTTTCTGAATGTCAAGTATCATTTCCTTAGACCATGAGATTGTGCAACTCCCGGATACCGTAGGAGTACCTTGGGTGTGCCAAACGTCACAACGTAACTGGGTGACTATAAAGGTACATTACAGGTATCTCCAAAAGTGTCTGTTGGGTTGGCACGAATCGAGACTGGGATTTGTCACTTCGTATGACGGAGAGGTATCTCTGGGCCCACTCGGTAATGCATCATCATAATGAGCTCAATGTGATCAAGTGGTTGATCGCGGGATCATGCATTACGGTACGAGTAAAGTGACTTGCCGGTAACGAGACTGAACAAGGTATTGGGATACCGACGATCGAGTCTCGGACAAGTAACATACCGATTGACAAAGGGAATTGTATACGGGATTGATTAAGTCCTCGACATCGTGGTTCATCCGATGAGATCATCGAGGAGCATGTGGGAGCCAACATGGGTATCCAGATCCCGCTGTTGGTTATTGACCGGAGAGGCGTCTCGGTCATGTCTGTGTCACTACAAGAAATATGTCAACTTATGACCTTCTGTCAGTGACCCTCGAAGAATTAGTCATAAATTTATGACCATTTTAGACCAATTGGTCAAAAGCTGTCTGGGGGGCTCTAAACCCTAAACCATAACGACCATTTTCGTCAGAAAGGTCATAATTTCATTAGAGGAAATGGTCATAAAGCAAACAGCGCTAGTCCACTGCCTTATTTCTAGTTGTTAACGACCAATATAGATGGTCATAGCCTTGTAAATTGTGGTGGGTTGCTATGACTAGGCGCCACCTCATCAGTTTTGCCTATGTGTCATGTCCATGTGGCAGTTTTTGCCCTAGGTTGTGAAGCAACCAATATTTCTGCCATTCCCAAAATTCCCAAAAAAATCTCATAAATTCTTTGGGTCATATCTTCATCAAATATGTAAAAGTCCTTCCTTGCCTAGTTCAAAACTAATTCAACAATATTCATTTTCCTATTCTGTTCACAATAACACTTTATGAAGGAAGTGCTATTTATATATTCTTGATTGCCCATGGAATTTTTGGGCACTCTTTTCTATCAAAATCATTACCGCATGACAAAATTCAGCTCCATTTGCCTAGCAAATCTTCCTCGGCAAATTTCCAAAGTTTTTGTCCACCTAGAAGCATTGTGAAGGAAGTACCTTTTTTATATTTCGAAATGACATGAAATTTATACAGTTCCTTCATATGCCCAAATTATCACCCTCCTCCAAATTGCAGCTCAGTCAAATCATCTATGTGAGCCCAGGTTCAATTTATATTTTATGGCCAAATTGGCACGTTGCAAAGCAAGTGTTATATAGACCCCTCCTATTACCCTCAAACTTTTCGGGCACTCTTCCATACCCAAATCATTGCCACATGATAATATTCAGCTCAATTTTCCTAGTAAATCTTTCTCAGGAAATTTCCAAAGTTTCTACCTCGAGAGAAGCTTTGTGAAGTAAGTACTAGCTAGGCTTACCCAAATGATCTGAAAATTTACCAGCGCATTACCATACCTATGTAACTTACCTACACCAATTTTTAGCTCCTTTAATTCATCCAATCTCTCTCACTAGTTTTCCCAAGTTTTTGTCCATAGAAGAGCATTGTGAAGGAAGTACTACTTTGGCATGTCCAAATGGTATCAATTTTCTACAATGCTTTCCTATGCCCAAATAACCATCCTCCACTAAATTTCAGCTCAATCCATTCATTATTTTGAGCCCAGCTTCAACATTCATATTTTTGTCTAGTGTGATACTTTGCAAAGCAAGTACCACCTAGGATCCTCCTTTTGAGCTAAAAATTTGTGAAGACATTCTCCTTAGTAGATGATCATCCTCAGCCAAAACTTACGCCCATTGGCCATGTGCATTTCCCGTACCGCTAATCAAACACTTGGCTGCTTATTCATGTTTGAGCATCGATCGACCTCCTCGTGAGAATCTTATGTTGTGATTTTCTTCCTATCACCTACCTGGGGAGTGCCCAACCCACTAGACATGCCTAGGCTGCCCAGAACACATGGCAACGCCACGGTCACGCGGTGACCATGCGGCGGGTATGCGAGTTTACATGCTCTAGAGTTGGGGGCCTTGGCCACCGCCCAAACCTCGACGTATCGCCACCAAACCATGTATTTATGATTAAATAGGTACTTATGTAACTAGAAATTATTTTTGGACAAAATAAATAGCAAACTATGAGGTAGCTGCAGTTCAAATTTGACCCGCTTCCTACTGAATCGGCGGGAATTTGTCTTTTTCACCAGAGGTGGATCAAAACTTTTGACACCCAACCATTTTGTCAATTGTGCATTATATATGGCCTAGTATTTTATAAAATTGATTAGGTCCAATTTTGCAACAAATATATGGTAGGTCCTTCACAAAAAAACTCATTTTGGGCACTCAGAAAAATGGAAAATGAATTTTTCGTGCAAAGAAAATGAAAACTTCCTTAGGAAACATTGATTGGAATTCCAAGATGCACCCTTGTGCACAATATGAGATCATCTGAACAAACTATGCCATGAATGTGGCCATAAGATTGATCATTTGGCTTGAAAGCCATGAATCTTCACGCATGATAGCTCATTTCTGAGAACACTTTTTTTAAAAGAATTGCCGTATTACAAGTTTATTATTTTTCCTGAAAACTTGGTCCATACAATGACACAATGTGAAGGTTTCCGAATTTTTTTATTTTTTTGAATTTTTTATGCCCGTTTCAAAATGCGGTCAAAACAACGGGTTTGACCGTTCCTAGCTAGTGGTTGAATCTTGGAAAAAATTTGATGTTTCTCTGATTAAATAGATACTTATGTATCTACAAATGATTTTTTGAAAAAATAAAGAGCAAACTATGAGGCAGCTGCAGTTCAAATTTGACCCGGTTCCTACTAAATCGGCGAGAATTTGTCTTTTTCACCAGTGGTAGATCAAGGCTTTTGACACCCAACCATTTGGTCAATTATGAATCAAATATGGCCTAGTATTTCAGAAAATTGATTTGGTCCAATTTTGCAACAAATATATGGTAGGTCCTTCATAAAAAGGACTCAATTCGGGCACTCGGAAAATGGAAAATGAATTTTCCATGCAAAGAAAATAAAAAGTCCCTTAGGCAACATTGTTTGCCATTCCAATATGCACCCTTGTGCATAATATGAGATCATTTGAACAAACTATGCCATGAATATGGCCATAAGATTGATCATTTGGCTTGAAAGCCATGAATCTTCACGCATGATAGCTCATTTCTGATAACACATTTTTAAAATAATTGCCGTATTACAAGTTTATTATTTTTTCTGGAAACTTGGTCACATATAATGACACAATGTGAAGGTTTCCCAAATTTTTAATTCTTTTTGAATTTTTTATGCCCGTTTCAAAATGCGGTCAAAACTGCGGGTTTGACCGTTCCTAGCTAGTGGTTGAATCTTGGAAAACTTTTGATGTTTCTCTGATTAAATAGATACTTATGTATCTAGAAACGATTTTTTGAAAAAATAAAGAGCAAACTATGAGGCAGCTGCAGTTCAAATTTGACCCGCTTCCTACTTAATCGGTAAAAATTTGTCTTTTTCACGAGAGGTGGATCAAAACTTTTTACACCCAACCATTTGGTCAATTGTGCATTAAATATGCCCTAGTATTTTAGAAAATTGATTTGGTACAATTTTGCAACAAATATATTATAGGACCTTCACAAAAATCTCCTTTTGGGCACTCGAAAAATGGAAAATAGTTTTTTCGTCCAAAGAAAATGAAAACTTCCTTAGGCAACATTGTTTGACATTCCAATATCACCCTTATGCACAATATGAGATCATTTGAACAAACTATGCCATGAATGTGGCCATAAGATTGATCATTTAGGTTGAAAGCCAATCTTCACACATGATAGTTCATTTCTGAGAACACTTTTTTAAAACAATTGCCGTATTACAAGTTTATTATTTCTCCTGGTAATTTGGTCACATATAATTACACAATGGGAAGGTTTTCCAATTTTTTGATTTTTTTTAAATTCTTATGCCCGTTTCATAATGCGGTCAAAACGACGGAAATGACCGTTCCTAGCTAGTGGTTGAATCTTGAAATTTTTTGGTGTTTCTCTGATTAAATAGATACTTTTGTACATAGAAATGATTTTTGGAAAAAAATAAAGAGCAAACTACGAGGCAGCCGCAGTTCAAATTTGACCCACTTCCTACTGAATCGGCGGAAATTTGTCTTTTTCACCAGAGGTGGATCAAAACTTTTGACACCCAACCATTTTGTCAATTGTGCATTAAATATGGCCTAGTATTTTAGAAAATTGATTTGGTCCAATTTTGCAACAAATATATGATAGGTCCTTCACAAAAAACCGATTATTGGCACTCAAAAAATTGAAAAAATGATATTTTGTGCAAAGAAAGTGAAAACCCCTCAAATCAACATTGTTTGTTGTCCCAATATACACACATGTGCACAATATTGTTACATTTTCAAGCTATGAAATGACAATATGTTGAATGTTCACCCTAAATAGGAGGGTAAAAAATACAAGAGAAGTAAAAGGAAAAGACAGAATTACATAAGCTCAATTGTGATTGGTGGAATCAGTGTGGCATGGATTGATGACATGGCAAAGATCCGTCCATCGATCCATTCATACAGCCCACCGCACGCCATCTCCATGGCCCGACCTCCCCTTTCACTCGTGCCCGAACCCCACCCCACCCCTCGTGCTCGCCTCTCTCCCTCTTGCGCGAACCCTAGCGCTCCCCTCCTCCCTCCCGCCGCCACCTCCGTCTAGCGGAGCTCGCCGTCGTCCATGGCCTCCCCCACGCCCTCCTGCTCTCCCCTCCCCTTCCCTCCCCCACACCCACAGCCGCCACCCTCTCCCTCCCTTAGATCTCGATCCACAGCCACCCCCAAGCCCACCCCCATCGTCGATGACCCTCACCGTAGAAGAGGTCGAGCTTGTCCTCCCCTCTCCCTCCCACGGATCTATCTCGCCCCTCTCGATCCCTCTCGAAGCTCCCGCATCCCACCTTGCACCCTCCTCCTTCTACTCCCAAACCCCGCGGCCCGGATCAGATTCCTCGAATTCTGATCTACCACATCGAAGAGGAGTGGGGGCGGGTGCGAGCTCGTTGGTGCTAGGCGGCCGCACGGCGGGGTCGCTGCTAGGGGCCATGCTCATGGTGCTCTTCAACGTCATCAGCGCCGACGAGGCCTACGCTGTCGTAGACCATGTCCCAGCCGCGTCGCCCGGACAAGGAAAGGAGAGGAGGACAAGCAGTCCCTGACGCCAAGGAGGACCATGTTCCATATGCGAAGCGGGGCACGCGGCTCGACGAGGCCGGCGTCGCGCACTTCCTCGCTGCTGTGGAGCGGGTAAGCTAATACGCTGGCCGTCTCTCTGTCACTCCATTTCTGTACCTCAATTTTGATTGCCTCGGCTAATGATGTGTTGGTTGGTTACGCGTGCGTGCGCGCTCAGACGTGGAAGAAGATGGTGGCGGGCGCGTCGAGGATGTTCGTGGAGAGGCACCGGAGCAGCCACGTGCAGCTCATCAGCGACATGGTCTAGCAGATGAGATCACCCAAGCTGCCGCCCGTTCACCCGCCTCGGCGCCGCCGTTGCCGTTGGATGTTCAGTTTCTATCTATGAACAAGTATGCGTCACTTTTTCTTTTTGTTTGACCAAACTCAAGTCCCCTTTCTAAAACTGCAGCCAAGCAGTACTTGCTACTGGAATAATCCCATGAATGAATTCTTTGTTGTGGTTAACTCTTTCTTGTCTCTCTACTAGGATTCATGCACCAAGCCCAGAGTTAAAATTTTGTGTCAGGCTGCTGGTAAATCAGGCTCTACTCTGTCCAATAGCAAGTTGGATAGCACCTGTAGTTAATTGCACGAACATATGGGTTTTGGTTCATTTTGTACGTATGTTTGTTTGTTCATGCTTACGACTTTGGCTAAAACACGTTGGATGCCCAATTCCTATGGTGAACCTTTTGGTTCAAGCAAGCAAACTCATGTTCCCTTTCTATGACTGAAGCCAAGCTGTACCTACTACTGGCATAATACGATGGATTCATTCTTTGTTTGTGGTCAACTCTTGTCTGTCTACTAGCATTCGTGCGAGAACCTGAATGTTGTGTAGGCTGATGTGCTGTACTACCAGTAAACTAGTTTGTACTCTCTCCAACTGCAAGTTGGATAGCCTTGCAATTAATTGTACAGACATGCATATGATTTTTGGTTCAATTTGCATGTATGTATATGCTTAAGACTTTGACTAAAACTAGTTGGATGTTCAGTTCCCCATGAAGGTGACCAATCCCTAGCAGTGCCCATTGGTCCTTCCTGTTAATTTCACCTCCTGTGATTTTAATCTTTGTTTCTTGCTTTCCACAGCGACCAAGTTCTCTTAACAGCGGGACATCTGAGTTCATCGTGGTGATGGAAGCTGACACGGAGCCGCTCGAAATCTCCTCGACCTCCCGTCATGTTTCTTGCGGACGGCAAGGTAGAAATTCTGTCCATATACATCATACTAATGCTAATTAATTTATATGTTGTAGCTTGCGCGATATGGTCATGGCAGTAACTGTTAAGCTCATAATTATGTATGTTGTCTTCAAGTTTTCTCTAATATAGATTTCTCAAATCTCTCTCTGAACTTCTCTAATAAAAAAATGTGCTAACTGTTAAAGCTATTTGTGGTGACATGTTTCTTTTACCAATACAATAATATATTAGCACTCAAGGACTGTTTGAGTGATAGGCTGTTCATACTATTAGAGAAGTGAACTGATTAAGCTATTGCTTTCCCCAACAACAAAAAATAAACACGACAGTTGAACAACGTGTATCCCTTCACTTGGAAGCCTATGAAACTTTTTGTAGCAGCAGTGCAACACACTTTATATATATGTATGAGGCTGGGTAGTTCAAATCTACTTTACTTCCTAACTCATTCATATATATGATGGAAATTGTGCAGGTTCCATGGTGCCAAGTGGCCTTTGGCCATCTTGAACTGGAACTCCAGTAAAAAGTAGATGTTGCTACCACACTCAATATTTTAAGTCGTTTTTTTTGGAGAGATGTTAATAACCTGAGAACACTTGCCTCCTCCCCAACCCTCGCCCCAGCCTGCCGCTGCTGGCTTGCTGCGTGGCTGTCGCCGCAGCAGATAATTAGATTTTTGGGACTCTGTTTCTATGCTCTGCTCGATAGCATTTTGGATATTGATTGGACACGCTTTATATAAAACAATTTATCTTGTACATTGCTCTGCCTAACTTGTAGGAGTATACATGAAACCATACTTGTCAAATATCGATACTTGTCAAATATCGAGTATCACAGCTGAATAATAACGTCTTGTTTTCTGTTCACTGAATCAAAATTCTTCTCTCTTTTTACGATCAGTCCATCTTACAGCCATCAATAAGAAAAACACTTATCTTCATATTAGGATTATTATTTTCTTGTCTGCAGTATTATAATGTACATATGCTTTTCTGTTCACTGAATCACAATTCTTCACTCTTTTTACCATCAATCCATCTTCTTACAGTTGCATGTTTTTTTGGCTGTCCAGATGACCAAGCCCAAGGAGTAAGCAGCTGCTCATCACTGAGGACAAGTAACTCCAGCAGGTTGACGCCGTAGATTCATAGTGTACCTTCTATATGCCCATCCAGTTTTGTGATTTGTGTCTTGAAACCCAAAAACCCCATGCCCATGTGGGAGCTGAACCATAGTTTTTTGCTTGTGGAAAATAATATCCTTGGCTGAATCGACTTGAGGTGGTTTCTTCGAAATTCTTGGAAACGATTTGGTAGTTTATTTTGGCGAGGAATTGTTTCATACTGAAGTTTACTGGTACATGTGTGGTTTGCTACTGTTGCTTCGTTTGGGTTGGGTTGGTTCCAGCGGGGAGATGTGCATGCACACTGGCAGCATGAGCTAGCAGCCATGATTGCTAGCCAGCCACCACCATGTAAATGTAATAAAAGTGTGGCCTATCTAGTGTGCTGCTGATAGAAATATAGATGTGTGGCCTATCTAGTGTGTTGCTGATAATATGTTTTTACCTCACTTGGTAGGCACCATAATCTGTTTTTCGTCATTGTACTGTAGGAATAAATTTGTGGCCTATCTAGTGTGCTGTTGATAGAAATATAGATGGAAGATTTGTTGACCAGTTAAATTGAGCTTATTGTCAATTCTATGTTTGATGCTGCCTACAGGTTCTTATTCCTTTTTTTGCATAGGTGAAGTATGAAGTGTGAAGCCGTGAAGCCTATCAGCAAGAGTAGCATATTATGTATTGTAATATCAGGCAAAGTGTAATATTGGTCAGAGTAGCATATTATGTATTGTAATATTTAGTGTTGTTTTGGATGAATTTCATTTGCTCTATAATATGTTTGAAATATTGAATGTGTATATAATTTCAATACCTATGAAATGGAAACCTGACCAGGGGGACCCACTTATGAAAATTGGTTGACAAATTTTGAACTTTCTGATGTGTGGGTCCAATTGTGATATCAGCATGACAAGTGGGACCAATATGACCAGTGGGACCAGCGCAAAAATAATGTGGCTAAAAATAGAAAATTAATAGTAATGGCCCAGAAATTAAAAAGGCCGAATAGTTGGGCCTAGCCCATATAGCTGACCAAAATTAATAAGAAAAAAATATATAAAAAGGCTGAATTGTTGGGCTCGGCCCATGTAAAACACCGAACTGGACCGGGCTGAATCTTGTGCCACATCAGCTTGCCACGCTGGATGCCTACGTGGCCTGGGGAGGTTGCTAGTGACCAAAACGCCACAGTAGACGTATTTTGGTCATAAACGTCTTCGACAATTCCAGAAGAAAGGTCGCTATAGTCAGTTTATGACGGCCAGCTTTTGACCTTATGATTTTGGTCACAAAAAGGTCACAAATGGAAATTTGTGACCATTCAGTGACCAATAGTGGTGGTCACAATTTGACATATTTCTTGTAGTGCGTGTCTCCCGAACCCGTAGGGTCTACACACTTAAGGTTCGATGACGCTAGGATTGTAGAGATATTAGTATGCAGTAACCCGAAAGTTGTTCGGAGTCCCGGATGAGATCTTGGACGTCATGAGGAGTTCCGTAATGGTCCGGAGGTAAAGATTTATATATAGGAAGTCCAGTTTCGGCCAGCGGGAGGGTTTCGGGGGTTACCGGTATTGTACCGGGACCACCGGAAGGGTCCCGGGGGTCCACCGGATGGGGCCACCTATCTCGGAGGGCCCCATGGGCTGAAGTGGCGTGGGAACCAGCCCCTGATGGGCTGGTGCGCCCCACCCAAGGGCCCAAGGCGCCTAGGGTT
>NC_041392.1:42019247-42056977 GCF_002162155.2 Triticum dicoccoides
TTGGAAACCCTAAGGGGGCCGTTGCCCCCAGGCCCCCCCTTTTAGATGGGATATCCAAGGGGGCATGCGCCCCCCTAGCCCCTATATATAGTGGAAGGGAGGGAGGGCAGCCGCACCTTGCTCTTGGCGCCTCCCTCTCCCTCTGTAACACCTCTCCTCCCCGCTTGTGCTTGGCGAAGCCCTGCCGGGATCCTGCTGCATCCACCACCACGCCGTCGTGCTACTGGATCTTCATCAACCTCTCCTTCCCCCTTGCTGGATCAAGAAGGAGGAGACGTCATCCCAACCGTACGTGTGTTGAACGCGGAGGTGCTGTCCGTTCGGCACTTGGTCATCGGTGATTTGGATCACGGCGAGTACGAATCCATCATCCCCGTTCACTTGAACGCTTCCGCTCGCGATCTACAAGGGTATGTAGATGCACTCATATTCCCCTTGTTGCTAGAATACTCCATAGATTGATTTTGATGATGCGTAGAAATTTTTTAATTTCTGCTACGATCCCCAACAATTGGGTCCCCCTATCTTATACCTCTAGATGACTTAAAACCTTCCAGCTTCTTCCCATTGAACAGGACAGAAAAATTAATAGTTGAAACAAGGCTCATCACAATATTCACCCACTGTGCCGAGAACCCCAAATTTAACATAATGGCTTGCAGATATTCCCACTCAACTCTGTCGTAGGTCTTCATCATGTCAAGCTTTAGGGCACAAGATTGGTGTTTCTTTGCTTTATTCCGTTTCATGAAATGTAGATATTCATAGGCCATGATGATATTGTCAATGATCATCCTGCCAGGCACAAAAGCAGATTGTTCCTCGGAGATAATATCCGGTAATATGAGCTTTAGCCTATTTGATATCGCTTTTGACGCTATCTTGTAAATTATATTGCATCAACTGATTGGCCGAAATTGAGACAGAAGTGTAGGGTTTTCACCTTTGGGATAAGAACCAATGTACTATCATTGATGCTCTCGGCTGATTCTTTCCCCTCTACGATGTTTATAACAGCTTTAGTTACCTCGTCACCGCAAACATCCCGGTGGCTCTGCAAAAAGTGAGCTAGGAAGCCATCAGGGCCGGTGCTTTTGTGGGAAACATTTGAAATAAAAGCGGTCTTGACCTCCCTGGTAGTATATGGGGCGTTTAACCCCTCATTCATCTCCCGCGAGACCTTCCTTGGCACCATATCCAGCACCCGATCCATACCATGGACTCCTTGAGATGTGTACAGTTCTTTGTAGAACCCGGTGGCCATTGTTTCCATCTCATGCACGTCCGCTGTCATCTGTTCGTCCAACCGCTGAAGAGATTTGATTTGATTCTTCCTCCTGCGTCTACTAGCCCTTAGGTGAAAGAAGTAAGTGTTCTTATCACCGTGCATTAGCCACTCTACCCTGGTTCTTTGACGCCACATAATTTCCTTGCGGTGAAAAATTTCTACTAGATTATCCACAATTTTTATTTCAGCCGACGTAGGACCAGTACTTCCTCGAGAGTCGCGCAACTCCTGTAGCTGACACTGCAACTGGAGGATCTGCATGCGTATATTTCCAAAATGTACCCGATCCCAATGAGACAGATCCCCTGCTAGATTCCTGAGCTTGTCCCCCACCTGCTCTGCCGAATCACTCGAAGATCGCGCCCAGCCCGCATGCACCACGTCCGCTAGCATTGGGTCACGTTCCCAACAAAGCTCATACTTAAATCTGCGTGGGGCCCGCCTGCATGCATGCATGTCCTTGATTTTCAGATAGATAGGTACGTGATCTGATGACGCAGCATTTTTGTGTTCGGCATAGCAGGCTCCTAACACAGCGCAACATCGGGTGGTGGGCTGGGCTAGCTGGAGAGGTTCAGCCAGGATCAGCACACCTCAGGAAAAGGGGTCCGACGACGATGGCAACAGGAGACCGGAGACAGTCCGGTGTGTAACGGTAGCTTGGCCTAGGACGAGGCCAGCGAGGACACTAGAGCGTTCGTGTTCATGTTGGCCAATGGAGCAAGAGGATGATGGTGAGAGGATGACAGGTGGGCCCTCCGCTAGCTTAATATTTGAACCAAATCGGGGTCCAGTTTTGTTTACACTATCGACGGGCTTGGGAGGCAGCGGGGCCTCGAGTCTCAAGTGGGCCTAATAATACGATCCAACAGTATTGTACTCCCTTCGTTCTTAAATATTTGTCTTTCTAGAGATTTCAACAAGTGACTACATATAAAGTAAAATGAGTGAATCTATACTCTAAAACATGTCTATATACATCCGTATGTGGTAACCATTTGAAATCTCTAAAAAGACAAGTATTTAGAAACGGAGGGAGTACAAGACTTTATCAATTATGTTCATCTCAGTCTTTTCCAAGTAATGCCTTCGGTGTGCAATGTACTTGCTAGTTGGTCACATGGGCTCCACAATAAGCCATGCATATCAACTGTTGATTAATTGCTCAGTTGTGTGCATATATATTGATGCTCAATCTTCAACCGAGTAGAGTCAAGCTCTGGTAGGTGACCTACACTTTTCTGTAACCATAAAATATGTTAGAGACGAGAAATGCAAACTATCCAGTGGCACCGTCGAGGTGAGACGACAACAGGAGGAGGATGTGAAAGATCAGTGGGGAATTGGAGACACCAGGAATGCTCAATGGACGATCCTGTCGTCGCATGCCTTCTCTCGTCTAGAGATACTTCAAAATTGGGTCCAAACCCATAACTCGTAGAAGGATTAAATTCCGACATGAGCGGTAGACGAAAATCAGATGAACAAACTCCTTCGTGTGCTAGTTGCAACAACACACCAAAGTAATCTGCACACCACTGGGATAGCAAATCTCTCTAGCTAGTCCATGAACCTACGTCCCAGTGGATGACAACATCAATTAGTGGAGGCAACGAGACCATACAAGTTCAATCACCTACAACACCGCATCAGACTGTAGCCGCTGGTTAGCTGAGCTCCTGTAGAACAACGGTACCGAGTCATGTAGGTCTTTGTAGAAACAACCCTTAGCCCAATATTTTTGATGCAGATTGGCACAAAACTACCATCATCACCTTGGTCGTGTTGTTGAAGATTACCGCACCTGCCAGAATAATTTATCACCCCATGCACTTTCCCCATTGTATCCTCACTTGTCCCACAGGATCCCAAATAAGACGAACCACGAAAGCAACGATGGGCGGCTATCAGACCAGCAGGCAACAACCATCGGGTTGTGTGAGGCAATGGCGGGTGACTATCGTGCGAGGCAAGCGCGGCCGCTGGTTGGGGAAAACGACGGGGCGCGCGACCACCGTTGAGGCATGCCGTAGCGCATGACCCTGACAAGGGATACACGGTCGTCTTGAGAGGCTAGCATGGCTGCCAGGCGAAGCGAGCATGACCCCTGACAAGAGACACAACAGACGATGCAAGACCGCCAACAAAGGAAGGAGACGGTTTTTTAGGGCTCACCTGGTCCATGGTGAGGCATTCCTGTTTTTTATATATAATACATTTTTAATTAATTTGCATAAATATTACGCCGATATTTTTATTTTTTAAAATAATACACCATCGGCCTGCTGCAGGCTGACTGGGCCTAGTCGGCCCACCGCAGGCCGATTTGCTTCCAGTCAGCCCGCAGCAAGCCGACTGGGACTAATTGGCTTGCTGCGAACCAATTAGTTTCAGTTGGCTTGCTACGGGCCGACTAGGTGCATGTGGCCATTTTTCTTTTTCTGTTTTTGGTTTTAGTTGTTGTTTTCTATTTATTCTATCTATCAAATGAATCTGGTTTGTGTTGAAACTTTTTGCATAAATTACTAGCAATATTAACAAGCCACATATAAATTTTCATAATTTTTGGAAAACCACATATTTACAATTGTATTAGATAGCTCCTGGTGAATATAGATAGGGTTTAAATTTATCTATCCAAATTAATTTTTTATATATATGTTAAAATATCGAGGAGAATAGTTTAAAATTTTCTGTGAAACAATTTGAGAATACTTTTTTGGCTTATGAAACAATTTGAAACAATATGAAACAATTTTGTGAAACCATTTGAGGAAAATTAATTTTTGGCTTATGAAACAATTTGAGAATACTTTTTTGGCTTATGTTCCTCAAATTGTTTCACAAAAATTGTTTCAAATTGTTTCATAAGCCAAAAAAATTCCTCAAATTGTTTCACAAAAATGTTTAAACCATTCTCCTCAATATTTTAATATTTATAAAAATAAAAAAAATCCAATTTGGATAAATAAATTTAAACCCTATCTATATTCACCAGGAGCTATCAAATACAAATGTAAATATGTGGTTTTCCAAAAATTATGAAAATTTATATGTGCCATGTTAATATTGCTAGTAATTTATGCAAAAAGTTTCAACACAAACCAGATTCATTTGATAGCTAGAATAAATAGACAACAACAACTAAAATCAAAAACAGAAAAGGAAAAATGGCCACATGTACCTAATCGGCTCACCACAGCCCGATTGGTTTCCAGTCGGCTCACAGCAAGCCGACTGAGACTAATTGGTTCGCAGCAAGCCAATTAGTCCCAGTCGGCTTGCTGCGGGCTGAGTGGAAGCCCCAATTAGTCCCAGTCGGCTTGCTGCGGGCTGACTGGAAGCCAATTGTCCTGTGATGGGCCGACTAGACCTTGGTGTATTATTTTTAAAAATAAAAATATAGGCATAATATTTATACAAATTAATTAAAAAATATATTATTTAATTAAAATAGCTCAAATCGGAGGGGTTGCAGGAGAGTGTGGTTTGGACAACAGAGGGAGCGAGACAGGGCAACATCATATGGGAGGCGCGGTAGTAAGCGGTGTCGGAGGAGCAATGGTGCATGTGTGGGGTTGCACCAAGGAGAATGAACGACATGATGGGTGCTCGGTTTTCTAGGGCTTTTTTTCTTACGCCGGGAGATGGGTTTGGTTGAAGAAAAATGTTGAGGTGGGGAGATTATGTTTTTTTTTTGAACAGAGTACAGACGCAAGCACTCAGACATATGTGCATACAACCATCTCTATAAATGCGCACACACGTACATCATACCTCTATGAACACCTTCTTTTTTAACACCATACAGACGCAAACGCTCATACATACGTACATACACCCACCCCTATAAACGCGCACACACTTACACCCTACCCCTATGAACACCTTCTTTTTTTAACACCATACAAACGCAAGCGCTTATATACACGCGCATACACTCATCCCTATGAACGCACACACGCACACCCTATCTCTATGAGCACCTCCGAAAGACTGAGCCGACATATCATCTTGAAATTTATGAAGTCACCGTAGGCACCTCGTCATCGACGGAAACGTCTCCTCCCACTGAATGCGCATCGCCAAAAATCCTGAAATAAATCCAGGAATAAATGCGAGCACCAGGACTTGAATCCTGATGGGCCGAGGATATCATAATCCCTCTAACCATCCAACACAGGTTGGTTCGCCCCCTATGAACACCTTCAAGAGAATGAGCTGGCATATATCCTGAGATTTATGAAGTCATCGTAGGCGCCTCGTCGTCGACGGGAACGTCTCCTCCCATTAAGAGCGCATCGTCGAAAATCATGAAATAAATCCAAAAATAATGCGAGCACCTGGACTTGAACCCTGGTGGGATGGGAATACCACCGTCCCTCTAACCATCTAACTACAAATTGGTTCGAGCTGGGGAGATTATGTGACGGGTGGACATCGTGGGTACCAAACGATGTACTGACTGTGCTTGAATAGTGGAGATAGTTAAGATGCCGGTATTATATCCACTTCCTATTTAGCTGAACATTATCTGACCAAAGAATATACGAAACTTTGTAATGAATCATGGTCTCAATATGTGAAGTAGAACTAATTATCCTTTGACCAAATGCCCTTTTATCATTGATCATTTTTTATTGTTTTTCGCCCGTGGCAACGCAGGGAATATATTAGTCATGTGGTAATGTATGAGAATATCGTATCCCGTTATAATGCAGGGACAATTATTACAGGATCTATGAAAATACTAGTACAAGTATCGGGGTACTTTCTTAAATTTTCGTTTGAGAAGGTAAAGTTTCTTGTCATTGTATGCTAAATCAGATCAATGATTCGTTTGAAAAGGTAAATTTTCTGTAATCGTATATTACCATTTTTCTTTGCAGCTATATATTATAATGCAATTAATTGTCCTCGTTACAATTTACCTTTGTTTTATTACCACGAATAAGTTTACCTTTGTTTTTTTACGACGAATTGAATGCCTTTTCCCCGAAATACTGTAGTTTAATGTCGAAATGTAAATCCAAAAGTAGCCCTTATTATATGCATTATTAAGAAAGGTCCATTGATACAGCCGGTCAAATATGGAATCAGATGGAAAAGTCCGCAAAAAGGAAGCAAATCGAAAAGTTTATGAAATTAATCGTCCAACAACTCACACCTTATACTAGACACCCGAGGCTGAGGTCTGGGCAGACTGAATCCACCATCAAAACTGACAATATGGCTTCCTTCTCCTCTTCCTCTACTAGCGTGATCACCGTCCTCTTGCTGCTCTTGCCCGTCCTCCTTGCGCCGCCGGCGAGTGCCGTCCCTGTACTTGCCGCATGCAAGACCGTCGGCGGCGGGAGCACCTACTTCGACGTCACGTTCTGCCTGGAGGCCCTAGGCTCCGTCGGCGGTGGCGGTCTCTACCGAGACCTCGCCGCCGCTGCCGTGGGCCTCCTCGCTGCCAACGCCACCAGCACGGAGGCCAAGATCGGCCGTCTGCTTGGGGAGAGCGGCGTGAAGATTAAGGCGGGGGACGCGGCCCTGGCGCGGCCCCTCCGGTCGTGCCTGTCGCTGTACGGCGGTATAGTGCACGGTGGGCCTGCGTGCACTGCCGCGGTCAAGGGCGGGAAGTTCGGCGATGCGACGGCGATCCTGGAGAAGGCAGCGGCCGCAGCGAAGGAGTGCGAGGACGGGTTCAGGAGGAGCAACGCGGCTTCGCCGCTGACGGCGGAGGACGATGACGCGTTCAAGCTCGCAAAGCTCGGCGTCGCGTTGCTCGGTTTCGCTTGAGAGCGCGGAAATGAATATTGTTGTTTTGACTAAAATAAATATTTGCATATACTATAATACGTATCTTTCTAGTTTAGTTGTTCTACTTGTAATCCTCGTGCTCTTTGATCTCTGATCCTCGTGTGTTTTTGTTAGATCAGCGTTGTGTGTCGGGAGGCCAAGGTCCGAAATGCTGCTATCCGGTGTCGGATAGTCGGGTAACAAAATACGAAAAGGTGAGACGGCACCCAGGTGTCCCGGCACCCCCCCTTACCCAGCAGCAGGTCATTTGCGGTGGCAGGGTAATTAAGCAGTCAATTTGCTGACACGAATAGGGCCAGTCTAGGCTGTAGTTGGCATAGTAGGCATGGCAGTAGGCACTGGCGGAGCTTCAGGAAGGCTGAAAGGGCCGTGGCCCGCCCAGCCCATGGAATTTTATACACTATATCTACTTCTGGACCTTTGTCTCAAAAAAAAATCTACTTCTGGACCTTAAAACAGCAGCTCACATGCTACCTTTTTTATTTCGCCCGCACACCTTTGGGCTGCAAGCTCCGCCACTGGCAGTAGGCACTGTTGAGACTGTGGTAGAGGCCAGGCGGGCAATCGTGTACAACTGTTGGTCAACTTTTTCCATATCCAATAGAAAAATGAAGCATGAACACGCAGCCATGCAGCCAAGCGCAGTTGTCTCGGTCAATCATGCAAAAAAAAAGTAGACAGAGTATGATGTGGCCAATGGAGAGCGGCGTTGCAGAGGCCGAGCGTCAGGTAGCTCGGTATCCCCTAGGTTGGAACGGACTTCGCGATTCCTTCTTGTCATGCGTTTCCGAGGTATACGGGCTAATATACACATGCATGAATAGTGCAGCCGTATGGAAGTGGCACATTGTCAGGCCCTGCTCGCACGGGTTAAACGAACGCGGGTTTTTGAAATAGCACAGGATAAGCCTGTCCTGTCTGCAGAGTTGCAGCAGCAATTATTGTTGTACTGGCCCAACGAAAAGTATTAATTTTCTATTCAGCTATTTTTTGTATATGTACCATCGGAGCATTTTCTTTTTTTGTAAACTAATCTTCAAATTAGTGTGCAATTAGTTATTCTTTTTTAGCAGACAATTAACTAACTGTGTGCTTCTTCTTAATTTTTTTTAAAGAGCTCTCTTAAGATGGTCCCTGTTACCTCTTAAGAGGCAAGAGAAATATTTGCTTTGTCCATTCATCAAGGATATATTTGACCACACAAATTGTAATATGGCAATTACTTGTCAAAACTAATATTTAAAACATTTCCCACATCTCCTTTTAATATAATAATAGTTCACATTTGACCCCCCTACATATGTGTTGTATCTACCATATGAAGATGAGTAATTATCATGTTGTATAATATGATAAATATCCATGTGATCCTAATGAATTATATACACACTACCAAAGACATTATCATAATTCATCTAGATTGCAACGTAATAATCATCGGTATGTATATTTGCATCATTCTGAGAGAGCCAATAAAGGAAAATAAATGTACACACATGCTAGGACCGTATGAATATTCAAAATGTTCTCCATTATACTGTTGGAAATATGCCCTAGAGACAATAATAAATTAGTTATTATTATATTTCCTTGTTCATGATAATCGTTTATTATCCATGCTAGAATTGTATTGATAGGAAACTCAGATACATGTGTGGATACATAGACAACACCATGTCCCTAGTAAGCCTCTAGTTGACTAGCTCGTTGATCATAGATGGTTACGGTTTCCTGACCATGGACATTGGATGTCGTTGATAACGGGATCACATCATTGGGAGAATGATGTGATGGACAAGACCCAATCCTAAGCCTAGCACAAGATCATGTAGTTCGTATGCTAAAGTTTTTCTAATGTCAAGTATCATTTCCTTAGACCATGAGATTGTGCAACTCCCGGATACCGTAGGAGTGCTTTGGGTGTGCCAAACGTCACAACGTAACTGGGTGGCTATAAAGGTACACTACAGGTATCTCCGAAAGTGTCTGTTGGGTTGGCACGAATCGAGACTGGGATTTGTCACTTCGTGTAAACGGAGAGGTATCTCTGGGCCCACTCGGTAGGACATCATCATAATGTGCACAATGTGATCAAGGAGTTGATCACGGGATGATGTGTTACGAAACGAGTAAAGAGACTTGCCGGTAAAGAGATTGAACAAGGTATCGGGATACCGATGATCGAATCTCGGGCAAGTATCGTACCGCTAGACAAAGGGAATTGTATACGGGATTGATTAAGTCCTTGACATCGTGGTTCATCCGATGAGATCATCGTGGAACATGTGGGAGCCAACATGGGTATCCAGATCCCGCTGTTGGTTATTGACCGGAGAGTCATCTCGGTCATGTCTGCATGTCTCCCGAACCCGTAGGGTCTACACACTTAAGGTTCGGTGACACTAGGGTTATAGAGATATTAGTATGCGGTAACCCGAAAGTTGTTCGGAGTCCCGGATGAGATCCCGGACGTCACGAGGAGTTCCGGAATGGTCCGGAGGTAAAGAATTATATATAGGAAGTGCTATTTCGGCTATCGAGACAAGTTTCAGGGTCACCGGTATTGTACCGGGACCACCGGAAGGGTCCCGGGGGTCCACCGGGTGGGGACACCTGCCCCGGGGGGCCACACGGGTTGTAGGGGGTGCGCCTTGGCCTGTATGGGCCAAGGGCACCAGGCCCAAGAGGCCCATGCGCCAAGAGATAAGGGAAAGGAAGAGTCCTAAAAGGGGAAGGCACCTCCGAGGTGCCTTGGGGAGGATGGACTCCTCACTGGCCGCACCCTTCCTTGGAGGAAGGGCCAAGGCTGCGCCCCCCCTCTCCCTTGGCCCTATATATAGTGGGGGGAAGGGAGGGCAGCCATACCTAAGACCTGGCGCCTCCCTCTCCCTCCCATGACACATCTCCCTCCTCCTGCAGCGCTTGGCGAAGCCCTGTTGGAATCCCGCTACTTCCACCACCACGCCATCGTGCTGCTGGATCTCCATCAACCTCTCCTCCCCACTTGCTGGATCAAGAAGGAGGAGACGTCGCTGCTCCGTACATGTGTTGAACGCGGAGGTGCCGTCCGTTCGGCGCTAGGATCATCGGTGATTTGGATCACGACGAGTACGACTCCATCAACCCCGTTCTCTTGAACGCTTCCGCGCGCGATCTACAAGGGTATGTAGATCCACTCCTCCCTCGTTGCTAGATGACTCCATAGATAGATCTTAGTGACACGTAGGAAAATTTTGAATTTATGCTACGTTCCCCAACAGTGGTATCAGAGCTAGGTCTATGCGTAGTTTCTATGCACGAGTAGAACACAAAGTAGTTGTGGGCGTTGATTTTGTTCAATATGCTTACCGTTACTAGTCCAATCTTGATTCGGTGGCATTATGGGATGAAGCGGCCCGGACCGACCTTACACGTACTCTTACGTGAGACTGGTTCCACCGACTGACATGCACTAGTTGCATAAGGTGGCTAGCGGGTGTTTGTCTCTCCCACTTTAGTCGGATCGGATTCGATGAAAAGGGTCCTTATGAAGGGTAAATAGCAATTGGCATATCACGTTGTGGTTTTGCGTAGGTAAGAAACGTTCTTGCTAGAAACCCATAGCAGCCACGTAAAACATGCAAACAACAATTAGAGGACGTCTAACTTGTTTTTGCAGGGTATGCTATGTGATGTGATATGGCCAAAAAGAATGTGATGAATGATATGTGATGTATGAGATTGATCATGTTCTTGTAATAGGAATCACGACTTGCATGTCGATGAGTATGACAACCGGCAGGAGCCATAGGAGTTGTCTTTATTTATTTATGACCTGCGTGTCAACATAAACGTCATGTAATTACTTTACTTTATTGCTAACCGTTAGCTGTAGTAGTAGAAGTAATAGTTGACGAGACAAATTCATGAAGACACGATGATAGAGATCATGATGATGGAGATCATGGTGTCATGCCGGTGACGATGATGATCATGGAGCCCCGAAGATGGAGATCAAGAGGAGCAAAGTGATGATGGCCATATCATGTCACTATTTGATTGCATGTGATGTTTATCTTGTTTATGCATCTTGTTTACTTAGAACGACGGTAGTAGATAAGATGATCCCTCATAATAATTTCAAGAAAGTGTTCCCCCTAACTGTGCACCGTTGCGACAGTTTGTTGTTTCGGAGCACCACGTGATGATCGGGTGTTAGATTCTAACGTTCACATACAACGGGTGTAAGACAGATTTACACACACGAAACACTTAGGTTGACTTGACGAGCCTAGCATGTACAGACATGGCCTCAGAACACAAGAGACCGAAAGGTCGAGCATGAGTCGTATGGCAGATACGATCAACATGAAGATGTTCACCAATGATGACTAGTCCGTCTCACGTGATGATAGGACACGGCCTAGTTGACTCGGGTCATGTAATCACTTAGATGACTAGAGGGATGTCTATCTGAGTGGGAGTTCATAAGATGAACTTAATTATCCTGAACATAGTCAAAAGGTCTTCGCAAATTATGTCGTAGCTCGCGCTTCAGTTCTACTGTTTAGATATGTTCCTAGAGAAAAATTAGTTGAAAGTTAATAGTAGCAATTATGCAGACAATAAAAGGCTTATGTCCTTAATGCACCGCTCAGTGTGCTGAACCTCGAACGACGTCTGTGGATGTTGCGAACATCTGACATACACATTTTGATAACTACGTGATAGTTCAGTTAAACGACTTAGAGTTGAGGCACCGAAGACGTTTTAAAACGTCGCGAAACATATGAGATGTTTCGAGGGCTGAAATTGGGATTTCAGGCTCGTGCCCACGTCAAGAGGTATAAGACCTCCGACGATTTTCTTAGCCTGCAAACTAAGGGAGAAAAGGTCAATTGTTGAACTTGTGCTCAGATTGTCTGAGTACAACAATCGCTTGAATCGAGTGGGAGTTGATCTTCTAGATGAAATAGTGATGGTTCTCCGAAGTCATTACCACCAAGCTGCTTGAGCTTCGTGATGAACTATAATATATCAGGGACATATATGATGATCCTTGAGATATTCGCGATGTTTGACACCACAAAAGTAGAGATCAAGAAGGAGCATCAATTGTTGATTGTTGGTGAAACCACTAGTTTCAAGAAGGGCAAGGGCAAAAAGGGATGCTTCATGAAACAGCAAATCAGCTGCTGCTCTAGTGAAGAAACCCAAGGTTGAACCCAAACCCGAGACTAAGTGCTTCTGTAATAAAGGGAACAGCCACTGGAGCAGAATTACCCTAGATACTTGGTAGATAAGAAGGCTGGCAAGGTCGATAGAAGTATATTGGATGTATTATGTTAATGTGTACTTTACTAGTACTCCTAGTAGCACCAGGGTATTAGATACCGGTTCGGTTGCTAAGTGTTAGTAACTCAAGCTACGGAATAAACGGAGACTAGCTAAAGGTGAGATGACGATATGTGTTGGAAGTATTTCCAAGGTTGATCAAATATCGTACGCTCCCTCTACCATCGAGATTGGTGTTTGCGTTGAGCATAGACATGATTGGATTATGTCTATCGCAATACGGTTATTCATTTAAGGAGAATAACGGTTACTCTGTTTATTTGAATAATACCTTCAATGGTCTTGCACCTAAAATGAATTGTTCATTGAATCTCGATCATAGTGATACACATGTTCATGCCAAAAGATATAAGATAGTAATGATAGTACCACCTACTTGTGGCACTGCCACTTAAGTCATATCGGTATAAAACGCATGAAGAGGCTCCATGTTGATGGATCTTTGGACTCACTCATTTTTGAAAAGTTTGAGGCATGCGAACCATGTCTATTGGTGTATATGCATGAAGAAACTCCATGCAAATGGACCGTTTGGACTCACTTGATTTTGAATCACTTGAGCACATGCAAATCATACCACATGGGCAAGATGACTGAAAGCCTCGGTTTCAGCAAAATGGAACTAGAAAGCAACTTGTTGGAAGTAATACATTTTGATGTGTGCAGTCCAATGAGTGCTGAGGCATGTAGTGGATATCGTTATGTTCTTACTTCACAGATGATTTGAGTAGATGTTGAGTATATTTACTTGATGAATCACGAGTCTGAATTATTGAAAGGTTCAATTAATTTCAGGGTGAAGTTGAAAGATCGTCGTGACAAGAGGATAAAATATCTATGATATGATCATAGAGATGAATATCTGAATTACGAGTTTGGCACAGAATTAAGACATTGTGGAAATTGTTTCACAACTAATACAGCCTGGAACACCATAGTGTGATGGTGTGTCCGAACATCATAACTGCACCCTATTGGATATGATGCATACCATGATGTCTCTTATCGAATTACCACGATAGTTTATGGGTTAGGCATTAAAGACAACCACATTCACTTTAAATAGGGCACCACGTAATTCCGATGAGATGACACCATATGAACTATGGTTTAGAGAAACCTAAGCTGTCATTTCTTAGAAGTTTGGGGCTGCGACGCTTATGCGAAAAAGTTTCAGGCTGATAAGCTCGAACCCAAAGCGGATAAATGCATCTTCATGGACACCCAAAACAGTTGGGTATACCTCCTGTCTCAGAACAATAACCGTCTCTTCAACTAGTGTGTGGCAGGGCACAGGAAGTTGTTCCTGTGGCACCTACAACAATTGAAGTGGAAGCTTATGATAGTGATCATGAAACTTCGGATCAAGTCACTCCCAAACCTCGTAGGATGACAAGGATGCGTACTACTTCAGAGTGGTACGTAATCCTGTCTTGGAAGTCATGTTGCTAGACAACAATGAACCTACGAGCTATGGAGAAGCGATGGTGGGCCTGGATTCCAAAATGGCTTGAGGCCATATAATCCGAGAGAGGATCCATATATGAAAACAAAGTGTAGACTTTGGAAGAACTACTTGATGGTCGTAAGGCTGTTAGGTACATATGGATTTAAAGGAAGACGGACAATGATGGTAAGTATCACCATTAAGAAAGCTCGACTTGTCGTTAAGATGTTTTTCGACAAGTTCAAAGAGTTGACTACGATGAGACTTTCTCACTCGTAGCGATGCTAAGAGTCTGTTGGAATTATATTAGCGATTACTGCATTATTTATGAAATCTTGCAGATAGGATGTCAAAACATTGTTTCCTCGACGATTTTCTTGAGGAAAGGTTGTATGTGATACAACCGGAAGGTTTTGTCAATCCTGAAAGATGCTAATAAGTATGCAAAGCTCCAGCAATCCTTCTAAGGACTAGAGTAAGCATCTCGGAGTTGGAATGTATGCTTTGATGAGATGATCAAAGATTTTGGGTGTATACAAAGTTTATGAGAAACTTGTATTTCCAAAGAAGTGAGTGGGAGCACTATAGAATTTCTGATGAATATATGTTATTGACATATTGTTGATCAGAAATGACGTAGAATTTCTGGAAAGCATATAGGGTTATTTGGAAAGTGTTTTTCAATGGAAAGCCTGGATTAAGCTACTTGAACATTGAGCATCAAGATCTATAAGGATAGATCAAAATTCTTAATGGTACTTTCAAATGAGCACATACCTTGACATGATCTTGAAGGTGTTCAAGATGGATCAGTCAAAGAAGGAGTTCTTGCCTGAGTTGTAAGGTATGAAGTTAAGACTTAAAGCTCGACCACGGCAGAAGAAAGAGGAAGGACGAAGGTCATCCCCTATGCTTTTATCATAGGCTCTCTACAGTATGCTATGCTGTGTACCGCACCTGAAGTGTGCCTTGCCATGAGTCAGTCAAGGGGTACAAGAGTGATCCAAGAATGGATCACAGGACAGCGGTCAAAGTTATCCTTAGTACCTAGTGGACTAAGGAATTTTCTCGATTATGGAGGTGGTAAAAGAGTTCGTCGTAAAGGGTTACACCGATGCAAACTTTGACACTAATCCAGATTATTCTGAGTAGTAAACTGGATTCGTATAGTAGAACAGTTATTTGGAATAGCTCCAAATAGAATGTGGTAGCTGCATATGGGAGATGACATAGAGATTTGTAAAGCACACACGGATCTAAAAGGTTCAGATCCGTTGACTATAACATCTCTCACAAGCATAACATGATCAAACCCAGAACTCATCGAGTGTTAATCACATGGTAATGTGAACTAGATTATTGACTCTAGTAAACTCTTTGGGTGTTAGTCACATGGGGATGTGACCTTGAGTGTTAATCACATATCGATGTGAACTAGATTATTGACTCTAGTAAACTCTTTGGGTGTTAGTCACATGGGGATGTGACCTTGAGTGTTAATCACATATCGATGTGAACTGGATTATTGACTCTAGTGCAAGTGGGAGACTGTTGCAAATATGCCCTAGAGGCAATAATAAATTAGTTATTATTATATTTCCGTGTTCATGATAATCGTTTATTGTCCATGCTAGAATTGTATTGATAGGAAACTCAGATACATGTGTGGATACATAGACAACACCATGTCCCTAGTAAGCCTCTAGTTGACTAGCTTGTTGATCAATAGATGGTTACGGTTTCCTGACCATGGACATTGGATGTCGTTGATAACGGGATCACATCATTGGGAGAATGATGTGATGGACAAGACCCAATCCTAAGCCTAGCACAAGATCATGTAGCTCATATGCTAAAGCTTTTCTAATGTCAAGTATCATTTCCTTAGACCATGAGATTGTGCAACTCCCGGATACCGTAGGAGTGCTTTGGGTGTGCCAAACGTCACAACGTAACTGCTATAAAGGTACACTACAGGTATCTCCGAAAGTGTCTGTTGGGTTGGCACGAATCGAGACTGGGATTTGTCACTCCGTGTAAACGGAGAGGTATCTTTGGGCCCACTCGGTAGGACATCATCATAATGTGCACAATGTGATCAAGGAGTTGATCACGGGATGATGTGTTACGAAACGAGTAAAGAGACTTGCCGGTAACAAGATTGAACAAGGTATCGGGATACCGATGATCGAATCTCGGGCAAGTATCGTACCGCTAGACAAAGGGAATTGTATACGGGATTGATTAAGTCCTTGACATCGTGGTTCATCCGATGAGATCATCGTGGAACATGTGGGAGCCAACATGGCTATCCAGATCCCGCTGTTGGTTATTGACCGGAGAGTCATCTCGGTCATGTCTGCATGTCTCTCGAACCCGTAGGGTCTACACACTTAAGGTTCGGTGACGCTAGGGTTATAGAGATATTAGTATGCGGTAACCCGAAAGTTGTTCGGAGTCCCGGATGAGACCCTGGATTTCACGAGGAGTTCCGGAATGGTCTGGAGTAAAGAATTATATATAGGAAGTGCTATTTCGGCTATCGGGACAAGTTTCGGGGTCACCGGTATTGTACCGGGACCACCAGAAGGGTCCCGGGGGTCCACCGGGTGGGGACACCTGCCCCGGGGGGCCACACGAGCTGTAGGGGGTGCGCCTTGGCCTGTATGGGCCAAGGGCACCAGGCCCAAGAGGCCCATGCGCCAAGAGATAAGGGAAAGGAAGAGTCCTAAAAGGGGAAGGCACCTCCGAGGTGCCTTGGGGAGGATGAACTCCTCACTGGCCGCACCCTTCCTTGGAGGAAGGGCCAAGGCTGCGCCCCCCCCCCTCCCTTGGCCCTATATATAGTGGGGGGAAGGGAGGGCAGCCATACCTAAGCCCTGGCGCCTCCCTCTCCCTCCCATGACACATCTCCCTCCTCCCGCAGCGCTTGGCGAAGCCCTGTTGGAATCCCGCTACTTCCACCACCACGCCATCGTGCTGCTGGATCTCCATCAACCTCTCCTCCCCCCTTGCTGGATCAAGAAGGAGGAGACGTCGCTGCTCCGTACGTGTGTTGAACGCGGAGGTGCCGTCCATTCGGCGCTAGGATCATCGGTGATTTGGATCACGATGAGTACGACTCCATCAACCCCGTTCTCTTGAACGCTTCCTCGCGTGATCTACAAGGGTATGTAGGTCCACTCCTCCCTCGTTGCTAGATGACTCCATAGATAGATCTTGGTGACACGTAGGAAAATTTTGAATTTATGCTACGTTCCCCAACATATACATTATCTGCTCTAACAAAAATTGTGTTACCCCTCAAAAAAGATGTGCAATAACACTGGTACACATGGTCGCTTTGTTACAGAAAAATTCCGATGGTATTTTGACTGTGTTTTTTGCTATGGTTTGATCAAGTAGTATTCATTTATGGTGTTTTCTTAAAACAAATGTAGTGCATCTTCTTTTTAATTTCCCAACCGACAACATAATACAAGCATAGATATATATGACAGGACATGACAAGCTTCTTATTTCATTTGTCAGACATGATGATAAGGTACGTTATGCAAAACAAAGTTGGAAACAAAATATGGAATTAATTAGCTCTATTTATTTTATTTTCTTATATACTCCCGGTTTAAAAGGAAAGGAATAAATTATAATGATTTCTTTTCTTAACTATACCGCAACAATGTCCATACTAAACCCCACCCGTCATTAATGGTATATTACCTCATATTACCTGCTAAGAGGTACTCCCCCCATTTTTATGTACTCTGCATATTAGTTTTGACTGTTGTCTAAATAATAAGAACATTTACAGTAATAAATCTACATGATGTGAAAATATATTCAATTATGAATACAGTGGTGTTAATTCGGTGGTGTACATGTTATTATATTTTTGTACAAACTTGTTGAAAGTTTATAAGGTTTGGCGTTAGACAAATTTAATATACAGAGTAATTAAAATTGTAGGGGGTAATAGTTATATCAGCCATTAGATAATTAAAATTTAACGGTCTATATTGCTTTGGACCACCTTGAAATTTCTCTAAAAAATGTTATGCCGCCGTTCGGGTGCTAATAACACATGTTCACCGCTAATTTCTCTATTTTCATAAAACTTATTCTCAAATTATTGTGCAATTATCTACTATTTTTTGATAAAATATTTAGTTAAATGTGTGTCTTTTCTTAAAAAAAATGTTGTGCATTCGGATGCTAATAACACATGTTCATCGTGGATTTCTCTGTTTCTACAAACTAATCCTCAAACTAGTGTGCAATTGGCTACTGCATCAAAGTAGTATCAATATTCTAATCTGCCTGACGTCGCACACGTCGCTATCTGTTAGAATGTTACAGCCACGGGCTTACTCCACCTGCTCGTTTTAACCTGTGCAGTCTGCTTGCCTCTTTCGTTATGATTAAAATCCCACGATTAGTGTTAAATTATGGTTAAGGACCCTAAATTGTTTTCGTTAACTGTTTCAGCCCTACAACTTTTTAATACATACCAAAATCATATATTTACTATACTAACAAGCAAACAAAAATCCGCGTCTTACTGTTCCTCCATTTTCACATTGCTAATCTCTCATATTGAACAAAACTATATTCAACATGGCATTATTGTGCTAATCTGTTGGATCATGCAGTAATTCTCCGGCGCCCTCCCACCCTGACAAGTCAAACCATCATCAATTTTCTCAACAGTGGCGACCTACGAAAAGGAGTGATGGCCCATCTAATAACTTGTACCTGTCCCTTTGTAGGATCGAAAGTATGTCTAGAGGGGGGGGGGGGTGATTAGACTACTTGACCAAATAAAAAGTTAACATTTTTCCAATTTTAGTTCTTAGCAGATTTTAGCTATTGTAGGACAAGTCAAGCAATCATCACACAATTCAAGCAAGCATGCAAAGAGTATATTGGCAGTGGAAAGTAAAGCATGCAACTTGCAAGAATATAAAGGGAAGGGTTTGGAGAAATCAAACGTAATTGGAGACACGGATGTTTTTCCCGTGGTTCGGATAGGTGGTGCTATCCTACATCCACGTTGATGGAGACTTCAACCCACAAAGGGTAACGGTTGCGCGAGTCCACAAAGGGCTCCACCCACAAAGGATGACGGTTGCGCGAGTCCACAAAGGGCTCCACCCACAAAGGGTCCACGAAGAAGCAACCACCCACAAAGGGTCCACGAAGAAGCAACCTTGTCTATCCCACCATGGCCATCGCCCACACAGGACTTGCCTCACTAGCGGTAGATCTTCACGAAGTAGGCGATCTCCTTGCCCTTACAAACTCCTTGGTTCAACTCCACAATCTTGTCGGAGGCTCCCAAGTGACACCTAGCCAATCTAGGAGACACCACTCTCCAAGATGTAACAAATGGTGTGTAGGTAATGAACTCCTTACTCTTGTGCTTCAAATGATAGTCTCCCCAACACTCAACTCTCTCTCATAGGATTTGGATTTTGTGGAAAAAAGATTTGAGTGGAAAGCAACTTGGGAAGGCTAGAGATCAAGATTCGTATGGTAGGAATGGAATATCTTGGTCTCAACACATGAGTAGGTGGTTCTCTCTCAGAACATATGAGTAGGAATTGTGTATGTGTTCTGATGGCTCTCTCCACGAATGAAGAGGAGGTGGAGGGGTATATATAGCCTCCACACAAAATCCAACCGTTACACACAGTTTTCCAATCTCGGTGGGACCGAATCAACAAACTCGGTTAGACCGAAAATGTAAACCTAGTGACCGTTAGAGATTTTCGGTGGGACTGACATGCAACTCGGTGGGACCGATATGGTTAGGGTTTGGGCATAACGTAATCTCGGTGAGACCGATTACACAAACTCGGTGAGACCGAATTTGGTAATTAGCTAACCAGAGAGTTGGTCAGGCAAACTCGGTGGGACCGATTTGCTCTTTCGGTGAGACCGAAAAGTTACAAAAAGGAAACACTGAATTTACATTGCAATCTCGGTGGGACCGATTCGCTCTTTCGGTGAGACCGAAAAGTTACGAAAGGGAAACCGAGAGTTTGCAATCCCATCTCGGTGAGACCGAGATCCCTATCGGTAGAACCGATTTGCTAGGGTTTGGCAGTGGCTTAAGACAAGTGAAACTCGGTGGCGCCGGATAGAAAGAATCGGTAGGACCGAGTTTGGCTTTGGGTTTAGGTCATATGTGGATATGGGAAAGTAGTTGAGGGTTTTGGAGCATATCACTAAGCACATGAAGCAAGAGGCTCATTAAGGAACACCTCATCCCTCCTTAATAGTATTGGATTTTCCTAAAGACTCAATGTGATCTTGGATCACTAAAATATGAAAAGAAGAGTCTTGAGCTTTTGAGCTTGAGCCAATCGTTTGTCCTTAGCATTTTGAGGGTTCCACTTTCACATCCATGCCATGCCAATCATTGAGCTTTACTGAAATAGTCATCTTGGAATAGCATTAGCTCAATGAGCTATATGTTGTTATGAATTACCAAAATCACCTAGGGATAGTTGCACTTTCAATCTCCCCCTTTTTGGTAATTGATGATAACATATAGATCAAAGCTTCGACAAATGATAATAAGCATGAAATATATCGTCGCTTTGAGAAGTATGTGATAAGTAAGAGCTCCCCCTAAATTTGTGCATATTTAAAATTTGCTTTGGACTGCAAATGCACAAAGAGTTAGAGTCATGGGTTACTCTTCCTTGTCACATACATCTTGGTGGAGCGCTTAAAATGATAAGAATGAAATACATGCACTCATCACCAAGAATAGTGAATGATCACATAAGATAGATAAGATAATAGCATTAAGCAAATATTAAGTGTAGCTTATGATCAAACACATGATCATCAATGTCTCACAGATAATGACGTAGTATCTCAAGCACTCAAAAGCAAACAAAGTTCGAAAAATCACCAAATAAAGCAAGAGAGAAAAAAGCAACACTCTCTCTCTCTCGAAGCCTATGATCTATACATTTTTCTCCCCCTTTGGCAACAAGTTACCAAAAAGTTCCTAGAAAATGCATAGTGCTAGATCGACACTCAGGTTTGATCTTCTAGTGGCGGAGTCCGGATCACTCCAAGGACGAAGGCTTCTGTAGACGCTGAAGTAGACGCTGGAGTTGGAGCTGAAGTAGATGCTAGAGCTGGTGGAACTGAGGCTGTAGCTGGTGCTGAAGTGGTGGCTCTGGTGTCAGCAACTGGCACGGCAGACGACCTCGGACCTCGTGGCACTCTGGCAAAGGCATGAGTGATAGTCCTGCCTCTCCTCTCCTGCATGTCATCCTGGAGCTGCTCCACTGCAGTCTGAATCTCTGTCACCTTGACATCCAAGTCATAGAACTTTTGTTCCATGATTCTCTCTAGGCTTGCCTGGTTTTGAGTTAGGATGGCTAGTCCTTTCTCAATCCGCAGGGTGGATGCAATCAGGTAACCAAGCTGCTCTTGTTTGGTCTTCAAGAAATACTCAGATGCCTCCTCTTGAGTTGGCATCTTGGCAGCTTTCTCCTTCCTTGCCTTCTCCTCCTTTTCTTGTGCTTGGGCAGACGATGGTTCATTTTCAGTCATCACAACTTGATTGTCCTCAAAATCTGGATGGATGGGCAAGTGTTCCTTGTCCAACAAGTATATGCCCATGCCCATCTTGGAGTTAATGAGCTCCTGAATTTGTGGGGCATACCCACAGCTCCTCTTCTGGTCTGCTGCAGTCCTCTTGATAGTCTCTACTATGAGGCTCATGACTTTGAATTTCTGAGGTACATCAAATACATGAAGCAAATTGATTGCATGGCCTCTGATCATCTTGTGATCTCCAGACTTGGGCAAGAGAGTGTGCCTCAATATCCAATTTATAGTAGGCAGCCCTGACAGAAGATAATGCATAGACCCAAACTTGAAAGTATCAAGAGCTTCATTGGGAATTTCCTTGTACATATTGGACATTGAGTTATGATCCATCTTCTTCTTGGCATAGATATCCAAGTCATCCTCATGCTCCTCTGGGGCATTGATGAGCTGTGCCCACTCAGCAACAGTAGATTGGTACCTCGTACCCTCTGACATCCATGTGATCTTTCCATCTGGGTAAAAGTGTGCTGTGGAGTAGAACTGCATAATTAGCTCCTCGTTCCACTTTGTGGGCTTCTTCCCAACAAAGTCTGCAACTCCACACGCACTAAAGCTGTCATACACTCCAGGGTAGTGTTCCTCATTTTCCTTCATGTAGGTCCAGTCGACCCATCTCATGTCACAAACTATTGGCTTCTTGTCAAGCAAAACTGTCTTATAGAAGTCCTGCTGTTCCTTGGTGTGAAATCTGTAATCCACAGCAGTCCTTCTCCTTGAAGCATACGGATCTGCTTCTCTCCATTTCCTCAGCCCTGAGTCTCTCCTGAGCTTCATGTCTTCAGCCACAGGATGAGCATCGTTGTGGTCTGGGATCTTGGGCTTGAGCTTTCTCAGAACATTCTCTTCCTCTTCTTCTGCAGCTTCAGGCACTGGGGCCTTGTTCTTTTCAGCAGCTGGGATGCTTCTTGTATTTCTCTTTGGTTTTGGCTTTGAAGCTGGCTTGGCCTTGGAAGCAGCTGCCCCTGATCTTATGGCATCACCCATCAGCTTGGGTGCCTTAGGTGCTGGTGCAGCTACCTCTTCTTCTTCCTCTTCTTCCATGATGGAAGCCTTTCCAAGCACTCTGGCTACGGTCTTCTTGACCCTTTCCTTCCTCTTCTTGCCTTCAGCAGCAACTGGCTCTATGGGTGCAGGCTTTTCAATTGAAGCTCTAGCCTTTGACATAGGCTACCTGCCTGCTGGCTTTTGATCTTCAGTCCTGGCTTTGTGCCTTGAGCTGGCTCAACTCTCTTTGATGTGGCCTCTTCCTCTGCCACATAATCTTCATCTTCAGAATCTGAAGTTCTCTTCTTTCTCTGTCTAGTGGCAGCTTTTGGCAGATTGCTTGGGGTACTTCTGCTGCCATCATCTGAAGAGTTGGAGGGACTAGTGCCCTCACTCATCACCACTTGTTGTTCTGACACATTCTGGCTGTCACTCTGATCTGACATGTTGAACGAGCTGACTGCTGACCCTGTGAATAGTTTATAGATGAGGTAGAGTGGATGAGCATCACAAAATGTAGAGATCTTTGCAAAAAGAATGATCCAAAAACTTAGTTTTAGTTTCCCACTGAAATCATCTCGGATCTACCGATTTTCAAACTCGGTGATACCGAAGCAGTTTTGGAACCTAAACTAGTGAACTCGGTTGGACCGAGTCACAGTTCGGTGGCACCGAGACTGCTAGGGTTTCACAGAGTTCCAAAATCGGTCACACCGATAAGTAATTCTCGGTCAGACCGAGTCTCACTTGTGCAATGGCATAAGCCAAATCGGTGGGACCGAGTTTTTCAACTCGGTGGGTCCAAGATGGTTTCGGCGGAAACCTAACCCTAAAATTTTTGAATCAAACCTAATCTACGAATGCATTGACTGGACAGGAGTGTTTCAATCGTGACAAGAATCATGATGATCACAATGTGCTAAGAATCAGATTGGAGAGTAGCACAAAGATCGAGTCCATACCCTAGTTCGGCGGAGACTCGCTACGGCGGCAACGGTGGGGTAGAATTCCCATTGACGGCGACGGAGACCAGCGACTGGAGGCGGCTGGCGGCGAGGAGACGATTCGGAGACCACGTTGGCAGAGCAGGCTATCGCGCGGGCAAAGGGGTTCGGAGAAATTTCCAAAATTTTGCCCGTGACTATATATAGCCCGACCCTGTCGGTGTGACTGAGTGGAACAACTCGGTGGCACCGAGATTCATAACTGCAAGCAGTTACTGAAACTCGGTGTGACCGAAATGTTCAAATCGGTTGCACCGAGATCAAAAACCTAGATCAACTTAATGATCTCGGTAGGACCGAAAGTGGGGTATCGGTCATACCGAGAATCATAAAGAGGTTTTGGAAGTTTAAGTCTATGATGAATCGGGGACTCCGAGCGCTCCTCATACAGAGTGGTTCGAATCTGACTTGATCAAATTTTGTGATGCGGCATGAATAGAGTTTGAGACGAGAAAAGCATAGATAGCTAGAGGAGGTTCTTAGGCATTCTTGTCCATCCACTTGGCAAAAGGAAATAAAACCAAACAATCAAAACAACAAGTGGATGTCCTCGAATGAGTAAAATATGCAACCAGCATGCTCACACAATAAGATGGCAAATGAAATATGTGACAAGGCATCCACAACCAATTCTAGCATCTACCAAGCAATTTGCGATGACTAGGTCATCTATATATGAGTATATTGACTTAGGAGTCAAGTGAGAACACTTGATCATAGGGCATACTCATCGTTTAAGCTCAAGTGGGGTTACCACTTTTACATAAAGCATTGTTGTGTTCACATCTTTAGAGTTGCTTTAGCTCAAGTCTTAGAGTAAAGCTCCCCCTAGATGTGATATCCCCCTTAGAGGGATGAACTAACCTCGGGTTTTGTCGATGATGACTTCATGTAGATGTTGAAGATGTGGATGCTCAATGTTGATGTAGATCACTTGGAGCTATCCATTTGAGTGAATTGCACTTTCAATACCTACATGGGTTAGTCCCACAAGGAACAAACAAGGATATCCATAGACATAGAGTGATGCACACACAAGATGATGTCCATGAAAACTTTTAGGTTACCTTGTCCCTTGTCTTACCAACAAGAGGGTTTGTGACTCCTTGAACTAGTGCAAGATGTGGAAGTTGATTGCACTTGTTCTTGCCAAAATGATAAGAGTGAAGTATGTTGGCGGAGTCACCCTCAAGAACTCTCTAGTTCTTCTTCTTTTGGATCCACACCATCTTGATGGGAATCCTTGGAGTTGTAGTCGTACTTGATGAAGTGGAACTTGAAGTAGTCTTGGGAATCCACTTGACTAAGGTCTTAGGAGCTTCTTTAAATGCATCAATTTCCTCTTGAAGCTTGTCCTTGCCTTTTTGCTTGTAGTCTTGTGGTGAAAGATCATCTTGAGCTTGTGTTCCCTTGAAGGAAGTATCATACTTCTCTTGTTGAGGAACAAACTTTGTCTTGGGGTATTGATCTTCTTCCCACTCAACTCCATTGGCATTGAACTTTCGTTCAAAACCAACACCTTGATTCTTCCGGTGCATTCCTTGCTTGCGCACAATTTCCTCGAATTGCTTACTCCCGGCAAGGCTTTTGTACACTCCTTTCTCTATAATTCCCTTCAATAAGCTATTTTCTTGCTCAAGTGTAACTTGCTAAGAGAATCATTAGTGGAATCAAGAGAACTACTAGAAGCAACAATATTGGATTTAGCATGATCATTGTTACTACTAGAGGAAGAATCTTTCTTGTTCTTGTTATTAGACTTGACTTGAGGCATGTAAGTGGATAAGAGTAAACGCTTGGCAATGTGAGAAGAACTTTTCTTGCGGAGATCAGCATTGATTGCTTTTAAGAACTCATGCTCTTGCTCAAGATTGAGCTTTTCAAAGCGTAATTTCTCATGAGCTCTTAAAAGTTCTCGATGATCTTCGAAGATAGTTTCATGAGCTAACTTAAGAGTGTTTAGTTCTTTAGTTAGAGCCTCAATCTTCTCCTTATCATTGTCATTCATTTTATCTTGATTAGCATGATTAATTGACATTTCATCATAGTATTCATCACTAGAGTTGTCAACAAGCAAATCATCACCTAACAAGTCATCTTCATCACTATTGAAATCAACATACTCGGGGTGTGTTACCTTAGGACCTTTGGCCATGAAGCATCTTCCAATTCCTTCATTTGGTGAGTCAAATATGTCGTAGGAGTTGGTTGACACAAGTGCTAGACCGGCAACACCTTCATCTTGAGTGTCTTCGGAGTCGGAGTGATAACTTCTCTCGGAGTGGCTGTCGGAGTCGGAGCCGGATACCCATTCACCAACATGAGCTTGATGTCTTCGTCTTGTGTAGCTCCTTGATGATTTTTCCTTCCTTTCCGAATCCTTGCTTCTCCATGAGTATCTTCGTTCATAGCGATCATCTCTACTCCTTCTCTCTCTTGGTGGTGATTCTTTGCTTCTTCTTTTTGGAGAATCTTCTCTTCTCTTGTAGGGAGCCGTACACTCATTGGAATAGTGTCCGGGTCTTCCACAACTGTAGCAGTTTCGCTCTCGACTAGAAGATCTTTTGTCATTGTAGGACCTTGACTTGAAGCTTCTATCTTTGCTTCTACTGTTGTAGAACTTGTTGAAGTTCTTCACCATTAAGCTCAATTCTTCATTGAAGTCTTGTTTCTCACTTGATGATGTAGGGGCTTCACACGAGGCTTTGTAGGCACCACTTGATTTGTTGTGAAGTTCCTCTTTATCCTTAAGTGACATCTCATGAGCAACACTTCTTCCAATCACCTCCGTTGGCTTGAGATCTTTGTAATTGGGCATCATTTGGATCAATGTGCACACGGTATCATATTTTCCATCCAAGGCTCTTAGAATCTTCTTGATGATGAATCTATCGGTCATCTCTTCACTTCCTAAGCCGGCAATCTCATTTGTGATGAGAGCAAGCCTAGAGTACATTTCAGCGACACCTTCACCATCCTTCATTTTGAACTTGTCAAGTTGACTTTGAAGCACATCCAACTTGGATTCCTTGACGGAGTCGGTACCTTCGTGCATATCAATCAAAGTGTCCCAAATTTCCTTTGCATTCTCAAGACGGCTGATTTTGTTAAATTCTTCGGGGCACAATCCGTTGAAGAGAATATCACAAGCTTGAGCATTGTATTGCAACATCTTCAACTCATCCGCGGTAGCTTCATGGTTTGGTTCTTTCCCATCAAAGAAGTCACCTTGCAAACCAACACACACAATAGCCCAAACTGCGGGGTTATGTCCAAGAATATGCATTTTCATTTTATGCTTCCAACTAGCAAAATTAGTACCATCAAAGTAAGGACCTCTACGGTGATAATTTCCCTCGCTAGACGCCATACTCTCCTAGGTTGTGAAACCAAGGCTATGACCACCAAAAGCTATGGAGATCAAAGCAAATGGAGACCAAAGCTCTGATACCACTTGTAGGATCGAAAGTATGTCTAGAGGGGGGTGATTAGACTACTTGACCAAATAAAAACTTAACCTTTTCCCAATTTTATTTCTTGGCAGATTTTAGCTATTGTAGGACAAGTCAAGCAATCATCACACAATTCAAGCAAGCATGCAAAGAGTATATTGGCAGCGGAAAGTAAAGCATGCAACTTGCAAGAATGTAAAGGGAAGGGTTTGGAGAAATCAAACGCAATTGGAGACACGGATGTTTTTCCCGTGGTTCGGATAGGTGGTGCTATCCTACATCCACGTTGATGGAGACTTCAACCCACAAAGGGTAACGGTTGCGCGAGTCCACAAAGGGCTCCACCCACAAAGGATGACGGTTGCGCGAGTCCACAAAGGGTCCACGAAGAAGCAACCACCCACAAAAGGGTCCACGAAGAAGCAACCTTGTCTATCCCACCATGGCCATCGCCCACACAGGACTTGCCTCACTAGCAGTAGATCTTCACGAAGTAAGCGATCTCCTTGCCCTTACAAACTCCTTGGTTCAACTCCACAATCTTGTCGGAGGCTCCCAAGTGATACCTAGCCAATCTAGGAGACACCACTCTCCAAGAAGTAACAAATGGTGTGTAGGTAATGAACTCCTTGCTCTTGTGCTTCAAATGATAGTCTCCCCAACACTCAACTCTCTCTCATAGGATTTGGATTTTGTGGAAAGAAGATTTGAGTGGAAAGCAACATGGGAAGGCTAGAGATCAAGATTCATATGGTAGGAATGGAATATCTTGGTCTCAACACATGAGTAGGTGGTTCTCTCTCAGAACATATGAGTAGGAATTGTGTATGTGTTCTGATGGCTCTCTCCACGAATGAAGAGGAGGTGGAGGGGTATATATAGCCTCCACACAAAATCCAACCGTTACACACAGTTTTCCAATCTCGGTGGGACCGAATCAACAAACTCGGTCAGACCGAAAATGTAAACCTAGTGACCGTTAGAGATTTTCGGTGGGACTGACATTCAACTCGGTGGGACCGATATGGTTAGGGTTTGGGCATAACGTAATCTCGGTGAGACCGATTACACAAACTCGGTGAGACCGAATTTGGTAATTAGCTAACCAGAGAGTTGGTCAGGCAAACTCGGTGGGACCGATTTTCTCTTTCGGTGAGACCGAAAAGTTACGAAAGGAAACACTGAATTTACATTGCAATCTCGGTGGGACCGATTCGCTCTTTCGGTGAGACCGAAAAGTTACGAAAGGGAAACAGAGAGTTTGCAATCCCATCTCGGTGAGACTGAGATCCCTATCGGTAGAACCGATTTGCTAGGGTTTGGCAGTGGCTTAAGACAAGTGAAACTCGGTGGCGCCGGATAGAAAGAATCCGTAGGACCGAGTTTGGCTTTGGGTTTAGGTCATATGTGGATATGGGAAAGTAGTTGAGGGTTTTGGAGCATATCACTAAGCACATGAAGCAAGAGGCTCATTAAGCAACACCTCATCCCTCCTTAATAGTATTGACTTTTCCTAAAGATTCAATGTCATCTTGGATCACTAAAATATGAAAAGAAGAGTCTTGAGCTTTTGAGCTTGAGCCAATCGTTTGTCCTTAGCATTTTGAGGGTTCCACTTTCACATCCATGCCATGCCAATCATTGAGCTTTCCTGAAATAGTCATCTTGGAATAGCATTAGCTCAATGAGCTATATGTTGTTATGAATTACCAAAACCACCTAGGGATATTTGCACTTTCACCCTTCAACTGTTGGCGAACAGTGGAATACGATTATATACAGATTGCTGGAAATTGCAGTACGACTGACAACACATATCTCAATGCTAGTTGGGTGGGGTGGATTCCGCGCTGCCTGCAGACCGGCCTCTGCAACATTTTTTCGGTGGCCAATGCATGTATACGGTCTGCTAGCTCCTGTAGAAAGATTACTTTCACTGGAATAGTGCCACCAGGTCTGGTCAGGGCACAAGCCGTTTAGTCTCGTCGATGTTTACCAGCAGAGTAGCAGACCCACATGTCAACTCCGATGTCTCAGTTTTTTATCACTAGGTGGAATCAGCCTATACCCAATAATTGGTTCAAATATGTCAGAATCCTGCCGCGCTTAGTGAAACTATTGACCTGCTAAACAAATGTGTGCTATAGTGTGCGGTACAGATCTCTATGCGCCAGATTCTGCATGAACGGTCTGATAAGAGGGTGCCTAGGCACCCAGGTTCTAAAAGGCAACTCTCATAAATCTCCTACAAGTTTAGGACGATAATATGGCGCTCACGTTCGGTCTGGGGACGATCAGATCGATCGAACGAATACCCCGGACCGAACGAATCATCGCTGGTATTCCAAGCCAAAGATTCTTGTGTTGGCCATCCTGTTCTGTCTCTATTTCTCCCGGCTTATCTAGAATAGACCTAGTCGGCCCAAATTGAATAAAGGCCGGGTACAACCCAGTTATCCAGTGATGTGTTAGTATGGTTCATGCATGACAATAAGTCCTCACAAAGAAGACAGGTTTTCCCTGTCGTTAGGGTTTCCTACCCTCTCGACGGCGATCTTCGCCGTGCGTAGAGAACTCCTTCCCTACCCCTGCTCGCTGAGTCCTCTCTGTCGGCCGACGGGTGTGACGTTCTAGTTTCGCTCCCCCACTTCGGGCGACGAACTAGCGGTGACTGGTTTTGGTTAGGGTTAGGTCACAAGCCCGGTAGATCTCCTCTTCGGGCAAGGGAACAAGCAGATGGCGCCGGAAGCTTCTGGATCGGGATCCGAACGATCTGGCGATGATGATGAAGGAGTTGGGTCTCTCTGAGGAGGACCTGGATGATGTGGTGGTGGATCAACGATCCGTGCCGCCGGAAGTGACTCGCTGGATGGCGGTGGCCAGGGTGAACATTGAGAAACAATATAGCCAATTTTGATTCTACAAGAACATGCGTGCGGCCTCTGGAAGACAAGGTGTACACTCTCCAATTCGCATGGCTGGGGGATTGGGAGCGAGTAATGGGGGATGGACAATGGGTGTTTAGAGGAGATGCGGTGATCCTGGCACCGTACGATGGCTTCTCAAAGCCGTCTTCAATCAAGCTAGACCGGATGGAAATCTGGGCCTAGATACATGACTTCTCAGAGGGCTACGTATCCCAGACAGGCCCGAGCCCAAGGGGGTGCAACCTGTGCACCCGCACAGGGCCCCCCGTTTTCAGGGGCCTCACATTTTGTAGGCAGTAGTAGTTCCTTTATACACCGATGTGAGCCCTTGTTGCCTGTCTTCTTCGGTCTTCCATCTAGGCCCTTGTTAACCTCTGTAGATGGGCCTCTTCGATTTTCCCTTCTGGCCTTTGCTCTGATCGGGACGTATGCCTAGCGATCAATCTCTCCGATCTAGGGGAGCGACGCGATGAGGCGCCTCTTTGTCTTTTCGTCTGGGGCTGGCTGGCCATCGACTTAGCATGGCGGCAGGTTAGGGCTCCACCAGACTTCAGTCCTCTTTCCTTCTCACGATTCCCAGGTCGAGACTACTGGATCTATTCCAACGGGATAGGTCCTTTTAGGAGTCAGGAGGACCGAGGGCATGGCCAGGAGCAGCCGAACGGCAGCCGGCGGGAGGACCCGATTCACCTGACGGAAGGAAAATTGAGATCTCTCCCAATCTCTGATGTTTAAGCATCTTCGCGTCAACAACCGGTGATCCTATGAGCCCTTGATTTTGAGTTCCGATTTCAGCCCACTATCTAGTTCTACTAAAATCTTGAAGTTATTTTTTTCATCTATTAGGTGCCTAGTATTGCCAAGAATACGAGAAGAATGATATTGTTTAAGTGAAAACTAGACAACCAAGAATAGGTAGGATTCTTGATATTTCCAATTGTTATGTACTCCGCAAGATATTGTGATCTTTATATTATTATAGTTTTCACTTTATGTAGTGTTTTTCAGTTAACTAAGGCCAATTTTAGAGTTCTGCACAAGGCCTCCAATTTTGCCGGCTCGGCCCTGATCCCAAATCCCATCGCTTGCCTCGAAGCTAGGGGAATTCATCTATGCTAAACCAACCTCGCATGACTTTGAAGGTAATTTCTACCGGGTGCAGGTCAAGATTGATGTGGGTAAACCCTTGAAGAATGTTGTGTCGCTGAAGGTGGGCGAAAAAAGGATGATCTTCCGTGTGAAGTATGAGCGCCTCCCAAACTGGTGTGCTGTTTGCGGGAGGCTGGGTCATCTGTATAAGGAACATGGAGATGGTGTGCATCCACCATCGGCTTTGGTGTTCAAGAGTCTCAAGGCAGAATGGTTTAGGGGCGCAGGACCAGGACCTGGTGGAGCAAGAAACGGAAGCAAGGGGAAAATCAAGGATATGGGACAGCAGGCTCAGAACAATCCTGATGTGGATGAACAGATGGTTGATGCAGAAGGAAACAGAAAGCGAACTCAAGTATCAGATGCAATAGCCAACATCACCACTCATGTAGCCAACATATGATATACTTGCACTACCCTCACCACAGATTCCATTGAGCCCGCCACCAAAGCAAGATCCAAAGCGAGCTCGGATGGAGACAGCGGATGAGAAGGGGAACCAAAGTCAGAGCATCATCAAGAAGTTGGGCAGCGACTCAGAAGCAACATCGGCGGACTCCCGAGAGGAGTACCGCCAGGCACAATGAGTATCTTGAGCTAGAACTGTCGCAGCGCGGGCAAAGCCGCGATAGTTCGAGAACTTCGTGATCTAGCAAAGAAATTTGTCCGTACCCTACTTTGTATTGTCAAAAGTTAGCTAGATAGAGTTCGGGTAGAAAGTTTAGCAAGTACTCTGGGATTTGATAACTCCTTTGCTATTAGTAGTAACGGTCGGAGTGGCGGCCTTGGTATTTTCTAGAACAATCCAATAAAAGTTGAGATTTTGGGGTATTCAGTGTATCATATTGACTGCCCTATAGATGAACCAGGTCATGATAAGTGGCGCGCATCTTGCTTCTATGGTAGGCGCGAACACATTTGAGGCACCAGACATGGGACACCATGAAGGGAATAGCAAGTTTGAGCGATCTTCCATGGGTGTGTATAGGCGATTTTAATGAAGTGCAACGTCCAGAAGAGCAAGAAGGCATAGAAGAGCGTAGTAATGCTCAAATCCAAGGTTTCCGCGATGTTGTTGATGGATTTGGGCTATGAGGGAAATTTCTAGACTTTTGAGAAGAGAGTCACCAGCGGAAGCTACACAAGGGTTAGTCTGGATCGGGCTCTTGTGTCGACTGAGTCAAGTGCACAATATCCGGAGGCAAATCTGAAACATGAAACAGCAGCCGGCTCCGATCACTGTCTGATCCTCTTCAGCCTGAGGGGCGATCATGGGCGCCCGCCGGTGAAACCTCCCTTCAGGTACGAGGTTATGTGGGAGTCGCACGAGACATGGCATGATACAATCACCCAACAATGGAGCCAGGAGCAGAGCCCGATAACTATGGAGGGCCTCAGGGAGAAACTGGAAGCGGTATCGAATGACCTAGGTAGATGGGACAGGGAGACGTTTGGATCTATCTGCAAGGAGATCAAACACCTAAACACTGAGCTGCATCGCCTGCGAGGGGAGCCAGCCATGGTGGGGCCGACGCATGCTAAGCTAAAGATAAACGAGAGACTTGTCGATCTATATCATCAGGAGGAGATCATGTGGAGGCAACGGTCACGAATCGAATGGCTAGCGTCGGGTGATAAGCATACAAGGTTTTTTTCATATGAGAGCTAGCATGAGGAGGAAGAAAACCATGATTAAAGCGCTGGCCAACTCTCTTGGAGCCATGATTGATGACAAAGCATAATTGAAAGGTATAGTGTCTGATTTCTACAAAGATCTTTACTCCTCAGAAGGTGTCACTGGTATCGATCAAGTGTTGCAACATATCCATGTCAAGGTTACAGAAGTTATGAATGAAAAGCTCACCGCACCTTACACAAATGAGGAAGTGAAAACTGAAGGAAATATGCCCTAGAGGCAATAATAAAGTTATTATTTATTTCCATATATCATGATAAATGTTTATAATTCATGCTAGAATTGTACTAACCGGAAACATGATACATGTGTGAATACATAGACAAACAGAGTGTCACTAGTATGCCTCTACTTGACTAGCTCGTTGATCAAAGATGGTTATGTTTCCTAGCCATAGACAAAGAGTTGTCATTTGATTAACGGGATCACATCATTAGGAGAATGATGTGATTGACTTGACCCATTCCATTAGCTTGGCACTTGATCATTTAGTTTGTTGCTATTGCTTTCTTCATGACTTATACATGTTCCTATGACTATGAGATTATGCAGCTCCCATTTACCGGAGGAACACTTTGTGTGCTACCAAATGTCACAACATAACTGGGTGATTATAAAGGTGCTCTACAGGTGTCTCTGAAGGTACTTGTTGGGTTGGCGTATTTCGAGATTAGGATTTGTCACTCCGATTGTCGGAGAGGTATCTCTGGGCCCACTCGGTAATACACATCACTTAAGCCTTGCAAGCATTGCAACTAATGAGTTAGTTGTGGAATGATGTGTTACGGAACGAGTAAAGAGACTTGCCGGTAATGAGATTGAACTAGGTATTGAGATACCGGCGATCGAATCTCGGGCAAGTAACATACCGATGACAAAGGGAACAACATATGTTGTTATGCGGTTTGACCGATAAAGATCTTCGTAGAATATGTAGGAGCCAATATGAGCATCTAGGTTCCGCTATTGGTTATTGATCGGAGACATGTCTCGGTCATGTCTACATAGTTCTCGAACTCGTAGGGTCCGCACGCTTAAAGTTCGATGATGGTTATATTATGAGTTTATGGTTTTTCATGTACCAAAGGTAGTTCGGAGTCCCGGATGTGATCACGGACATGACGAGGAGTCTCGAAATGTTCGAGACGTAAAGATCGTTATATTGGACGACTATATTTGGATACCGGAATGGTTCCGGGTGAGATTGGGATAATACTGGAGCACCGGGAGGTTATCGGAACCCCCCGGGAGGTATATGGTCCTTAATGGGCTTTAGTGGAAAGGAGGGGAAAGGAGCAAGGGAGGGGGCGCCCCCCCCCAAGCCCAATCCGAATTGGGAGGGGGGGGGCCTTTCCTTCCTCCCTCCTTCCTCTTCCTTCCCTCTCCCTCTCCAAATAGGAAAAGGAGCAGTCCTACTGCCGGTGGGAGTAGGACTCCCCCCTTGGGCGCGCCTCCTCCCCTTGGTCGGCCCTCTCCTCCCCCCTTTATATACGAAGGAGAGGGGCACCCCATAGACACAACAATTGATCCCTTGGATCTGTTAGCCGTGTGCAGTGCCCCTCTCCACCACAGTCCACCTCGATAATATTGTAGCGGTGCTTAGGCGAAGCCCTGCGACAGTAGAACATCAACATCGTCACCACGCCGTCGTGCTGACGGAACTCTCCCTCAAAGCTCGGCTGGATCGGAGTTCGAGGGACGTCATTGAGTTGAACGTGTGCAGAACTCGGAGGTGCCGTGCATTCGGTACTTGATCGACTGAATCGTGAAGACGTACGACTACATCAACCGCGTTGTGCTAATGCTTCTGCTTTCGGTCTACGAGGGTACGTGGACACACTCTCCCCTCTCGTTGCTATGCATCATCATGATCTTGTGTGTGCGTAGGAATTTATTTGAAATTACTACGTTCCCCAACAGTGGCATCTGAGCCAGGTTATATGCGTTGATGTTATATGCACGAGTAGAACACAAGTGAGTTGTGGGCGATACAAGTCATACTGCTTACCAGCATGTCATACTTTGGACTGGCGGTATTGTTGGATGAAGCGGCCCGGACCGACATTACGCGTACGCTTACGCGAGACTGGTTCTACCGACGTGCTTTGCACACAGGTGGCTGGCGGGTGTCAGTTTCTCCAACTTTAGTTGAACCGAGTGTGGCTACGCCCGGTCCTTGAGAAGGTTAAAACAATACTAATTTGACGAACTATCGTTGTGGTTTTGATGCGTAGGTAAGAACGGTTCTTGCTCAGCCCGCAGCAGCCACGTAAAACTTGCAACAACAAAGTAGAGGACGTCTAACTTGTTTTTGCAGGGCATGTTCTGATGTGATATGGTCAAGACATGATGTTATATTTTATTATATGAGATCATCATGTTTTGTAATCGAGTTATTGGCAACTGGCAGGAGCCATATAGTTGTCGCTTTATTATATGCAACGCAATCGCCCTGTAATTGCTTTACTTTATCACTAAGCGGTAGAGATGAAGGAAATATGCCCTAGAGGCAATAATAAAGTTATTATTTATTTCCTTATATCATGATAAATGTTTATTATTCATGCTAGAATTGTATTAACCGGAAACATAATACATGTGTGAATACATAGACAAACAGAGTGTCACTAGTATGCCTCTACTTGACTAGCTCGTTAATCAAAGATGGTTATGTTTCCTGACCATGAACAATGAGTTGTTATTTGATTAACGAGGTCACATCATTAGTTGAATGATCTGATTGACATGACCCATTCCATTAGCTTAGCACCTGATCGTTTAGTATGTTGCTATTGCTTTCTTCATGACTTATACATGTTCCTATGACTATGAGATTATGCAACTCCCGTTTACCGGAGGAACACTTTGGGTACTACCAAACGTCACAACGTAACTGGGTGATTATAAAGGAGTACTACAGGTGTCTCCAATGGTCGATGTTGGGTTGGCGTATTTTGAGATTAGGATTTGTCACTCCGATTGTCGGAGAGGTATCTCTGGGCCCTCTCGGTAATACACATCACATAAGCCTTGCAAGCATTACAACTAATATGTTAGTTGTGAGATGATGTATTACGGAACGAGTAAAGAGACTTGCCGGTAACGAGATTGAACTAGGTATTGGATACCGACGATCGAATCTCGGGCAAGTAACATACCGATGACAAAGGGAACAACGTATGTTGTTATGCGGTCTGACCGATAAAGATCTTCGTAGAATATGTAGGAGCCAATATGGGCATCCAGGTCCCGCTATTGGTTATTGACCGGAGATGTGTCTCGGTCATGTCTACATTGTTCTCGAACCCGTAGGGTCCGCACGCTTAAGGTTACAATGACAGTTATATTATGAGTTTACATGTTTTGATGAACCGAAGGAGTTCGGAGTCCCGGATGAGATCGGGGACATGACGAGGAGTATCGAAATGGTCGAGACGTAAAGATTCATATATTGGATGATATGGTTAGGCCAAGGGGTCAAGCCCATGAGGCTTTAGATCGGTGCAAAAAGGAGTTTTGCGGAGGCCAGGGGGCCAAACGCCGGAGACCCTGGCGTCTGGCCCTGGGCCAGACGCCGAGGCCCATGGCGTCCGGGCGAGACGCCAAGGATTGTGGCGTTTGGTCCTGGAGTCCGAGTGGGACTCTTGCCTTTCGGGCAAAACCGACTTTGAGGAGGCTTTTGCTCCAAGTTTCGACCCCGGGGCTCAACATATAAATAGAGGGGCAGGGCTAGCACCAAAGACAACAAGTTGATCCACTTGATCTATTCCTTAGCCGTGTGCGGTGCCCCCTTCCACCATATACCTCGATAATACTGTAGCGGAGTTTAGGCGAAGCCCTGCTGCTGTAGTTCATCAAGATCGTCACCACGCCGTCGTGATGACGGAACTCTTCCCCTACACTTTGCTGGATCGGAGTCCGGGGATCGTCATCGAGCTGAACGTGTGCTCGAACTCGGAGGTGCCGTAGTTTCGGTGCTTGATCGGTCGGGCCGTGAAGACGTACGACTACATCAATCGCGTTGTGCTAACGCTTCCGCTTACGGTCTACAAGGGTATGTAGACAACACTCTCCCCTCTCGTTGCTATACATCACCATGATCTTGCGTGTGCGTAGGAATTTTTTTTTGAAATTACTACGAAACCCAACAGTGGCATCCGAGCCTAGGTTATTTATGTTGATGTTATATGCACGAGTAGAACACAAGTGAGTTGTGGACGATACAAGTCATACTGCCTACCAGCATGTCATACTTTGGTTCGGCGGCATTGTTGGACGAGACGACCCGGACCAACATTACGCGTACGCTTACGCGAGACCGGTTCCCTCGACGTGCTTTGCACAGAGATGGCTTGCGGGCGACTGTCTCTCCAACTTTAGTTGAACCAAGTATGGCTACGCCCGGTCCTTGCGAAGGTTAAAACGGAGTCTATTTGACAAACTATCGTTGTGGTTTTGATGCGTAGGTGAGATTGGTTCTTACTTAAGCCCGTAGCAGCCACGTAAAACATGCAACAACAAAGTAGAGGACGTCTAACTTGTTTTTCAGGGCATGTTGTGATGTGATATGGTCAAAGCATGATGCTGAATTTTATTGTATGAGATGATCATGTTTTGTAACCGAGTTATCGGCAACTGGCAGGAGCCATATGGTTGTCGCTTTATTGTATGCAATGCAATCGCGATGTAATGCTTTACTTTATTACTAAACGGTAGTGATAGTCGTGGAAGCATAAGATTGGCGAGACGACAACGATGCTACGATGGAGATCAAGGTGTCGCGCCGGTGACGATGGTGATCATGACGGTGCTTCGGAGATGGAGATCACAAAGCACAAGATGATGATGACCATATCATATCACTTATATTGATTGCATGTGATGTTTATCTTTTTATGCATCTTATCTTGCTTTGATTGACGGTAGCATTATAAGATGATCTCTCACTAAATTATCAAGAAGTGTTCTCCCTGAGTATGCACCGTTGCCAAAGTTCGTCGTGCCCA
>NC_041392.1:42057288-42112072 GCF_002162155.2 Triticum dicoccoides
TCCATCTACAACGGGTACAAGCCAGTTTTGCACACGCAGAATACTCAGGTTAAACTTGACGAGCCTAGCATATGCAGATATGGCCTCGGAACACGGAGACCGAAAGGTCGAGCGTGAATCATATAGTAGATATGATCAACATAATGATGTTCACCGATGAAACTACTCCATCTCACGTGATGATCGGACATGGTTTAGTTGATTTGGATCACGTGATCACTTAGAGGATTAGAGGGATGTCTATCTAAGTGGGAGTTCTTAAGTAATATGATTAAATTGAACTTAAATTTATCATGAACTTAGTCCTGGTAGTATTTTGCAAATCATGTTGTAGATCAATAGCTCGCGTTGTTGCTTCCCTGTGTTTATTTTGATATGTTCCTAGAGAAAATTGTGTTGAAAAATGTTAGTAGCAATGTTGCGGATTTGATCCGTGATCTGAGGTTAAATCCTCATTGCTGCACAGAAGAATTATGTCCTTAATGCACCGCTAGGCGACGGACCTATTGCAGGAGCAAATGCAGACGTTATGAACGTTTGGCTAGCTCAATATGATGACTACTTAATAGTTTAAGTGTACCATGCTTAACAGCTTAGAATCGGGACTTCAAAGACGTTTTGAATGTCATGGACCATATGAGATGTTCCAGGAGTTGAAGCTAATATTTCAAGCAAATACCCGAGTTGAGAGATATGAAGTCTCCAACAAGTTCTATAGCTAAAAGATGGAGGAGAATCGCTCAACTAGTGAGCATGTGCTCAGATTGTCTGAGTACTACAATCGCTTGAATCAAGTGGGAGTTAATCTTCCAGATAAGATAGTGATTGACAGAATTCTCTAGTCACCATCACCAAGTTAGTAGAACTTCGTGATGAACTATGACATGCAAGGGATAACGGAAATGATTCCCAAGCTCTTCGTAATGCGGAAATTGACGAAGGTAGAAATCGAGAAAAACATCAAGTGTTGATGGTAGACAAGACCACTAGTTTCAAGAAAAAGGGGCAGAAGGAAGAAGGGGAACTTCAAGAAGAACAGCAAGCAAGTTGCTGCTCAAGTGAAGAAGCCCAAGTCTGATCCTAAGCCTGAGACTAAGTGTTTCTACTGCAAAGGGACTGGTCACTGGAAGCGGATCTACCCCAAGTGATTGGCGGATAAGAAGGATGGCAAAGTGAACATAAGTATATTTGATATACATGTTATTGATGTGTACTTTACTAGTGTTTATCGCAAACCCTCAGTATTTGATACTAGTTCAGTTGCTAAGATTAGTAACTCGAAACGGGAGTTGCAGAATAAACAGAGACTAGTTAAGGGTGAAGTGACGATGTGTGTTGGAAGTGGTTCCAAGATTTATATGATCATCGTCACACACTCCCTATACTTTCGGGATTAGTGTTGAACCTAAATAAGTGTTATTTGGTGTTTGCGTTGAGCATGAATATGATTTGATCATGTTTATTGTAATACGATTATTCATTTAAGTAAGAGAATAAATTGTTGTTCTGTTTACATGAATAGAACCTTATATGGTTACACACCCAATGAAAATAGTTTGTTGGATCTCGATCGTAGTGATACACATAATCATAATATTGAAACCAAAATATGCAAAGTTAATAATGATAAGTGCAACTTGTTTGTAGCACTGCCGTTTAGGTCATATTGGTGTAAAGCGCATGAAGAAACTCCATACTGATGGAATTTTGGAATCACTTGATTATGAATCACTTGATGCTTGCGAACTGTGCCTTTTGGGAAAGATGACTAAAACTCCGTTCTCCGGAACAATGGAACGAGCTACTGACTTATTGGAAATAATACATACCGATGTATGCGATCCAATGACTGCTGATGCTCGTGGCAAGCATCGTTGTTTTCTGACCTTCACAAGATGATTTGAGCAGATATGGGTATATCTACTTGATGAAACATAAGTCTGAAATAGTTGAAAGGTTCAAAGAATTTCAGAGTGAAGTGGAAAAATCATCGTAACAAGACAATAAAGTTTCTGCGATCTGATCGCGGAGACAAATATTTGAGTTACGAGTTTGGTCTTCAATTAAAACAATGTGGAATAGTTTCACAGCTCATGCCACCTGGAACACCACATCGTTATGGTGTGTCCGAACGTCGTAACCGCACTTTATTTGATATGGTGCGATCTATGATATCTCTTTACCACTATCATTTTGGGGTTATGCATTAGAGACAGCTGCATTCACGTTTTAAAATAGGGCACCATCTAAATCCGTTGAGACGACACTGTATGAACTATGGTTTAGCAGTAAACCTAAGGTGTTGTTTCTTAAAGTTTGGGGCTGCGATGCTTATGTGAAAAAGTTTCATCCTGATAAGCTCGAACCCAAATCGGAGAAGTGCGTCTTCATAGAATACCCAAAGGAAATTGTTGGGTACACCTTCTATCACAGATCCGAAGGCAAGACATTCGTTGCTAAAATGGATCCTTTCCAGAGAAGGAGTTTCTCTCGAAAGAAGTGAGTGGGAGGAGAGTAGAACTTGATGAGGTAATTATACCTTCTCCCTTATTGGAAAGTAGTTCATCACAGAAATCAGTTCCAGTGATTCCTACACCAATAAGTGAGGAAGTTAATGATGATGATCATCAAACTTCAGATCAAGTTACTACCAAACCTCGTAGGTCTTCCAGAGTAAGATCCGCACCAGAGTGGTACGGTAATCATGTTCTGGAAGTCATGTTACTAGACCATGATGAACCTACGAACTATGAAGAAGCGATGGTGAGCCCAGATTCCGCAAAGTGGCTTGAAGCCATGAAATCTGAGATGGGATCCATGTATGAGAACAAAGTATGGACTTTGGTTGACTTGCCCGATGATCGGCAAGCAATTGAGAATAAATGGATCTTTAAGAAGAAGACTGACGCTGATGGTAATGTTACTGTCTACAAAGCTCGACTTGTCGCAAAAAGGTTTTCGGCAAGTTCAAGGGATTGACTACGATGAGACCTTCTCACCCGTAGCGATGCTTAAGTCCGTCCGAATCATGTTAGCGATTGCCGCATTTTATGATTATGAAATTTGGCAGATGGATGTCAAAACTGCATTCCTGAATGGATTTCTGGAAGAAGAGTTGTATATGATGCAACCGGAAGGTTTTGTCGATCCAAAGGGAGCTAACAAAGTGTGCAAGCTCCAGCGATCCATTTATGGACTGGTGCAAGCCTCTCGGAGTTGGAATAAACATTTTGATAGTGTGATCAAAGCATTTGGTTTTATACAGACTTTCGGAGAAGCCTGTATTTACAAGAAAGTGAGTGGGAGCTCTACAACATTTCTGATAAGTATATGTGAATGACATATTGTTGATCGGAAATAATGTAGAATTATTCTGTAAAGCATAAAAGGAGTGTTTGAAAGGAGTTTTTCAAAGAAAGACTTCGGTGAAGCTGCTTACATATTGAGTTTCAAGATCTATAGAGATAGATCAAGACGCTTGATAAGTTTTTTCAATGAGTACATACCTTGACAAGATTTTGAAGTAGTTCAAAATGGAACAGTCAAAGAAAGAGTTCTTGCCTGTGTTACAAGGTGTGAAGTTGAGTAAGACTCAAAGCCCGACCACGGCAAAAAAATAGAAAGAGAATGAAAGTCATTTCCTATGCCTCAGTCATAGGTTCTATAAAGTATGCCATGCTGTGTACCAGATCTATTGTATACCCTGCACTGAGTTTGGCAAGGGAGTACAATAGTGATCTAGGAGTAGATCACTGGACAGCGGTCAAAATTGTCCTTAAATCATGTACAAGCTAAATTCCCCTCCATTCCTCTCCAAACCCCTTGGGAGGAGGTTGAACTGAACAAGGCCTAAGACTAACCATAGTGGGAGTAACTTAGGCTAGTCATAGTGGGATTAACTTAGGTAGTAACATAGCGCACTCCTAGAAAATTTTGCTTATGTGGCATGTAGTTAATGAGGAGAGAGATGTTTAGAGTAACATAATATGTTACTCTAACATAGCGATTCCCGAGAAAGAATGAGTCTGTAAGCTAATAAATGTAGCCATCTATGACACTAGTACTATGTTACTTTGCAATATGGAGGTGGTAACTTAGACTAGTGTCATATGCATGACATTATGAAGGAAATATGCCCTAGAGGCAATAATAAAGTTATTATTTATTTCCTTATATCATGATAAATGTTTATTATTCATGCTAGAATTGTATTAACCGGAAACATAATACATGTGTGAATACATAGACAAACAGAGTGTCACTAGTATGCCTCTACTTGACTAGCTCGTTAATCAAAGATGGTTATGTTTCCTAACCATAGACAAAAGAGTTGTTATTTGAGTAACGAGGTCACATCATTAGTTGAATGATCTGATTGACATGACCCATTCCATTAGCTTAGCACCTGATCGTTTAGTATGTTGCTATTGCTTTCTTCATGACTTATACATGTTCCTATAACTATGAGATTATGCAACTCCCGTTTGCCGGAGGAACACCTTGGGTGCTACCAAACGTCACAACGTAACTGGGTGATTATAAAGGAGCATTACAGGTATCTCCAAAAGTAGATGTTGGGTTGGCGTATTTCGAGATTAGGATTTGTCACTCCGATTGTCGGAGAGGTATCTCTGGGCCCTCTCGGTAATGCACATCACATAAGCCTTGCAAGCACTGCAACTAATATGTTAGTTGTGAGATGATGTATTACGGAACGAGTAAAGAGACTTGCCAGTAACGAGATTGAACTAGGTATTGGATACCGACGATCGAATCTCGGGCAAGTAACATACCGATGACAAAGGGAACAACGTATGTTGTTATGCGGTCTGACCGATAAAGATCTTCGTAGAATATGTAGGAGCCAATATGGGCATCCAGGTCCCGCTATTGGTTATTGACCGGAGACGTGTCTCGGTCATGTCTACATTGTTCTCGAACCCGTAGGGTCCGCACGCTTAAGGTTACGATGACAGTTATATTATGAGTTTACATGTTTTGATGAACCGAAGGAGTTCGGAGTCCCGGATGAGATCGGGGACATGACGAGGAGTCTCGAAATGGTCGAGACGTAAAGATTCATATATTGGATGATATGGTTAGGCCAAGGGGTCAAGCCCATGAGGCTTTAGATCGGTGCAAAAAGGAGTTTTGCGGAGGCCAGGGGGCCAAACGCTAGAGACCCTGGCGTCTGGCCCTGGGCCAGACGCCAAGGATTGTGGCGTTTGGTCCTGGAGTCCGAGTGGGACTCTTGCCTTTCGGGCAAAACCGACTTTGAGGAGGCTTTTGCTCCAAGTTTCGACCCCGAGGCTCAACATATAAATAGAGGGGCAGGGCTAGCACCAAAGACAACAAGTTGATCCACGTGATCTATTCCTTAGCCGTGTGCGGTGCCCCCTTCCACCATATACCTCGATAATACTGTAGCGGAGTTTAGGCGAAGCCCTGCTGCTGTAGTTCATCAAGATCGTCACCACGCCGTCGTGCTGACGGAACTCTTCCCCTACACTTTGCTGGATCGGAGTCCGGGGATCGTCATCGAGCTGAACGTGTGCTCGAACTCGGAGGTGCCGTAGTTTTGGTGCTTGATCGGTCGGGCCGTGAAGACGTACGACTACATCAATCGCGTTGTGCTAACGCTTCCGCTTACGGTCTACAAGGGTATGTAGACAACACTCTCCCCTCTCGTTGCTATACATCACCATGATCTTGCGTGTGCGTAGGAATTTTTTTTTGAAATTACTACGAAACCCAACAAGAGATAGTCGTAGAAGCAATAGTTGGCGAGAGACAACGATGCTACGATGGAGATCAAGGTGTCGCGCCGGTGACAATGGTGATCATGACGGTGCTTCAGATATGGAGATCACAAGCACAAGATGATGATGGCCATAGCATATCACTTATATTGATTGCATGTGATGTTTATCTTTTATGCATCTTATTTTGCTTTGATTGACGGTAGCATTATAAGATGATCTCTCACTAGATTTCAAGATAAACGTGTTCTCCCTGAGTATGTACCGTTGCCAAAGTTCATCGTGCCCAGACACCACGTGATGATCGGGTGTGATAAGCTCTACGTCCATCTAAAACGGGTGCAAGCCAGTTTTGCACACGCAGAATACTCAGGTTAAACTTGACGAGCCTAGCATATGCAGATATGGCCTCGGAACACTGAGACCGAACGGTCGAGCGTGAATCATATAGTAGATATGATCAACATAGTGATGTTCACCATTGAAACTACTCCATTTCACGTGATGATCGGTTATGGTTTAGTTGATTTGGATCATGTGATCACTTAGATGATTAGAGGGATGTCTATCTAAGTGGGAGTTCTTAAGTAATATGATTAATTGAACTTAAATTTATCATGAACTTAGTACCTGATAGTATTTTGCATGTCTATATTTGTTGTAGATAGATGGCTCGTGATGTTGTTCCGTTGAATTTTAATACGTTCCTTGAGAAAGCAAAGTTAAAAGATGATGGTAGCAATTACACGGACTAGGTCATAACTTGAGGATTATCCTCATTGCTGCACAGAAGAATTACGTCATGGATGCACCGCTAAGTGCCAAACCTGCTGCAGGAGCAACACCAGATGTTATGAACACCTGACAGAGCAAAGCTGATGACTACTCGATAGTTCAGTGTGTCATGCTTTACGGCTTAGAACCGGGACTTCAACGACGTTTGAACGTCATGGAGCATATGAGATGTTCCAGGAGTTGAAATTAATATTTCAAGCAAATGCCCGGATTGAGAGATATGAAGTCTCCAATAAGTTCTATAGCTGCAAGATGGAGGAGAATAGTTCTGTCAGTGAGCATATACTCAAAATGTCTGGGTATCATAATAACTTGACTCAACTAGGAGTTAATCTTCCTGTTGATAGTGTTATTGACAAAGTTCTCCAATCACTGCCACCAAGCTACAAGAGCTTCGTGATGAACTATAATATGCAAGGGATGAATAAGACAATTCCCGAGCTCTTCGCAATGCTAAAGGCTGCGGAGGTAGAAATCAAAAAGGAGCATCAAGTGTTGATGGTCAATAAGACCGCCAGTTTCAAGAAAAAGGGCAAAGGGAAGAAGAAGGGGAACTTCAAGAAGAACAGCAAGCAAGTTGCTACTCAGGAGAAGAAACCTAAGTCTGGACCTAAGCCTGAGACCGAGTGCTTCTACTGCAAACAGACTGATCACTGGAAGCGGAACTGCCCCAAGTATTTGGGGGATAAGAAGGATGGCAAGGTGAACAAAGGTATATGTGATATACATGTTATTGATGTGTACCTTATCAGAGCTCGCAGTAGCACTTGGGTATTTGATACTGGTTCTGTTGCTAATATTTGCAACTCGAAATAGAGACTACAGATTAAGCAAACACTGGCTAAGGACGAGGTGACGATGCGCGTGGGAAATGGTTCCAAACTCGATGTGATCGCCGTCGGCACACTACCTCTACATCTACCTTCGGGATTAATTTTAGACCTAAATAATTGTTATTTGGTGCCAGCGTTAAGCATGAACATTATATCTGGATCTTGTTTAATGCGAGGTTATTCATTTAAATCTGAGAATAATGGTTGTTCTATTTATATGAGTAATATCTTTTATGGTCATGCACCCTTAAAGAGTGATCTATTTTTGATGGATCTCGATAGTAGTGATACACATATTCATAATGTTGAAGCCAAAAGATGCAGAGTTGATAATGATAGTGCAACTTATTTGTGGCACTGCCGTTTGGGTCATATTGGTATAAAGCGTATGAAGAAACTCCATACTGATGGACTTTTGGAATCACTTGGTACTTGCGAACCATGCCTCATGGGTAAGATGACTAAAACGCCGTTCTCCGGAACTATGGAGCGAGAAACTGATTTGTTGGAGATCATACATACTGATGTATGCGGACCAATGAATGTTGAGGCTCGCGGCGGGTATCGTTATTTTCTCACCTTCACAGATGATTTAAGCAGATATGGGTATATCTACTTAATGAAACATAAGTCTAAAACATTTGAAAAGTTTAAAGAATTTCAGAGTGAAGTTGAAAATCATCGTAATAAGAAAATAAAGTTTCTATGATCTGATCATGGAGGAGAAGATTTGAGTTACGAGTTTGGTCTACATTTGAAACAAAGCAGAATAGTTTCGCAACTCACGCCACCCGGAACACCACAGCGCAATGGTGTCCGAACGTCGTAATCATACTTTACTAGATATGGTGCGATCTATGATGTCTCTTACTGATTTACCGCTATCATTTTGGGGTTATGCTTTAGAGACGGTCGCATTCACGTTAAATAGGGCAACATCAAAATCCGTTGAGAGGACACCTTATGAACTATGGTTTGGCAAGAAACCAAAGTTGTCGTTTCTTAAAGTTTGGGGATGCGATGCTTATGCGAAAAAACTTCAACCTGATAAGCTCGAACCCAAATCGGAGAAATGTGTCTTCATAGGATACCCAAAGGAAACTGTTGGGTACACCTTCTATCATAGATCCGAGGGCAAGACATTCGTTGCTAAGAATGGATCCGTTCAAGAGAAGGAGTTTCTCTCGAAAGAAGTGAGTGGGATGAAAGTAGAACTTGATGAGGTAACAATACCTACTCCCTTATTGAAAAGTAGTTCATCACAGAGACCGGTTCCTGTGACGTCTACACCAATTAGTGAGGAAGTTAATGATGATGATCATGAAACTTCAGATCAAGTTGTTACTGAACCTCGTAGGTCAACCAGAGTAAGATCTGCACCAGAGTGGTACGGTAATACTATTCTGGAGGTTATGTTGCTAGACCATGACGAACCTATGAACTATGAAGAAGCGATGGTGAGCCCAGATTCCGCAAAATGGCTTGAAGCCATAAATCTGAGATGGGATCCATGTATGAGAACAAAGTGTGGACTTTGGTTGACTTGCCCGATGATCGGCAAGCCATCGAGAATAAATGGATCTTCAAGAAGAAGACTGACGCTGATGGTAATGTTACTGTCTATAAAGCTCGACTCATTGCAAAAGGTTTTTGACAAGTTCAAGGGATTGATTACGATGAGACCTTCTCACCCGTAGCGATGCTTAAGTCTGTCCGAATCATGTTAGCAAATGCCACATTTTATGATTACTAGTCGTCAACCCGTGCATGCGCACGGTCTAGTGATTTTGAAAACATGAATTTTGAAATAATCGAAGATCTTTCTCTGTTAATATAGCAGGAGTTCAAAATATATTAGAACTTGGAATGCAACTTTTGAATATCTCCCAACTAATAATTATGCACCATGGAAATATGATTAACACTATGAGACAATTAAATTGGAGAGTGGAAATAAGCTATGGAGTTTTCAAGAAACATTTAGAATGAAATAACATGAATGAAATGTCTCTAAGCGTAGCCCCATCAAAATCCTTTTGCAATCAAAATGTGGTTCCTTAAGTTTTGATTTTAAGTTAGCATTCATGATTGATCAATCTCACTCACTGCATGCTCTGGACATCACAGATAGCTTGCTACACCTGCAAGAAATATCCTTGAAATATTAATGCACTTAAAAGCCTTATTAGCACATAAGTAGAAAATTACAGAAATTCACAACAAAAAAACTAATGCGAGAATCATATGCTGCCATAACCTGATTTCTTTTCTTGCATGCGAAGTTCTGATATGAGGAGATCGTATCAATGTGGTAGATTTGGCATTATTGCAATACATATACAAACTTTGAAAAAAAAGTACCTTATGAGATACTGATGTGCAACAAGAATGAAGATCGTGCTCTCGAGAAATCTATCTATCTTGAACATCGGATGCTTGTAATTATCAATGTCTTCAAATCCTGAGTAGTGATTTATAATTAAGCTTCCATAATATTATTTTTCAGGTAAGTTATGATCAACAATTATCTTGCAAATTGTTAACTAAGCACTCTTTAATACCGGGGATAATATAGAAGCATATAAAGAAGGCAGTATAGCTGGACACCCATATTCAGAATGCTGTGAATCATCCATCATGCATAACAAAGGTCAAATTTTAGGAGTGCACTGTTTGGTTGAAACATCTATATAAAGCAATTTTTTTAGTCTGTACCAAAACAACACAATAGAAAGCAAAATAAACATTACATACCTGCTACTTTGTCTACTCTTCGATTGATGAGGTGACCTATTTTTCAATCTGTAAGCTTGTGCTAATGAAGTTCAAGTTATCCATGACACATTTAGAGGAACCAATAGAATAGAATAAATGGAGTACGTGAACCTATAGGCAAAATGTATAGCCAAAACAAAAAATACAATGATTCTTATATTAGATGGAAAAAAGATTACTCGTAGCTTATAAAAGGAGCTTATAGTGAATACACTAATATTTTGTATAAAAGTTCTGTCTATTTAAGTGTATATAGAAACTTCTCAGAAGAAAAATCAAGGCTCTTGAAAAGAAACGTTTTTTTGGGCATTCATTGGGATAACACTTTCCAAAACAAAAGAACAGGCGTAAATATTGAATACTCCCTCTATAAAGAAATATAAGAGCATTTAGATCACTATTTTAGTAATCTAAACACACTTATATTTATTTACCAAGGAGTAGTGAGCAATAGTAGGTCAAACGTGTTACCTTCTCTGATACTTTAACCAATATGATGCGGCCTAGAGCAGACAATAGCAACTTATGAAGGTCTATGAGATCATATAACCACCTGTGTATGCTTAGTTAATCTAGTTTGCAACTAACATATGATTACCTCAAAATATCCCTGACCCGAGACCATACGGATGGTTTCTCACACACCTTTGGACCTAGAAGTTTTTAGCCCGGCATAGAAACTGTAAACAATCTACAACGTAAGAAGGCTGAAACTTGATCTGAACAACATCAAGGTAAGCACTGTGAATCAGGAACTAAACTTCAAAACCTTTCACTACAATGGTTTCTTTACTTGAGAAACGATGCACCAACCGCTGATTTGGTCTGTAGGGACGAAAGCAACAGTAACAGTTAGCACTTGCTGCATAATATGGGGAGAAATAGGACGACATGAAGATGACAAAACTTGACATTTTCTGTTTTCCAGACAGAGCTACTTTTTAACACTATCGAGGAGGTGAACAGATTGCCGTTCAGCTTTACCATGAGGTTAACTTGAGCATCTTTTTTGATCTCCCATATTGCTTAAAATAGATGCTGCTAAGGTGCCATGTTTTTGACCTTGTGTATGCATATACATTCCATGTCTGCAAATAAGAATATATAAAACAAAAGTGCAGACAACACTATAAAGAAAAAAATCACCAGAACAGAGTATGGTTTGTGCTTTTATGATGCACGTGTCCTATTGGATAATTGGGTAAGCATAAAATTGAAAGTACAGATCCAACTACAAACTTGTAGTTTTTCCTATAAGATTTAAGAAGCAGAGAGATATAGACTGAAGAAACACTACAAAACGACTAATTCAGTTTCCAACAAAATAAGTAGAGGTTCTTGAGTTCACTCTGCAGAAGCCAGAAGTACGGCCACATCTTTCTTGAACTGAATCCCCTAACTGTATTGTATGGCACCCACAAAACTTAACCATCATATTGATACGTATCTAGATAGGTCTGAAACAAAACACTTATCATCTAAATCCTCAAAACGAAACTCAAAGGTTTTACTTGTTCTTTGAGACCATGTCTCACAACATCATAATAATCACTAAAAATACAAACCTATTGCATCCTTGCTAGCTCCTTAATTACCTCTACTGCAATCAGTCTACCATAGTCGTTTGGCTCTACAGCTTTCCCAACAATGGCATCTATTCGATCTGATTCAGGTAGCATGGGTGGATGCATGAGATAATTTCTGCTACTCATCTGGCTTAGGCCCGTGGATTGCTGATTGCCACTATTATCTTGCTGCTACTCAACACTAGGTGACGTCGTCGTCAGCCAGACTTAGCATGACATGTCTAGTGAACTACTTGCGTGATCAACCCCCCTCTTCTGCTACTCCTCAAATTCTTCTGTAAAAGTTACAGAGGCACTTACCTTCCTCCAGGAGAGGATCCTCATGTAGATTTAATTGGTACAATCTCCCAGGAGGATCTGTTGTTGTTCGTGATATTAATAGGAGGAGGAAATCAAGAGAATGCCTAGAGGAATCCATTGTTGTTCTTCCCTTTAAGGGCCGCAGCGCCATAAGACTGCCGTACTTCCTCCAATCTGCGGCCTACGGCCTCAGCAGCTATGGTGGTTGTTAAATCCAACTCAAACTCTTATTGATGCACCTCCTTCTCCACGTCATCGTCCATCGTGGGTTGCAATTTGACCTGGCGTGGAAGCTGAGGAGATTGAAAGGATCTCCATCTCCGCTAGACCAATGAAGATGGATTGCAGCCAATCCTTCTCGGGGCAGAGTTTAGAACCAATGGAATTGGGGAGAGGTTTGGCTGGCTGGATCATTTATCTAGATTCATTGTTGCGTGAAGGCTGGTTTTCATCTCTACAACCGTGGAAGCCTTGTGGGCCCTATGATTAAAGGCCGGTTTTCATCTCTACAATCGTGGCAGGATTGTGGGCCCTATGATTAATCTTGTTAGTCAAGGATTATATGAGTTAATCCACACCGTAAAAATTTGGTCCCACCGGATGAACGGTTAGTATTTTCTAATTAACATGGTAACTTTTTGGGAGTCTGTAATTAGTATAGGTATAGATGAAATTTGGCAAATGGATGTCAAAACTGCATTCCTGAATGGATTTATGGAAGAAGAGTTGTATATGATGCAACCAGAAGGTTTTGTCGATCCAAAGTGAGCTAACAAAGTGTGGAAGCTCTAGCGATCCATTTATGGACTAGTGCAAGCCTCTCGGAGTTGGAATAAACGCTTTGATAGTTTGATCAAAGCATATGGTTTTATACAAACTTTTGGAGAAGTCTGTATTTACAAGAAAGTGAGTGGGAGCGCTATAGCATTTCTGATATTATATGTGGATGACATATTGTTGATTGGAAATGATATAGAATTTCTGAATAGCATAAAAGGATATTTGAATAAGATTTTTTTAATGAAAGACCTCGGTGAAGCTGCTTATATATTAGGCATCAAGATCTATAGATATAGATCGAGACGCTTAATTTGACTTTCACAAAGCACATACCTTGACAAAGTTTTGAAGAAGTTCAAAATGGATCAAGCAAAGAAAGGGTTATTGCCTGTGTTACATGGTGTGAAGTTGAGTAAGACTCAATGCCCGACCACTGCAGAAGATAGAGAGAAAATGAAAGATGTTCCCTATGCTTCAGCCATAGGCTCTATCATGTATGCAATGTTGTGTACCAGACCTGATGTGTGCCTTGCTATTAGTTTAGCGGAGAGGTACCAAAGTAATCCAGGAGTGGATCACTGGACAGCGGTCAAGCACATCCAGAAATACCTGAAAAGGATGAAGGATATGTTTCTCGTTTATGGAGGTGACAAAGAGCTCGTCGTAAATGGTTACTTCGATGCAAGCTTTGACACTGATCCGGACGATTCTAAATCACAAACCGGATACGAGTTTTTATTAAATGGTGGAGCTGTCAGTTGGTGCAGTTCTAAACAAAGCGTCGTAGCGGGATCTACATGTGAACCGGAGTACATAGCTACTTCGGAAGCAGCAAATGAAGGAGTCTGGATGAAGGAGTTCATATCCGATCTAGGTGTCATACCAAGTGCATCGGGTCCAATGAAAATCTTTTGTGACAATACTGGTGCAATTGCATTGGCAAAGGAATCCAGATTTCACAAGAGAACCAAGCACATCAAGAGACGCTTCAACTCCATCCGGGATCAAGTCCAGGTGGGAGACATAGAGATTTGCAAGATACATACGGATCTAAATGTTGCAGACCCGTTGACTAAGCCTCTTCCACGAGCAAAACATGATCAGCACCAAGGCTCCATGGGTGTTAGAATCATTACTGTGTAATCTAGATTATTGACTCTAGTGCAAGTGGGAGATTGAAGGAAATATGCCCTAGAGACAATAATAAAGTTATTATTTATTTCCTTATATCATGATAAATGTTTATTATTCATGCTAGAATTGTATTAACCGGAAACATGATACATGTGTGAATACATAGACAAAGAGAGTGTCACTAGTATGCCTCTACTTGACTAGCTCGTTGATCAAAGATGGTTATGTTTCCTAGCAATAGACAAAGAGTTGTCATTTGATTAACGGGATCACATCATTAGGAGAATGATGTGATTGACTTGACCCATTCCGTTAGCATAGCACTTGATTGTTTAGTTTGTTGCTATTGCTTTCTTCATGACTTATACATGTTCCTATGACTATCAGATTATGCAACTCCCGTTTACCGGAGGAACACTTTGTGTGCTACCAAACGTCACAACGTAACTGGGTGATTATAAAGGTTCTCTATAGGTGTCTCCTAAGGTACTTGTTGGGTTGGCGTATTTCGAGATTAGGATTTGTCACTCCGATTGTCGGAGAGGTATCTCTGGGCCCACTCGGTAATACACACCACTTAAGCCTTGCAAGCATTGCAACTAATGAATTAGTTGCGGGATGATGTGTTATGGAACGAGTAAAGAGACTTGCCGGTAATGAGATTGAACTAGGTATTGAGATACCGACGATCAAATCTCGGGCAAGTAACATACCGATGACAAAGGGAACAACGTATGTTGTTATGCGATTTGACCGATAAAGATCTTCGTAGAATATGTAGGAGCCAATATGAGCATCCAGGTTCCGCTATTGGTTATTGACCAGAGATGTGTCTCGGTCATGTCTACATAGTTCTCAAACCCGTAGGGTCCGCGTGCTTAAAGTTCGATGGCGGTTATATTACGAGATTATGGTTTTTGATGTACCGAAGGTAGTTCAGAGTCCCGTATGTGATCATGGACATGACGAGGAGTCTCGAAATGTTCGAGACGTAAAGATCGATATATTGGACGACTATATTTGGATATCGGAATGGTTCCGGGTGAGATCGGGATAATACCAGAGCACCAGGAGGTTATCGGAACCCCTTGGGAGGTATATGGGCCTTAATGGGCTTTAGTGGAAAGGAGGGGAAAGGAGCAAGGGAGGGGGCGTGCCCTCCCAAGCCTAATCCGAATTGGGAGGGGGGCCGGCCCCCCTTTCCTTCCTCCCTCCTTCCTCTTCCTTCCCTCTCCCTCTCCAAATAGGAAAAGGAGGAGTCCTACTCTCGATGGGAGTAGGACTCCCCCCTTGGGCGCGCCTCCTCCCCTTGGCCAGCCCTCTCCTCCCCCCTTTATATACAAAGGAGAGGGGCACCCCATAGACACAAAAATTGATCCCTTGGATCTTTTAGCCGTGTGCGGTGCCCCTCTCCATCACAGTCCACCTCGATAATATTGTAGCGGTGCTTAGGTGAAGCCCTGCGACAATAGAACATCAACATCGTCACCACGTCGTCGTGCTGACAGAACTCTCCCTCAAAGCTCGGCTGGATCGGAGTTCGAGGGACGTCATTGAGTTGAACGTGTGCAGAACTCGGAGGTGTCATGCGTTCGGTACTTGATCAGTCGGATCGTGAAGACGTACGACTACATCAACTGCGCTGTGCTAATGCTTCCGCTTTCGGTCTACGAGGGTACATGGACACACTCTCCCCTCTCGTTGCTATGCATCACCATGATCTTGCGTGTGCGTAGGAATTTTTTTGGAATTACTACGTTCCCCAACAAAAACAACGCTTTTCCAGATGTTTCCCACAAAGTCACCGGGGCCGGATGGATTTCCAGCACACTTTTCTCAGCGTCACGGGGACCTATGCGGGGAGGAGGTCACAAAAGCGGTATTGAGAATTGTTCGAGGGGAGGAGAGTGCAGAATTTGTGAATGACACGGTCTTGGTGCTTATTCCCAAGGTGATCGACCCAACTCTTCTAAGTCAATTCCGCCCTGTTAGCTTATGTAATGTCATTTACAAAATTGTATCAAAGGCTATTGCAAACAGGCTGAAAGTGGTGCTACCAGATATTATTTCAGAGGAGCAGTCATATTTTGTTCCGAGTAGACTGATAACTGACAATATCATATGTGCATATGATTGTTTAGACTTTATGAAACACATCAAGGCGAAGTCAAATAGCTATTGTGTGTTGAAGCTGGATATGATGAAAGCATATGACAGGCTGGAGTGGTCTTATCTCCAAGCGATTATGATCAAGCTGGGATTCAACCAACAGTGGGTGGACATAGTAATGGGGATGATCAGTTCTGTTTTGTTGTCAGTTTAGTTTAATGGAGAGAGACTTGAGAATTTTTTGCCTTCACGTGGCATCCGACAGGGAGATCTGATGTCCCCTACCTCTTCTTGATTGCAGCAGAGGGCCTTTCGTGACTTTTAAAAACCAGTTCTCGATCATCGGCACTCAGTGGGGTAAAGGTGTGATGACCCACAAGTATAGGGGATCTATCGTTGTCCTTTCGATAAGTAAGAGTGTCGAACCCAACGAGGAGCAGAAGGAAATGATAAGAGGTTTCCACCAAGGTATTCTCTGCAAGTACTGAAATAAGTGGTAACAGATAGTTTTGTGATAGCATAATTTGTAACGAGCAACAAGTAATAAAAGTAAATAAAGTGCAGCAAGGTGGCCCAATCCTTTTGTAGCAAAGGACAAGCCTGGACAAACTCTTATATGATGTAAAGCGCTCCCGAGGACACATGGGAATATCGTCAAGCTAGGTTTCATCACGTTCATATGATTCGCGTTCGGTACTTTGATAATTTGGTATGTGGGTGGACCGGTGCTTGGGTGCTGCCCTTACTTGGACAAGCATCCCACTTATGATTAGCCTCTATTGCAAGCATCCGCAACTACAACAAAAGTATTAAGGTAAACCTAACCATAGCATGAAACTTATGGATCCAAATCAGCCCCTTACGAAGCAACGCATAAACAAGGGTTTAAGCTTCTGTCACTCTAGCAACCCATCATCTATTTATTACTTCCCAATGCCTTCCTCTAGTCCCAAACAATGGTGAAGTGTCATGTAGTCGACGTTCACATAACACCACTAGAGGAGAGACAACATACATCTCATCAAAATATCGAACGAATACCAAATTCACATGACTACTAATAGCAAGACTTCTCCCATGTCCTCAGGAACAAAAGTAACTACTCACAAAGCATAAACATGTTCATAATCAGAGGGGTATTAATATGCATATAGGATCTGAACATATGATATTCCACCAATTAAACCAACTAGCATCAACTACAAGGAGTAATTAACACTGCTAGCAACCTACTAGCACCAATCCCGGACTTAGAGACAAGAATTGTATACAAGAGATGAAGTTGGGTTTTGAGATGAGATGGTGATGATGAAGATGTTGATGGATATTGCCCTCTCCCGATGAGAGGAGCGTTGGTAATGATGATGGCGATGATTTCCCCCTCCGGGAGGGAAGTTTCCCCGGCAGAACAACTCCGCCAGAGCCCTAGATTGGTTCCGCCAAGGTTCCGCCTCGTGGCGGCGGAGTTTCGTCCGAGAAGATGGCTTATGATTTTTTTTTCCATCGAAAGACTCCATATAGCAGAAGATGGCCACCGGAGGGCCACCAGAGGGCCCACGAGGTAGGGGGCGCGCCCAGGGGAGTAGGGCGCGCCACCCACCCTCGTGGGCAGGGTGTGGCCCCCTCGTGAAGTTCTTGCTCTCAGTATTTTTTATATATTTGGAAAACATCTTCCGTGAAGTTTCAGGACTTTTGGAGCTGTGCAGAATAGGTGTCTAATATTTGCTCCTTCTCCAGCCCAGAATCCCAGCTGCCGGCATTCTCCCTCTTTATGTAAACCTTGTAAAATAAGAGAGAATAGGCATAAGTATTGTGACATAATGTGTAATAACAGCCCATAATGCAATAAATATTGATATAAAAGCATGATGCAAAATGGACGTATCAACTCCCCCAAGCTTAGACCTCGCTTGTCCTCAAGCGAAAAGCCGAAATCAAAAAATATGTCCACATGTTTAGAGATAGAGGTGTCGATAAAAAATAAAATACGAACATGAGGGCATCATGATCATTCTTAGAATAACAACTCGTATAATTATTTGTCATATAATCTCTAATGCTAGAGTAATAATTCAATCACAATATCAAGTATGAATCGTAAACTTCATTGAAAACTAACAAACTCCAATCTCAGTCATTGAAGAAATTGCAATTATCATAACATAGGAAAGAGTCAATGTATAAGAGCTTTTCAGCAAGTCCACATACTCAACTATCATAGAGTCTTTCACAATTGCTGACACTCATGCGATACTTATGGGTATGGAGTTTTAATCAGACACAGAGAAAGATAGGGGCTTATAGTTTTGCCTCCCAATGTTTTACCTCAAGGGTAATGTCAACAGTAATAGTTCATGAAAAATCACATCCAATTAGCCATATATACCAGGATCTTTCCAGCATATTGTGCTTGCCAAAGGATAAAGTGTAAAAAGGAAGGGTGAAAATCACCATGACTCTTATGCAATGTAGGAGATAAAAGTAAAAGATAGGCCCTTCGCAGAGGGAAGCAGAGGTTGTCATGCACTTTTATGGTTGGATGCACAAAATCTTAATGCGAAAGAACGTCACTTTATATTGCCCCTTGTGATATGGACCTTTATTATGCAGTTTGTCGCTTTTATTACTTCCATATCACACGATCGTATAAAGCTTATTTCCTCCACACCAATCAATCATACATATTTAGAGAAATTTTTATTGCTTGCACCGATGACAACTTACTTGATGGATCTTACTCAATCCATAGGTAGATATGGTGTACTCTTATGGCAAGACTGGTTTAAGGGTATTTGGAAGCAAAAGTAGTATCTCTACTTGGTGCAATGAATTTGGCTAGCATGAGGGGGAAAGGCAAGCTCATCATGTTGGAAGATCCAAGACAATATAATTTATTTCAGATGTAAGAAAACATAACCCATTACATTGTCTTCCTTGTCCAATGTCAGCTCTTTAGCATGTCATATTTTAATGAGTGCTCACAATAATAAAAGATGTCCAAGATAGTATATTTATATGTGAAGACCTCTCTTTCTTTATTACTTCCTATTAATTGAAACGATGACCAAAACTGTGTTTGTCAACCCTCAACAACTTTTATTCATCATACTCTTTCTATGTGAGCTCATTACTCTCCTTAAGACTCACATGATCTCTTTGTTTCTTTTTATTTCTTCCTCTTTTCTTTTATTCACTAAGGATCATGGCAAAATAATCAAGCCCTTGACTCAACACTAATCTTTATTATATAGCTCACGGACTCGATTATATAGAAGGATAATAAAGCAAAACTCACGACTAGATCATACTAAGGACTTCTATTCTACTAGATCAAGATATTACCAAAAGGATCGAACTAAGAAAAACAGTAAAGATAAAAGTGATGGTGATACGATACCGGGGCACTCCCCCAAGCTTGGCAGTTGCTAAGTGGAGTGCCCATACCAGATACTCAATTCTTCTTTGTTGATGGAGACGGTGGTGATTTTGTTGATGGCGTAGGCTTGTCGTCCTTCTTCCAAGGCATAGGCTCACCATCATAGAAAGATGACCGAGTCTCCGGGATCCTCAAATCTGCAGCCAAACTCATCCTTTTGAATCTATATTCATACTCATAGTTTTGGTTTTGCTGGTCATAAATTTGAGCTTGAAGGTGCTCCATTTTCTCGTGAAGCTTGAAGATGGTCACCCTGATGTTGTCGGCATCCAGCTTGTGTTTGTTGGTGAATTCTGCGATCATCATGTGGTTGGAGTTGTGTCCACGCTCCACCATCCCCTGACACTTGAAAACTTTTTGCTCCATTGCTTCGAGCCTCGTCTCCACGCTTCCGGACCCCTTCGGTCCCTCAGCATCACGGATGTGCAGCAACCAATCACGCATCTCAATGGTTTGAGGGTGTCGCTGAACCTCCGCGAGGTAAGGGTTGATGACCTTCGCAAAGAACTTGTCCTTGGGAGCACTTGGAGATGCCATGATAATCTAGATCTGTCAGAAAAATAGCTGGAAACAAAGACAAGAGATTTTTGCGTGATACGGGAGTCAAAACCCCTCGGAGATTATATAATGAATCTTTACCAACCAAAATATGTATTGTGTACGAAAGCGGAGTCCAGAGAGCACACGAGGTGCCCACGAGGTAGGGGGCACGCCCAGTAGGGTAGGGTGCGCCATCCACCCTCGTGGATCCCTCGTGTCCTTCCCGGACTGCTGCTTATTTTTCTATTTTTCTGAATATTCCAAAACGGAGAAATATTGCCTTAAAAACTGTTTTGGAGTCGGTTTGCTTACCGTACCACATACCTATTCCTTTTCGGAGTCTGAAACGTTCCGGAAAGTGTCCCTTATGTATTCCTCCGGGGTTACGGTTTCAATAACATTGGTTTCAACATTTATGGGATTACCTGAGATAGAATGTTTGATTCTTTGACCGTTCACCACCTTCGGGTTTGTGCCTTCGAAGTTGTTGATTTTTATGGCACCAGAACGGTAGACCTCCTCGATAACGTAAGGACCTTCCCATTTAGAGAGAAGCTTTCCTGCAAAAAATCTTAAAGGAGAGTTGTATAACAATACATAATCACCTACATTAAACTCACACTTTTGTATCCTTTTGTCATGCCATCTTTTAACTTTTTCCTTAAACAACTAGGCATTTTCGTAAGCTTGGGTTCTCCATTCATCAAGTGAGCTAATATCAAATAACCTCTTCTCACCGGCAAGTTTAAAATCATAATTAAGTTCTTTAATAGCCCAATAAGCCTTGTGTTCTAGTTCGAGAGGTAAGTGACATGCTTTTACATAGACCATTTTATACGGAGACATACCCATAGGATTTTTATATGCAGTTCTATAGGCCCATAATGCATCATCAAGTTTCTTGGACCAATTCTTTCTAGACCTATTAACAGTCTTTTGCAAAATTAATTTGAGTTCTCTATTACTCAATTCTACTTGACCACTAGACTGAGGGTGATAAGGAGATGCAATTCTATGATTAACATCATATTTAGCAAGCATTTTACGGAAAGCACCATGAATAAAATGTGAACCACCATCAGTCATTAAATATCTAGGGACTCCAAATCTTGGAAAAATAGCTTCTTTAAGCATTTTAATAGAAGTGTTATGATCAACACTACTAGTTGGAATAGCTTCTACCCACTTAGTAACGTAATCAACAACAACTAAAATATGTGTATATCCATTAGAGGAAGGAAAGTGTCCCATATAGTCAAAGCCCCAAACATTAAATGGTTCAATAACAAGTGAATAATTCATAGGCATTTCTTGACGTCTACTAATATTACCAATTCTTTGACATTCATCACAAGATAAGACAAACTTACGGGCATCCTCGAAGAGAGTAGGCTAATAAAAACCAGATTGCAGTACCTTATGTGCAGTTCTATCTCCAGCATGGTGTCCTCCATAAGCTTCGGAGTGACACTTGTGTAGGATCTGTTCCTGTTCATGCTCAGGTACACAACATCTAATAACACCATCCACTCCTTCTTTATAAATATGTGGGTCATCCCAAAAGTAATGCCTCAAATCATAGAAGAACTTTTTCTTTTGCTAGTATGTGAAACTAGGTGGTATAAACGTAGCAACAATGTAATTAGCAAAATCAGCATACCATGGAGCATTATGAGAAGCATTTATGACATTTAATTGTTCATCAGGAAAGCTATCATCAATAGGTAATGGGTCATCAAGCACATTTTCTAACCTAGACAAGTTGTCTGCAACGGGATTCTCAGCTCCTTTTCTATCAACAATATGCAAATCAAATTCTTGTAGCAAGAGAACCCATATAATAAGTCTAGGTTTAGCATCTTTATTTTCCATAAGATATTTAATAGCAGCATGATCAGTGTGAATAGTTACTTTAGAATCAACAATATAAGGTCTAAACTTATCACAAGAAAATACAACTGCTAAGAATTCTTTTTCAGTAATAGCATAATTTCTTTGAGCATTGTCTAGAGTTTTACTAGCATATTGAATAACATTTAGTTTCTTATCAACTCTTTGTCCTAGAACAGCACCTACAACATAATCACTGGCATCACACATAATTTCAAAGGGTAAATTCCAATCAGGTGGCTGAACAACATGTGCAGAGATCAATGCTTTCTTAAGTATTTCAAATGCTTCTACACAATCATCATCAAAAACAAATGGTATATGTTTTTGTAATAAATTAGTCAGAGGCCGAGAAATTTTTGAGAAGTCCTTAATGAACCTCCTATAAAAACCGGGGTGACCAATGAAACTTCTTATACCTTTGATGTCCTTGTGACATGGCATCTTTTCAATAGCATCAACCTTGGCTTTATCAACTTCAATACCTCTTTCAGAAACTTTATGCCCCAAGACAATACCTTCATTAACCATAAGTGGCACTTCTCCCAATTCAAGACAAGGTTAGTTTCTTCACATCTCTGCAAAACTCGATCAAGGTTGCTCAAGCAATCATCAAAAGAAGATCCATAGACGGAAAAGTTGTCCATGAAAACCTCACAAATCTTTTCACAAAAGTCAGAGAATACAGCCATCATGCATCTTTGAAAGGTAGCAGGTGCATTATATAAACCAAAAGGCATACGTCTATAAGCAAAAGTACCAAAAGGGCATGTAAAAGTAGTCTTTGATTGATCTTTGGCTGACACGGGTATTTGAGAGAAACCAGAATAACCATCTAGAAAGCAAAAATGTGTATGTTTGGACAATCTTTCTAGCATTTGATCGATAAAAGGTAAGGGGTAATGATCTTTTTTAGTAGCCTTATTTAATTTGCGGAAATCAATTACCATCCTATAACCTGTAATAGTTCTTTGAGGAATCAATTCATCTTTATCATTAGGAACACCAGTAATACCTCCCTTCTTAGGGACACAATGGACATGGCTTACCCACTGACTATCAGCAACGGAATAAATTATACCTTCCTGAAGGAGCTTTAGTATCTCCTTTCTTACCACTTCTTTCATTTTAGGATTTAGCCGGGGTTGATGATCACGAACTGGTTTAGCATCTTCTTCCAAATTAATTTTATGTTGACATAGAGTGGGGCTAATGCCCTTAAGATCATCAAGAGTATACCCAATAGCAGCGTGGTGCTTCTTCAGAGTTTTCAATAATCTCTCTTCCTCATGCTCTGAAAGGTTAGCACTAATAATAACAGGATATATCTTTTTCTCATCAAGATAAGCATATTTAAGAGTATCAGGTAACGGTTTAAGCTCAAACACGGGATCACCCTTGGGTGGGGGAGGATCCCCTAGGATTTCAACAGGTAAATTGTTTTTCAGAATAGGTTCCTTTTTAAAGAATACTTCATCTAATTCCCTTCTTTCATTCATAAACATGTCATTTTCATGGTCTAGCAAATATTTTTCTAAAGGATCACTAGGAGGTACGGAAATAGAAGCAAGACCAATAATTTCATCCTTACTAGGTAATTCTTCTTCGCGGTGTTGTCTACTAAATTTAGAAAAATTAAATTCATGAGTCATATCATCTAAACCGATAGTAACAAAATCTCTTTTGCAATCTATGGTAGCATTAACAGTATCCAAGAAGGGTCTACCAAATATAATGGGACAAAAGCTATCTTGTGGGGAAAAAGAACAAGAAAATCAGCAGGATATTTAGTTTTCCCACATAGGACTTCAACATCTCTAACAATTCCCATCGGTGAAATAGTATCTCTATTGGCAAGTTTAATTGTGACATCAATATCTTCCATCTCAGCAGGTTCAATATCATGCATAACTTCTTGGTATAAGGAATAAGGTATTGCACTAGCACTAGCACCCATATCACACAAGTCATGATAACAATGATCTCCTATTTTAACAGAAATAATAGGCATGCCTACCACAGGTCTAGGTTTATCTTTATCACGGGGTTTAGCAATTCTAGCAGTTTCATTACAGAAATAAATAACATGCCCATCAATATTATCAGACAAGAGATCTTTAACAATAGCAATATTAGGTTCAACTTTAATTTGCTCAGGAGGTGTATATGTTTTAATATTGCTTTTATGAACTAGAGTTGAAGCTTTAGCATGATCCTTTATCCTAACAGGGAAAGGTGGTTTCTCAACATAAGTAGGAACAACGGGATCATTATAAGTGATAGTCTTTCTTCAACTTTAATAGGTGCAGCTACTTTTACTTCTATGGGAGGATGATATTTAAACCACTTCTCCTTGGGGAGATCAATATAGGTAGCAAAATATTCACAGAAAGAATCTACTATCTCAGAGTCAAGTCCATATTTAGTGCTAAATTTATGAAAAATATCGGTATCCATAAAAGATTTAACACAATCAAAACTAGGTGTCATACCTGACTCCTTACCATTGTCGAGGTCCCAATCTTTAGAGTTGCGTTTAATTCTTTTCAATAAATCTCATTTGAATTCAATAGTCTTCATCATAAAAGAGCCAGCACAAGAAGTATTAAGGATGGTGCGATTGTTACCAGAAAGCCGAGCATAATTTTTTTGAATAATCATTTCTATTGAGAGCTCATGATTGGGGCAAGAATATAACATTGATTTAAGCCTCCCCCAAGCTTGAGCTATGCTTTCTCCTTCACGAGGCCAAAAGTTATATATATAATTGCGATCACGATGAACAAGATGCATAGGATAAAACTTCTGATGAATTTCCAATTTCAATTGTTTGTAATTCCAAGACCTCATATCATCACATAGCCTATACCATGTCGATGCATCTCCCCTCAAAGATAAAGGGAAGAACTTCTTCTTAACAACATCTCCGGGTACACCTGCAATCTTAAATAATCCACAAACTTCATCCACATATATCAAATGTTCATCAGGATGTTTTGTCCATCTCCTAAAAAAGGATTAGCTAGCAGTTTTTCTATCATACCCGCAGGAACTTCAAAGCAAGCATTTTTCTTTTTCATTTTCAGTTTCAGTAGGTTCAGTAGGTTGCGGAGCAACTCTTTGCTCTACTGGTCGGGGTGAAGATACCCCGAACAAGCCCCTCAGAGGATTACTTTCCATAGTAACAAGTGACAGTAAATTTCAGCACACTATATAAAGTTTTCCTTACCAAATTCCACCTACCAAAGGCGCTTCACTCCCCGGCAACGGCGCCAGAAAAGAGTCTTGATGACCCACAAGTATAGGGGATCTATCGTAGTCCTTTCGATAAGTAAGAGTGTCGAACCCAACGAGCGCAGAAGGAAATGATAAGCGGTTTCCAGCAAGGTATTCTCTGCAAGTACTGAAATAAGTGGTAACACATAGTTTTGTGATAACATAATTGGTAACGAGCAACAAGTAACAAAAGTAAATAAAGTGCACCAAGGTGGCCCAATCCTTTTGTAGCAAAGGACAAGCCTGGACAAACTCTTATATGATGTAAAGTGCTCCCGAGGACACATGGGAATATCGTGAAGCTAGGTTTCATCACGTTCATATGATTCGCGTTCGGTACTTTGATAATTTGGTATGTGGGTGGACCGGTGCTTGGGTGCTGCCCTTACTTGGACAAGCATACCACTTATGATTAATCTGTATTGCAAGCATCCGCAACTACAACAAAAGTATTAAGGTAAACCTAACCATAGCATGAAACATATGGATCCAAATCAGCCCCTTACGAAGCAACGCATAAACTAGGGTTTAAGCTTCCGTCACTCTAGCAACCCATCATCTACTTATTACTTCCCAATGCCTTCCTCTAGGCCCAAACAATGGTGAAGTGTCACATAGTCGACGTTCACATAACACCACTAGAGGAGAGACAACATACATCTCATCAAAATATCGAACGAATACCAAATTCACATGACTACTAATAGCAAGACTTCTCCCATGTCCTCATGAACAAAAGTAACTACTCACAAAGCATAAACATGTTCATAATCAGAGGGGTATTAATATACATATAGGATCTGAACATATGATCTTCCACCAATTAAACCAACTAGCATCAACTACAAGGAGTAATTAACACTACTAGCAACCTACTAGCACTAATCCCGGACTTAGAGACAAGAATTGGATACAAGAGATGAAGTAGGGTTTTGAGATGAGATGGTGCTGATGAATATGTTGATGGAGATTGCCCTCTCCCGATGAGAGGAGCGTTGGTGATGATGATGGCGATGATTTCCCCCTCCGGGAGGGAAGTTTCCCCGGCAGAACAGCTCCGCCAGAGCCCTAGATTGGTTCCGCCAAGGTTCCGCCTCGTGGCGGCGGAGTTTCGTCCGAGAAGATGGCTTATGATTTTTTCCCATCGAAAGACTCCATATAGCAGAAGATGGCCACCGGAGGGCCACCAGAGGGCCCACGAGGTAGGGGGCGCGCCCAAGGGGGTAGGGCGCACCCCCACCCTCGTGGGCAGGGTGTGGCCCCCCTGGTGAAGTTCTTGCTCTCAGTATTTTTTATATATTTGGAAAACATCTTCCGTGAAGTTTCAGGACTTTTGGAGCTGTGCAGAATAGGTCTCTAATATTTGCTCCTTTTCCAGCCCAGAATCCCAACTGCCGGCATTCTCCCTCTTTATGTAAACCTTGTAAAATAAGAGAGAATAGGCATGAGTATTGTGACATAATGTGTAATAACAGCCCATAATGCAATAAATATTGATACAAAAGCATGATGCAAAATGGACGTATCAAGGTGGCACCCACAGCTCTGGTTGTCAACCATCTTCTCTTCATCGATGATAGCCTGTTGTTGTTCAAGTCGAGTGTACAGGGGGTGGCAGAGGTGTCAAACCTATTGGATATGTATTGAAGTGCTTCCGGACAAAGGGTAAATCAGAACAAGTCCTCTATCTTCTTCAGTAAAGGGTGCCCGCAACTTGTTAGGGATAATATCAAAAACACGCTCAATGTCCAGAATGAATCTTTGAGCGACCGATATTTAGGAATGCCAACAGATGTGGGGCAATCGAAGATGGGTACTTTCAGATATCTCCGAGATAGGGTTTGGGAAAAGGTGAAAGGTTGGATGGAAAAACTATTATCGGCTGCAGGCAAGGAGGTACTCATTAAGGCGGTGGCCCAAGCTTTGCTGGTTTACTCTATGGCTTGTTTCAGACTTCCTCGTGGCCTATGTGATAACATCACATCTATTATTCGTCAGTTCTGGTGGGGAAGTAAAGCGGGCAAGAGAAAGCCTAGCTGGGTGGCCTGGGATGTCATGACAAGGCCAAAACACTTGGGCGGTCTGGGATTCCGTGATATGGAAATTTTCAACCTTGCTTTGCTCGCCAGACAAGCCCGGAGAGTACTTACAGAGCCTGACTCCTTGAGTGCGAGAATTTTGAAGGCGACATACTTCCTGGAGACCACGCTGCTGGATGCACAACTTGGTGGGAGGCCGTCTCAGATCTGGAGGGCGGTCTTGGATGGACGGGACATGCTTAGACTGGGGATCATACGCCGTATTGGGAATGGACAAACCACACGTATTTGGAGCCACAGCTGGCTGCCAAGATAGGGCATGATGAGGACGATCTCCTAGAGGATCCCAGCGCCACCGATTATGGTTTCATAATTGATCTTCGTTGCAACCGCCACATGGAATGAAGCGCTCGTCACGTCGGTATTCCTACCAATCGATGTTGAGGCAGTTCTCAGCATACCCATGTGCACAAGAAATATCTCTGAATTTTGAGCATGGAGCACCGAGAAGAAGGGGGTTTCTCAGTTAGATCGGCGTATAGGCTGATCATGCATACAAAGATCACGAGAGAGTCGTGGATAGATGAGGAGGAGGGAACCTCGGGGGCCGAGCATGATAGCAGTTTGTGGTCATCGCTATGGGCAGTCGAGCTACCACCAAAGATCAAAATTTTCCTGTGGAGACTGGCTAGAAGCTCGATCTCGATAGTTGATGTACTTGTACACAGAAACATGAGCGATTCTGAGGCCTGCAAACTTTGTGGCGCCCGAGACTCTTGGAGACATACGATGTTGGACTGCACCAACGCCCGGTGCGTTTGGGCACTATCGGACGAGGATCTAGTCCAGAAGATATGTCAACACAACAACGATGACCCGCGACAGTGGCTGTTCGCCCTAAATGAAGGACTGAATTCAGAGCAGTTTATGAAGATGGCAATCACACTATGGGCTGTTTGGAGTGCAAAGAGGGAAAGCAGTCTATGAGGATATCCATCAATCTCCTTTGCCTACACATCTCTTCATACATCGATATATTTCCGACTTCCAGACCCAGACAAAGGTTCTGTCCACAAGAACAAGTGGCCAGATATAGAGACCGAAGCAATGGCTGAAGCCCCCGCACAATATGTCAAAGCTCAATGTGGATGCAGCAGTTGCAGAGAGGCGAGGGGTTGGAACCATTGCCGCAATAGCTAGAGATGAGGCAGGTGCGTTCTTGGGGGCATCAACGTTGGGCTTCAGAGCGATTACCAACCCAACAACCTTAGAAGCTTTGGCGGTGAGGGAGGCTTTGGCACTGTCGGAAGATCTCCAACTTCAGTCTATCCACGTAGCCACTGATTGCAAGGAGGTGATCGATAGTATAAAGCAGAAGAACGGAGCGGAATATGGAGCGATCGTGCATCAAATCATAGACTACTCTAGCAGTTTTATTTCTTGTAATTTTGTTCATGAGGTTAGGAGCTCCAATGTGGAGGCTCACAATTTAGCAAAGCATGCATTGAAACTAGGGGTGGGCCGCCGTGTGTGGTTAGGCTACCCCGGGAAGCTCTCCTTCGTCCCTGTTCAACTGGTGACGGCGTAATAAAGCTTTGCGAATTGTCTAAAAAATGCATGACAATAAGTAAACGATGATGTTGATGATGGGGTGGTGTGGGGAGGGGGGTCGATGATGTCGCTCGGGGAGGTGCCGGGGAAGTGGTGAAGCGCATAGTTAAGAAAGGTGGTTTGTCGGCTAAGAGAAGAGAAGAAGACGACGAGGGAAGGTCACGCTGGCTTGTCGGGGTGTTGGGAAGAGGTCAACCCTGGAAAACGAGGTGAGGCAGGAACAACCAAGTGCTACATACTGAGAAGAGGAGGAGGAGGAGAGAAGCGAAAAGGATGTAGACAGGCGTGAGGCTCGAAGACAGAAGAGGATAGCTACGTTTTACTAGGTTATCCACACAACATTTTCACACAGTAAAACGGACGCAAGTTCATCTCATTTCCAGAACCCATGGTTTACGATCCCCAACTGCCATTCACCTTGAACCTTCTCCGAACATGTGAAACGAATTAACAACTGGCCTAATGTCAACAACCAAAAGCGTACAACAGTAAATTAGTCAGACAACCAAAAAAGGGTAGCACACAAGTGCTCTCAAAATGCGGCTACTCTAGCATCATTATATAAAGGAGTGATGTTTGTTGGACAGGAATCAATGCTTAATTGTATTTTTTAGTCATCCATCAACCTTTCCCCACGTTTGAACCATATACGTTATTGTTTGATCCTTACCCGGATATACCCACGCTTGGCGTAAAACTCTCTCCATAAATGTGTTGGATGAAACATTCATTTCTGCTACTATCATTTTGTTGAATGGTCCACAAATAAGAGAGGGGGTGATAGTGCTAGCTAGCGGGATGGGGATACAAGAGAAGAACAAAATAATAGTGTGAGAACATTATGGAATAAGAGGGACCGAGAATGAGAGGGTGGGTCGAAACCATTATGAAACATCATGATCTGATGGCAGTACCATAGGAAGTTGTTACTAATCACAATGCTAGAATCAACTTCATACCCTCGAGCATTTTATCAGCAAGGATACCATCACTAACCTTCCAATTGTAACACTCCCATCTACACAAGAGTACTGACGGTCTTGATCAAATCGGCATCCACTACCACAAAATTGGCTACAAGTGCCCTTTTTCCTAGTGTGTGTTGAAACAAGAGAAGCCCACTAGTGATTTAGGGCATGTACAATGGTTGATAAGACAGTCTTATCTTAAGTCTTACATGTAATTTAGAGATGACAGAAATGTATGTCTACAATGGGTTATATCTTAGTCTTATCTTCAATAACTAGCAATTCCTTAAAACATGATGAGACAAATTGTGCTAAGAGATCATCTCTTGTCTTATCTTAAATAAGAGAAGACAAGCCTTTTCTTACGAGTTCTCTCTCCTCCATCTCATCATTTATCCTACGTGGCACTCTTAAGATAGCACCATTGTACATGCCCTTAGCTATAGCTAGTGCGCGCTTGCCTCGATCTTGCCGGAACATAGTAGAGTTATGTACAAGGTGGACCTGCAGGTTGTGTTCTCGGCCCAACTCATACGTTATCTTCTTACCACTACTTGCGTCTTCTTGTCTTCTTACAAGGTAAGAATCACCACCAACACTAGGAGGCCCTCACCTATTTAGAAACATGTCATGCTGTTGCTTTTCTTCTTCATAATAGGAGCCATATACAGATATAATCGCAATGATAAAGTCTTATGTTTGTTTCTAACTAATCCAGTTACAAATTTTTTTATATCTCCCAGTTAATTGTTTCTAACACATCGATATTCACTCCAGCCAAAATACCACATTTTAATCTTCCTAGGGATCTCCAGGTTTTGCCACATGGGGAGGGGTTTCGCTTTGTCCATTGTATACTTGTTCTTTTTCAATTCTCGTGCTTTGTCTTGTGGGCCCCACCACGGACCCTTCATATCTTCGGCTTTTATTGCGCTACTTTCAAAGCACCAACTCCCAGCAAAATTGCCCCACTGAGGTCAAGTTTGTCGAAAGTAACCATTATGTTTTATAGTAAATGTGTCAATTTGTGTGCCTCAATGTAACTTATCGAAGAGGGCTCAAGCGCTCAACTTAAACCAATTGGGGGAGTTCTTCTATAATCCGGCATCTGCATTTCCCACTGACTTTTCAATAAAAGCAACAAAATTATTACTACAAGATAGGGACATGTTGAAAGGAGAGAAAAAAATAATGCTCCCGAACTGAGAGTTCAGTTGAAGTCCGCAACAAGATAGCCTGCCCTGCCCATTTTGTCAGCTAGACAATCGATCATGAGCCGTCTCCATAATAGATTAGGTTCGAGTTTTCCGGAGGATGTGGATGGATATATTCGTCGCCCCGGCCGCATTGCCGAGGCCATCCGCGCGCGACCGCATTGCCCCAGGCCATCCAACCCATACCCCCGAGAAACTTGTGAATCTAGAAATAGATACGAACTAATATATACTAGTCATCTAACCGTGCATTCGTAAGGGTTAGTTGATAAAAGTATCGAGTGTATTAATTTTTCATACTGTTACATAATATAACATTGTTGGGAGTTTATATAACCAATATCTAACAAATTGGCACCACCGCCGACGGTTACCAAGCTCATCAGAATTTTGAGAATATCAATGTTTCATATACAAAATTGTCTTAATTCAAATATACTACCAGAGGAAGCACCGACTACAAAAAGGTTATTGCGAGTAAACATGCATTTTTTATGTTTTATACAAAACTTAGGAACCCTTGGAAGGTATTTTAGACATATTAAACTGAACCTAGCAAAATATAAAAAATGGACATGTGAACTCTGGATATTTAACAACCTTCTGGAAAATAATTTTTTGACCATGGGGATATTCTCTGCAAATCCTAAGTGTCGATCAAGTGTAATGTAGTATCACAGATCTCCCTTGGACGTGTACAGCATGAATATCATTTTAAAGGAGACATATAAATTCAATCACGTTCTGATTTGTTAGAGCAACCGTGTAACTGAAAATAAAAAGTACTGGTCTTGCATGGGAAAGGAGATTTCCTTTAGTTAGTTGTGCTTCCTTAATTGACATGCCATTTTGACTTACAACCAATAATCAATTACATAACATTTCTTTCACTTATACTTAATAGCAGACAAAGTAATTTGTGATCTAGTAAAAAGAAAACCAAAACTATTAATTAATATTATCATAATAATTTAAAAAAATCAGCAAAGAAAAATGATCCTTTAGACATCCACACCATTTTCTTAAATCGAAGAACTCTTATGTAAATCCATACATACCTTCAAGCAAACTATGGGAACCATATAAATCCTAGTCCTTTTCTATTGAATGTTTCCTAAAAAGGGGTGGAGCGTAATCCAATGGCATGGGTCATTTTTTTTGACATGAAAAATATGATGCCTAGGTAAACAAAAGTAGCACCCAATGACTACTCTTTGTGGAATAGTTCCAAAGCTTTTACTGTGTCCGGTATCTATGTATTGTGTACAAAACACTATAAAATATGTATATCTCATGCTAAGCTTGAGGCTAGTTGGTCTAGCATGTTGCTCTAAAAATATAGGCGAAAGGGGCATACAGCATGATGGCTTATATGAGAAATGCATGCCTACGTATTGTACCCCAAAGTAAATTCAGCATCAGACCATTGTTATCAATGTAGAATGAAATGGAATTTTAGAAGGTAAAGTTATTAGTGTATCCATTGAAACAGTGGGTTTTTATGCAACAACCTACATGAAGTATCTGCCAACATTTTATATTTTCCACCCAAACAACTGTGCTCTCCAACAGGACATATATCTTCGTTGTCGTGATCTGCTACATATCGAAGTGTCGGCTATCCAATTGAGTAAATTAGTTTAACAGGAAAGGAGATAGACTTGGTATCTGGAATGAAGATGTGGATATATGCAGCTAGGTTATATCACTGTGCAGAACATCAATGTTGTACTATACCTGTTGTGAACAGCACTTATCATAATTTTGGTATAACCACCACATATATGAGAGAAAATTGTCTTGAGTATATATGGCAAGTTGAAATTATACTCCATGGAATCATGGTGTCAACAAAGAGCATTCTTGTCTTTCGTCAATTGAATTCAGATAAAAACACCTAAAAGAACGGTGGAATGCCAAAACATTGTTTACACGATCATATGGTTGCAAAGAAAATCAATAAAAATAGATATGTGGAAGTCGTACAGAGAACTAAAATTCTTCGTTACCTTAGGGATACGACACTCATATTTCTCAACTCGATGTATTATTCCAAGTTAACAAAAAGGCACAACATTCCCTTTGCTTAGAAACTGTACACCTTCTCAAAGCAAGAAAAGTATGCCAACAATAAGTACACTATAATTTCTCTACAGATCATTTAAAAGAACAGGGAAAAGGATTTTTGATATGTTTGTCTGAAATTTACAAGACCATGTAAGACAGGGAGGAGTTATCTCCAGAGAAGGGAGCCAATAGTGCAAGGTATAAGATGTATTCTACAGTAGTAAGGCATAATATTACATATTGAAGTATTCCTAGAACTAATTTTAAGTATTTAACAGTGAATAAAAAGTTAATGTGAACATGACACATCAGATGCTTGGTACCTACAACATATACTCCTATCTTTGTTGACTGCCCTATAAAATCAAAAGAATAATATTTGGAGTGTAGTTTTATAAGGTATTGTAAAATAGAAAAAAAATGTAATATGGTTCTCACATTTATTTATTATGATCGACGACACATATGAAAAACAATGTAAAATACAGTCTCGCTAAATCTGATGTACCTTTGTTTCAAAATACCTGAAAGTAACTTTAGTGCATAAACCTAAGAGTGTATTCCTGATGGCTTGATCCGTTGCACGATAAAGCACAACTGATAGGGGTGAGCCAGCAGCTAGCCACAATATGCTGTCATACTATACATTCAGGTTCAGGTAGAAGAAATAGAATCCAATCCAGGAAAAAACCCAACCTTGATAGTGTTCCTTAGAGAGTGTATTTTCTCCATACCTCACCAATCTTTATACGCATGGACATCTCTTTTCTGAACAGCACACTTGAACTTCCTCTCTTTATGGCACAAAACTGAAACTGTGCTTGCCCTATAAATGAATATACTTTGCTTGCCTAAATAAAGTGTGAATACACATGACCATTGTTTATTCAGTGAAGTAGCTCAATTCAGTACAACAAATTAGATTGCACTTGGCCCGACCATTGTTTTTTCCCAGAGAAGTAACCATACACCAGTAGAAATATTCAGTACTCCCTCTGATCCATATTACTTGTCACTCAAATGGATGTATCTGTGCTAGATACATCCATTTGAGCGACAAGTAATATGGATCGGAGGGAGTATAATTGTTCATAACACCTTGTGACACAAACAGTTGAGAAACAAATCCCCATAGTTCTGCTCCAACTTATGGACATAAATTACGAGCGGAAATTGCCAGAAGAGTATTCTTTGTACAGAAAAAAAGTGTTGCAGATGAAAATAGTGAACTGCACCTCTAATTGTGACACTTCGATACACCTGAACAGATCCAGAATTCCATATCCATCGATATATGTGTGAAGGCCTCCTTTTGACAGTACAAAGGGATGCAATACATGAAAGAACTTTGACGCTTGAGTAGTGTAAATTTCTTTGAGTAAAGTGCAATCTGTTCTGCAACTAATATAAGAAACAACACATGAGAACACATAATATACGTAAAAGGTGCATGAATATGCACATAAATTCCAGAACTCCATCTCCATTAATATCTGTGTGAAGGCCTCATTTTGTCAAATGAAGCTGAACATGTAAATCACAAGTAAGACTTGATTTAATATAAGATAAAATTTATCAATCCATCCCTTAGAAGGAACAGGTTCTCTCAAGAAACTCATAATGTATACATGGATACAGTACAATAGCAGATTCATCTATCAAACATTCCATTTGATTCGAAGAATATCAGTTTTATCTCCATTTACATCTTGATGTCAGGCGGTGTACCAACAGTTATTACCTTGTAAGCAAATGGTAAACCATCCCACTTAATAAAAATGAAGTAATAAACACGTCGATCGTAAAAAAAATTAACCAGACTTATTTTAGAAAGCAGGATTGTTTCTTAAAAAACCCAGATGATCTAATATCTATGAATTAGCAGAGTGCAAATAGCAAAAGCCATTGAGATGCATGTTGTAACTTGCCTCTATCCCTTCCTTTTCATGTTCAACAACATTGGTAGTCCACTAAACTCGAGTATACTTAGTGATTGTTGAATGTAAAGCGTGTGCTGAGGCTGCAATAGAAGCAAGATGTTACATTTCAGAACAAAGCGATGCAATACATGTTAGAACTTCGACATTTGAGCAGTGTAACCTTGTTTGAGAGAAGTACAATCTGTTCTGCAATTAACATAAGAAACAACAAATGAGAAGTTGAGAACACAGTGCATGTAAAAGGCGCATGAATATGCACACAAATTCCATAACAGACCGCATGCATTATGCAGATTGAAGATGTGCGATGGGTTAGAAATTAGATGGTTAAAGCATTAGATACATCCTACAGGCAAAGGCTACAATATTGTAGAGAACACATGAGATATTAGCATCAGGCCATCACTTTACACTACAGTCTTGCACCATTGAGCCAGGGAACAGCAGATGCCAAACAGATGAGCCAGTCAGATCAGCAGATTTCCCGGTAACCTTGGATAATCATTAGTATCATCTTTTTTGCGTGGATTGTGTTCACTGGGCTTGTGCACGTTACTCACAGCAGTTTTCCTTGTGTTCTCTTTAATTGTTTCCTTTTATGCTTCTTAAATTCACAAGTTGTAGGGATCCTCTCTCATGTCCTGAAAAAGAAATAAATTCATATCTGAGTTCAAAGTACCTAAAATAATAAAACTGGAATACAAGATGACAGATATCTAGTCTTACCCACTGGTAAGTCATGACACCAAGAATTGATTTTTGAATTACCAGAATTTCATACTGCGAATTTATATAACACAGTAGGTTCCAGATAAACCACTGGATGATCTTTAAGAAAAAGAAGAATACTCAACAAAAACCAAGGCAATTCTTCATTTCAGAGAAAAACAAGCAGAGACATGAGGCAGATCAACAGGCAACTATTTCAAACGCCGACCAAAACAACAAAATAATTTTAACATCAACATGCTAGCCACTTCAACCCAAAAGTAAGTGAATTTCACCCAACAATGAAACAGCCAGAGCTTCTTGAACATAACTTATCTACATAAAAAAGAAACAAGCCGGCTCATAGGGGGCCTAATTCATACACATTGTGCTGGTCAAAGAAAGAAAGTGCATGGCTGGCACTTACAGAATCAAAAGGGGAGCACAATCTGTGAGCTGAGCCGGACAATGACAGCCTTTCTTCTGCTTATCAGTACAAGTTTCATTTCACGAGCTTATCTTAAGATCAAACACCAGATGAACCATTGATCACATAAAGTGGTTAGCAGCTAAATTGAAGTGATTGATACAACACCAAACGATGCAACGCAAAAGCGGGATTATAAAAGTATGGTTCAATACCTAACCGGATGCAATGGAACCATTATTGAGTTCCAAGAAAACATAGACATGAGTCAGATCAATAGGCAAAATTTCCAGAGGCTGACCCAAATGACTTGTAATTTTAGAATCCACACTCACATCAGCCACTTCAACCCAAAAGGAATCCAATGAAAATACATCTAATAGTCACAGCTTCTTGATCATACTTTTTTATATTCATCAACCAAGAACAAAGAAGCTTAATAATGGATCTAGTTGATACATACAACAGCTCATGTGGACATGCAGAGCTAGGCCAATAAGAAACACCACAACACTCAATATCCCTAAGCGTTGACAACATAATCATCTGGTCAAATGAAAGGCGAATCATTCATAACATAACCCTCGAGTGTCGGAAAGAAGGTATGTTGAACAAGAGTTTGCTTGTGCACAATATTATAGGAAGGGAGGCCTCTGGCATGGAAACTGGCAATCAACTTGCCATCAATATCAACCTGAAACAGCCAGTCCTCAAAACCGACCAACACGAGCAACTCACCATCACCATTAACAACCATCACTTCCTCAATATGGCTAGAATTTTGACACCGGTCCCTGATCTCGGCAACCGGCAATTCAACCCGACACTTGAAAGCCCAGACCTCGCCTTGGTAGTCCTGCATCACCCAAATATCAACAGTCGTCTTTTCATCATTAAGAAAGAAGATGCCAAGCATGTCATCCATCTCAAACAGTCGTCCATAGTCCTCATGGGCAACCGGGGCACGGATCTGCCGGAACGACTCAGTGGCGGTGTCGAACACCATTATCCGGTTGCCAGTGTGCCAATGCAGGCTACCACGGAACAGAAGCCCGTCACCAGCCAACGGATCAGGGCGCCCGATGCGCCTCGGCGGCTGGTTGGAGCCAATTGAGAAAACATAGATGGCACGTTGATCTGTTTCATGGTACAGCAACAGCCGGTACTCGCCGGTAAGAGGGTGAGGGTACAACCCCACGGTCATGAAGCCATCGAGCTGCTCGAGGGGAGCATACTGCCGAGTCGCCGGGTTGCAGATGCAGAGGTCACACTCGATGGAGAGGAGGAGGAGGCCGTCGCAGGAGGCCACCGGATAGAAGAGGGGAGTGAAACTTTCACTCCCGTCAATCCCCCCTTCCAAGGGGGGTGTTTTCAGTCGCGCGACGCGCTGGAACTGGTCGGCGGCGGCGACTCCTGCACGGTGGTCGAAGAGCGTGACGTCCAGGGACTGGCCGCCGTCGGCGACGTCGCTGTGGCTGCAGAGGAGGGGCAGGGCGGGCTGGCGGGCGTGGTGGGACAGGAGGAAATCGCGGGTGGAGGTGGCGCGGCGCCACGCGGGGCTGACGGCGCGGCAGCGGAGGAGGGGTTTGGGGGGCAGGCGAGCGAGGATCTCCGAGACGGTGATCTCGTCCGGGAGGCCAGCGAGGAGAGGAGTCGCTCCTGCGGCCTCCGCCATGGTCACTCACCGGGAGGTGGAGATCTATGCCAGGAGTGGTGGAGTTGTGGCGGCGGCGGAGGTAGGCCTCCCTCTCGTCTCCCAGATGTGCAATTTGGGCTGCTCCGCTGGGCTGTCCTTGGCCCCTTTCAACGACAACCGGTCAGTTCTCGCAGAATTGTCTCAAAAAAAAGTCAGTTCTGGCAGAAAACAAAATTTTCTGCGCGTACTCTGGCCAGTAATCTCAACGACCGCCTCCAATTTTGTTTTCTCTAGCAGAATAATGTAAGACATGAAAAGTTTGTAGCAATGACATCCAAGCTGCAAATTAAATTTAACAATGACGGCATATCCAGTAATTAAGGTAGAAACCCTGGAGAGGTAGATCTCGCCAGGACTATGGAGTTGTGGGCTTGTGGCAGCGGCGGAGAGGTAGATCTCGCGGATGTGCAATTCGGCAGCTCTCCAACGGGCTGGGCTTGGCTTGCCCACTTCTCTCAACGGTATTTCTCAAGAACAACAAAAAAACTCTCTCAAGGGCACCCCAAAAAATACTCTCTCAACGACAACCAGTCAGTTCTCGCACAAAACAAAAAATTTTGCGCGTACTCTGGTTTCCCTATCAGAATAATGTAAGACATGAAAAGTTTACAACAATAACATCGAAGCTGCAAATTATTTTTTACAACGACGGCGTATCCAGTAATTAGCATAAAAACCTAACATTTTTTGAGGCATTCTTGCGTGCTTTCAAGGTGTTTGGAGTTTCCGTATATTCTCATACAACTACTGCATTTAATAACACTTTTACCCCGTAAAAATATTAAGTCCAATAAATCTCGTACAATACTAGCATTTTTTTGGTCGCATGGCCCGGCGGAAGAAACCCCAATTTCCTATATGATGCTCAAACATTCCAACTAAGTTGGGTGCATACATTTTATTTTATTTTGCGGGTAAAAACTTATATTACTTAAGGACGGTCCAAATTACAATCTTTCTTACATAATTCAGTTACCTCTAGGGTACCAGACTACTGTTCTACCCTCAACTCACGCAGATTTTGCTAGGAATCACTAACCAAATTCTGGCGACGAGAAACATGAGAGATAGACGCCGTACGAAGAGACCTCATGTACTTAATTTCCCAATCAGATAAGAAAAGGGTGCATGCATTTTTATGGTTGTTGTTTAGAAATTATGAATTCAGTGGTTATTTTGTTCATTTTTAGTCTCACATTCTATTATGCCATGTTGTGCTTTTTTTTTGACATATTATGCCATGTTGTGTTAATGCGATTGCATGCCTGTTTTCTCTAGTCTCTCCTTTTTAGTTAGTTGGACACTCTTAATTTCTCGAGGCTCCCACCCCCTCTCCTAATGGTCCTTCTCCACGCCTCCACCGTCGGTGCTACCAATTTGGAATAGAGGCTTATCTCCAACTGCTGCAATGTATATATCTTTGAATGCTTGCATCTGCAATCATAGTTGATGCATTGTCCTTATGTTTCTGGAGCTGCTGACCATTGTGAGGGCACTAACATCCTGGCTTACACTCCCTTTGCATATTTACCATCATCCACTCTGATGTTGCAGGTTAGAAACCCTCCTCCGATACCCTCCTTGTCACTTTCCATCTTGCTCTTCTCCCATATCTAGTGGATTGATATTGGGGCATGGAGTGTCGACCCTTACTTTGTTCTTTTGATTGTCCAACAAATTCCCTTGTAGTATGTTTGTTCTTTGATAGTTAGGGCAACTGAATCGCGCCGATGCAAATGGTCCGCGCATGTCCGTCCGGGTCGAAATGGATGAAATCAGCCCGACACGCCGACGCAAACCAAAAATCCGTCGGCTCGCTGTCCCATCTGGACGCATTCTTGCGCCGATTTGCGTCCAAGAGATAGACACATCGCATGTCCGCTCGGTGTCCGTCCCAAAGAACTTTGGGGTGCGAGGAGGCCATGTTGGCAGTGGTGCGGGGAGGAGAAAGTGACTGGAGGAGGATGACTGCTGCTATGGTCGGGGCTGCAATTTATATAGCGGGCGGAATGGTAGGCGGTAGCCGGACAAACGTGTGGGGCCAGAGTAGGTTCTTGACAACCGCGTGTCATTAATGTGGGAGGTAGATGGACGACCAAACAACCATGGTGTCATTTGAACGTGGAGCAGTCGCGTGCATCGGGAAGCGGCGCGGGCGGCGCTCTCTCGGATGGCGTGCCGCTTCAATGTCGGCGCCAGTGAGAGGTTACGTCCGCTCTGGTCTAGCATGAATGCGGCAGTGATGCTCTAGAGTGGCGCTGACCGTTTCAGGAGGGAAGCACGCACGGGCGTGGGAGGGGGTTCGGGTGGGCCAGTGCAGTTAGACGCGAGAGTGGCAGCGGTTTGCACGTCCGCAAAGCCTCCCTTTTTTCCTGTTTACGGGAAAATGTATGTTCATACTATTGCGCGGACTGATACAGCACCGCGTTGGATGGCACAACATGTTCGGACCACACGATCCGGAGATGCCCTAACAACACTGAATCACCGCATAGTTAGTGCCTCCCCCAGTTGAACAATCATCGGCACCGTCGCACATGCCATCATGCAGCCTCCTCCTCACCTGGTGGCTTCGTATTGTTCGTACGTGCCTCTTCGCCCCCTCCTCCTATCACTACCCAGCACCGATTTAGTTCTCTCATTCCACCTTGCGACCGCCACCTATACCATATCGACTTTGCTCACTATCACTACTGATACGTCTCCAACGTATCTACTTTCCCAAACACTTTTGCCCTTGTTTTGGACTTTAACTTGCATGATTTGAATGGAACTAACCCGAACTGACGCTGTTTTCAGCAGAACTGCCATGGTGTTATTTTTGTGCAGAAATAAAAGTTCCCGGAATGGCCTGAAAATCCACGGAGACACGTTTTGGAATAAATAAAAAATACTAGCGAAATAATCAGCATTAGGGGGCCCACACCTTGTCCACGAGGGTGCAGGGCGCCCCCCTGCCTCGTGGGCCCCTTGGGACTCCAACGACCTCAACCACAACTTTATATATTCACTTTCGGGAGAAAAACATCAGGGAGAAGTATGCATCGCGTTTGACGATATGGAGCCGCCGCCAAGCCCTAATCTTCCTCGGGAGGGCTGATCTAGAGTCCGTTCGGGGCTGCGAAGAAGGGAATCTGTCGCCATCGTCATCATCAACCATCCTCCATCACCAATTTGATGATCCTTACCGCCATGCGTGAGTAATCTCATCGTAGGCTTGCTGGACGGTGATGGGTTGGATGAGATTTATCATGTAATCGAGTTAGTTTTGTTAGGGTTTGATCCCTAGTATCCATTATGTTCTAAGATTGATGTTGCTAGGACTTTGCTATGCTTAATGCTTGTCACTAGGGCCCGAATGCCATGATTTCAGATCTGAACCTATTATGTTTTCATGAATATATGTGAGTTCTTGATCCTATCTTGCAAGTCAATAGTCACCTACTATGTGTTATGATCCGGCAACCCTGAAGTGACAATAATCGGGACCACTCCCGGTGATGATCGTAGTTTGAGGAGCTCATGTATTCACTAAGTGTTAATGCTTTGGTTCGGTACTTGCTAGCTCTTGAGCACAGTACTGCGTTGGTTTTCCCTTGAAGAGGAAAGGGTGATGCAGCAAAGTAGCGTAAGTATTTCCCTCAGTTTTTTAGAACCAAGGTATCAATCCAGTAGGAGGCCACACGCAAGTCCCTCGTACCTGCACAAACAAATAAGAACCTCGCAACCAACGTGATAAAGGGGTTGTCAATCCCTTCACGGTCAGAGTGAGATCTGATAAATATGATAATGATAAGATAAATATTTTTGGTGTTTTTATGATATAGATTGAAAGTAAAAATTGCAAACTAAAATAGATTAGAAACTTATATAATGGATAATAGACCCAGGGGCCATAGGTTTCACTAGTGGCTTCTCTCAAGATAGCATAAGTATTACGGTGGGTGAACGAATTACTGTCGAGCAATTGCTAAACTGAGCATAGTTATGAGAAATATCTAGGCATCACGTCCGTGACAAGTTGACCAACTCCTTCCTGCATCTACTACTATTACTCCACACATCGACCGCTATCCACCATGCATCTAGAGTATTAAGTTCATAAGAACAGAGTAATGCATTAGGTAAGATGACATGATGTAGAGGGATAAGCTCAAGCAATATGATATAAACCCCATCTTTTTATCCTCGATGGCAATAATACAATACGTGTCGTTTCCCTTTTTGTCACTGGGATCGAGCACCGCAAGATTGAACCCAAGGCTAAGCACTCCTCCATTGCAAGAGAGATCAATCTAGTAGGCCAAACCAAACTGATAATTCGAAGAGACTTGCAAAGATAACCAATCATGCATAAAAGAATTCAGAGAAGATTCAAATATTGTTCATAGATAGACTTGATCATAAACCCACAACTCATCGGATCTCGACAAACACACCGCAAAAAGAGTTACATTGAATAGATCTCCAAGAAGATCAGGAGGACATTGTATTGAGATCCAAAGAGAGAGAAGAATCCATCTAGCTACTAGCTATGGACCCGAAGGTCCGAAGTAAACTACTCACACATCACCGGAGAGGCCATGGAGTTGATGTAGAGGCCCTTCGTGATCGATGCCCCCTCCGGTGGACCTCCGAAAAAGGCCCCAAGATGGGATCTCTTGGGTACAGATGGTTGCGGCGGTGGAAATATGGTTTCATGGTGCTCCTGGATGTTTTCGGGGTATATGAATATATATAGGAGGAAGAAGTAGGTCGGTGGAGCAACGAGGGGCCCACGAGGGTGGAGGGCGCGTCTAGGGGGGTAGGCGCGTCCCCTACCTCGTGGACTCCTCGATTGTTTCTTGATGTCCACTCCAAGTCCCCTAGATCACGTTTGTTCCAAAAATAACTCTCCCGAAGGTTTCATTCCGTTTGGATTCCATTTGATATTCCTTTTCTGTGAAACACTGAAATAGGCAAAAAAAACAGCAATTTGCACTGGGCCTTGGGTTGATAGGTTAGTCCCAAAAATAATATAAAAGTGGAAAATAAAGCCCATTAACATCCAAAACAGAATATCTAATAGCATGGAACAATAAAAAATTATAGATACGTTGGAGACGTATCAGCATCCCCAAGCTTAATTCCTGCTCGTCCTCGAGTAGGTAAATGATAAAAACAGAATTTTTGATGTGGAATGCTTTCTAGCATATTCTCAATGTAAATCTCTTTATTGAGGCATGAATATTTAGATCCGAAAGATTCAAGATAAATGTTTAATATTGACATAAAGATAGTAATACTTCAAGCATATTAACTAAGCAATCATGTCTTCTCAAAATGACATGGCCAAAGAAAGTTATCCCTACAAAATCATATAGTCTGGCTATGCTCTATCTTCACCACGCAAAATATTTAAATCATGCACAACCCCGATGACAAGCCAAGCAATTGTTTCATACTTTTAATGTTCTCAAACTTTTTCAATCTTCACGCAATATATGAGCGTGAGCCATGGATATAGCACTATAGGTGGAATAGAATGGTGCTTGTGGAGAAGACAAAAAAATGAGAAGATAGTCTCACATCAACTAGGCGTATCAACGGGCTATGGAGATGCCCATTAATAGATATCAATGTGGGTGAGTAGGGATTGCCATGCAACGGATGCACTAGAGCTATAAGTGTATGAAAGCTCAACAAAAGAAACTAAGTGGGTGTGCATCCAACTTGCTTGCTCATGATGACCTAAGGCATTTTGAGGAAGCTCATCATTGGAATATACAAGCCAAGTTCTATAATGTTAAATTCCCACTAGTATATGAAGGTGACAACATAGGAGACTCTCTATCATGAATATCTTGGTGCTACTTTGAAGCACAAGTGTGGTAAAAGGATAGTAACATTGTCCCTTCTCTCTTTTTCTCTCATTTTTTTATTTGGGCCTTTTCTCTTTTTTATGGCCTCCTTTTCTCTTCTTCTTTTTTCGTCCGGAGTCTCATCCCGACTTGTGGGGGAATCATAGTCTCCATCATCCTTTCCTCACTTGGGACAATGCTCTAATAATGATGATCATCACACTTTATTTACTTACAACTCAAGAATTACAACTCAATACTTAGAACAAAATATGACTCTATGTGAATGCCTCCGGCGGAGTACCGGGATACGCAATGAATCAAGAGTGACATATATGAAATAATTATGAACGGTGGCTTTGCCACAAATACGATGTCAACTACATGATAATGCAAAGCAATATGACAATGATGAAGCGTGTCATAATAACGGAACGGTGGAAAGTTGCATGGCAATATATCTCGGAATGGCTATGGAAATGCCATAATAGGTAGGTATGGTGGCTGTTTTGAGGAAGGTATATGGTGGGTGTGATACCGGCGAAAGGTGCGCGGTATTAGAGAGGCTAGCAATGATGGAAGGGTGAGAGTGCGTATAATCCATGGACTCAACATTAGTCATAAAGAACTCACATACTTATTGCAAAATACTATTAGTTATCGAAACAAAGTACTATGCGCATGCTCCTAGGGGGATAGATTGGTAGGAAAAGACCATCGCTCGTCCCCGACCGCCATTCATAAGAAAGACAATCAATAAATAAATTATGCTCCAACTTCATCACATAACGGTTCACCATACGTGCATGCTACGGGAATCACAAACTTTAGAACAAGTATTTCTCAAATCCACAACTACTCAACTAGCATGACCCTGATATCACCATCTGCATCTCTCAAAACAATTATCAAGTATCAAACTTGTCATAATATCCAATGCACTTTTTGTATAATAGTTTTTATTATACCGATCTTGGATGCCTTTTATATTAGGACTAAATTCATACCCAAAGCAAATTACCATGTTGTTCTAAAGGACTCTGAAAATAATATAAGTGAAGCATGATAGATCAATTATTTCTATAACATAGAACCACCACCGTGCTCTAAAAAGATATAAGTGAAGCACTAGAGCAAAGTTATCTAGCTCAAAAAATATAAGTGAAGCACATAGAGTATTCTAACAAATTCCAATTTATGTGTGTATCTCCTAAAAGGTGTGTACAACAAGGATGATTGTGGTAAACTAAAAAGCAAAGACTCAAATCATACAAGACGCTCCAAGCAAAACACATATCATGTGGTGAATAAAAATATAGAGTAAAGTTACCGATGGACGAAGACAAAAGAGGGGATGCCTTCCGGGGCATCCCCAAGATTAGGCTTTTGGTTGTCCTTAGATTTTACCTTGGGGTGCCTTGGTCATCCCCAAGCTTAGGCTCTTGCCACTCCTTGTTCCATACTCCATCAAATCCTCACCCAAAACTTGAAAACTTCACAACACAAAACTCAAATAGAAAATATCATGAGCTTCGTTAGTAAAAGAAAACAAACTACCACTTCAAGGTACTATAATGAACTCATTCTTTATTTATACTAGTAGAATGCCCGTGCGTTGCTACGGGCTTTTGAAATATTTGGCCGAAGTTACATAAACATAATGCATGTTAATTTTCCATATAGAGAAAAGATAGCACGACACAATCGGGTAATAATTAAAGTCCACTTCACATGCAATGTAAAATTGATTAAAAAGGTAATTCAATGATGTATAAATATAACACGATTATCCATCTAAAAATGTGTTACAAATGAAAATATATTTGATGCACTTACGAAATTCTTGCACAATATCAGAAATGTTATCTATCCAATTTTGTAGCTTATATGCCCAGCCTTATCCTGACCTCAGCCACTCTCTCACCGCACCCACACCTCTCACTCTCTCACCCACGCACCCCTCACTCTCTGGATTCCTGTGCTAACAATAAATAAATGATAAAATTGACAGTCATGAACTACATTCTTCCTCATTTCTGCACCCAAATAGATCTTCCTAACACAGTTCCATGAATTCCTTCTATTTATATGATTGCTCGTGATGGATTGCGCAGACGAAATGTTGTAACATGTTGTGTCAGACATCCCTCTAAACACCGCAACCTCCGCCACCTGAGATGGCTTGTACCGCGCCTTCAAATCCGTTAATCCCTTGCCCCTTCTTAGCCAGCGACGACCCACCTCTGGTTCTTCTTCTTCCTCCCATCGCCACTGCGTTTTTATTCGACCACTCTGTCGACCCGTTCAACCTGCAGCTGGCGTGTGCTGCCACATGTCGCACCTTGCTTGAGTCACCACCTCCGTCGATGCCAGCCATCCCTCTAAAATCTACCACCATATTTTGTGCCCACGACCTCCCGCATCCGCATTTGAGACCGTTAACCCCTTGTCTTTCCTCCACCGCCAACACCCCCTGTTGCGACTACTATTATTCTTTCTCCCTCCACCTACCTTTTTCTTTGTCCACTCTATTGGCCCACCCACCTCTACCGACGGAACATCTCGCCATCGCCATCCACTAACAACAAGTGTTGTCACACGCCACCTCATCGCACCCTACCCCGAGTCGTTGTCTCCGCCGCTGGCCAACCCTCTAAACCGTGCCAACCTCTAGCACCGGTGACCTTCGGCACCACTATCTCAATGGTTGTCCATATATGAAGAAAAAAAGAAGGATCGAGATGGTTCTTTGAAGAAGTCATACCATCTCGTGTTGCACATCATGTTCTCTCTTCTCTCACGTCATTATCATCTTTTTAGAGTACAAAATCTAACACTCGTGTTCTGAATAATTAGTCGAATAATTCAATTTCAAGAACATGTCATGGGTGATTTGGTGCCATACTTAAAAAAAACAATCATTTATGCCCAGGAGAGATTTGGCACGTTACAACGAATGCCATGTAGAAAGCGATACCCAATTTGAATGGATACATCATCTTCCTAGTGTTGTACAAGTCTCCGATAAATCTCATTGGCATGCAAACTTGAGCTACTTTGCCATCCATCTTGCCAGGACATATGGAGCCCATTCTCATTCCCCCATGCCGTGACGTATGACGACCACCTCCATCCATCTTGCTAGCACATGTGGAGTCCTGATGTCGCCATTCACGTTCCCCGGCAACACCGCCCTTGTTCCCTGGCACCGCCGCTCGCACAACCTTGGGTTCAAAAGCTCACCTTTGAAGTCTTCAAAAAGGTAGGCACTTCAAGCAGTGATGCTATCATAAATGTACATTGTTGGCCTCCTTGTCTAGCGCTTGAGCTCTAAAATGCTTCAATGGCCTCATCTTGTCCTGATAGAAAACTGAGCATACCAGTTTAACATAAGATATATCCTGATGACACAAATCATACATATTCAAGCCTTCGAGAAAAAGCACGTGAATCAAGTATAGTCGGCCAGTAATTATTTTCAATGCGAATAAAATCCTTGTCAGCAACTAAAAAAGTACCAATGCTTAATATTCTAATTAGACCAGTTATTTCTGTCAATGAGAATAGAATTATTATTAGCAGTAAAAGGAGTTACCACATAATATCACTTCAGCGTTGGTTACACTTTCAGAGTTCAGAAACTGCTTTCCGAAATAAGTTACAATGTAAATTAGTTACTTCACCTGTTGGAGGAGTGGTTCTGCTTCATGGCGAACAACACATCCACCCCCTTCATTTTGAGCTGAAGAGCGGAGAACCTCTCAGTGATCTTGTTTATTTTAGTACGTAAATGTCCTCCATGCATGAGGCTCAACCAGGTCTAGGTGTTGGCCACCTTGCTATTGATCTCCATGTACCGGCGTTGCAGCTCCAACCGCAGTGACGCCCGGACGAACCCCCATTCAGCGACACTCTACACAACGTCTTCCACCAGCCTCTCTACATCCCGAAACCACTTTGTCAATGGACGCCATCGACACAGAATTAGGAGCCATTGGCACAGAATTAGGAGCCATTGGCTGCTGAACAAGATCAAGATTTCCATGGTGTTTAGACCTTCATACATCCCATAGATAGACATGTCATGTAGGCATATGTTACCTTTGCTCCGTGTGGAGAAATCGTTACAAACCATGTGGACTATTTCATCTATGAAACCAATTAGAAAATCATGGTTAAGAAAATGTAGAAGATTATAAATAGCTAATGCAGTTAGGCTAAAATATGATAAGTCAAGGGAGACACCATTGTGTCGCAACCGGAAGCATTCCATCAGAGATAATCCCTGCACCCACCAAAATTTGAAAAGAGCAGAACATCCCTCAAGCAAGGAGATAAATGGTATTCTTACTTAGAAATTGAACAAACGAAAAAAAACTGATCACTGAAAGAATGAAATGGAATCTGATAGCTATCATTTCTGATACTGGAAGCTACAAAATAGAAAACTACATTTAGATGGGAACGATCAAATATCCTAAACCGCGGAAATATTACAGCTATGTTTTCCTCTCTTTTTTCTCTTTCATGTCATTAGGAACTTTTGTAACTCTCCTAGCTATTGTGCTCGGTTGGTTACAGGTCTGTTGTGAATTCCAAGTTGAAACCGTGTTATCTTCTCCAACAGCTCCTCCATGGTTCCGTACCCCCTGATGATCAGAAAATTGTAAGCAAGCTATACTAACTTATCAGCGATGATGTTAGAATGATTAGGAAGATCGTTAAGCATGTGACACCTGGAAAAGATATGAATGCTTCGGATTGTCGAGCCATCTCTGAATTTCCTCTCGTGCATGTCAGATGCAACCTTTACTTCTCCCACACTCTCACCTTATGTCTGGGATTGAGCCCACGCCGCAGCTGCATCACGATCCCGCTGCCATGGGTAACAAGTTTGAGGAGCCCAGGGCTGTGCCGGCGGGCATGGCAAGCGCAAAGTAGGAGGTCCCGTGCCGAAACGGCGCCTGCTTGGTTTTGGACATCCGGACCATGGTGTCGTCGATGGCCTCCTCTTATCGCCTCTTCGTCAAAATGGAACTACAATAAAAAGAAGAGGTTAATAATGCATTTTAATTTTTACCAGAAAATATATGATCAAAGAAGATGAAAGCAGAGACTATATTAATATAATATTACCGATGGTACAGAACCATCAACCGTAAAACATTTGCATGTCACAACTCCCAGTTCAATCAAATTCATGTTAGAACTGTTAGTAACCACCAAAGCGTTGTATTCTATGATCCTAACCCCCTCTCCACGGTAACAAATCTACCGATCGGTCTTTTCATTGCAGGATTACGCGAATACAGATGGGTTGGAGTACATTTGCCCCCATTTTAGTATAGAAAATTACAAGAAGCCTCCACGACCCCATAAAGTAGCCAACTGGTTTGCGAATACAGTGTTGCCTGTATCCAGGAATGTTTAATTCTCCTATTTTCTTGTTTTTTCTTTTTTTGCCTCTCTGCCCCAAGAGGTTTCGGGGAGATGAGTAGGTGGTAGGGTATAGAGGCCTGACTGAGAAATGGGGGGGGGACGCAGGCTTTTGTAGTGTTGATTTGTATTATCACCCCATTAATTTGGTCAAGTGTAGGAGCTGAAGTCTTTTATAGCATGTAATAACCGACAACATAGGGAGGCTACTTACTACGGTAGTTGGCCAGATTTAGTGTCACTAGTAGAAAACAGGGCTTTGGTCCAGGCCGAGGTGGCCCATTAGTCCCGGTTCAGTCCAGAACCGGGACCCATGGGGCCATCTGTCCCGGTTCGTGAGGCCAGGGGCCTGCCGGGCCTCGTGGGGGCATTGGTCCCGGTTCGTCATGCCCCTTTGGTCCCGGTTGGTGGGACTGACCGGGACCAATGGGCCTCGCTCCTGGCCCACCACCATTGGTTCCGGTTGGTGGCTTGAACCGGGACCACATGCTTCCCTTTAGTCCCGGTTCATGCCACAAACCAGGACCAATGAGGTGCCTATATATACCCCTCGCCCGCGAGCAGAGCACCCCAGTGCTCTGTTTTTCTCTGGCCGGCGAGGGGAGGGCTTTGTGGTGCTCTAGCTCACCTCCTATGCACATGAGGTGTTCGATGAAATGCCCGAGCCACACTAGTTAAGCTTTCTCCTCTCGAATCTCGACCTCAAAGCTCCATTTTCCTTGAGATTTGTCTAGGTTTAGCGGCCCGTCACGTCCCACTCCCGTCTTCACCGCCGTGGATCGCCCACACCGATCTCTTCGCCGGCACCACCGTGGTGAGCCTCTTGTTCTTATCTTCTTTCTGAAAGAAAAAATTCTTACTTTAGCTAGATAGATACTTGTCTAATTTTCTTACTTTTATTATTGCTTGTTATTATATAGTGTGATGGTTTTGGTATCCTCACCCGTCGGCCCTCGTCCTGGCTATGATTCGGATGTGGTATATATTATCTTTTTATAACTATTTGGTTCATTTATTGTTTATGACAATTATGCCGACCAACGTGACATAGATTTTATTTATCTAGGAGGTAGTTGAACCGGAAATTCCAACCGACCCTACTGTCGATAGGTTAAATTTAGTTGAAGAAGAAAATAATTACTTGAAGGAAAAAATTGAGGAGGAGACGATGATATTGGAGTTGCATGTTGCGGATGTCGTCGATGATCACAAGATCAAGATGGATGCAATGCGGTTGAAGATGAGAAAGATTAGAAAATATGCCATTCATACCGAGGCTTGGTATCATTATGCCGTTGGATCAATTGTTACCTTGGTTGCGATTATGATCGCATTTGTTTTTGCATTGAAATGTTTTACATAGTTTCAATGTATGCTTTAATTAATTAGATGCTCTGGAGAGCTATATGTTGTTAGATGAGAACTATGTATGTACTTTGATTTTAATGTGATGATGAACTTCTATTAATTTGGTCACTTAGTTATCTATTCATGATGTTCTATAATGGTTTTTGACACACTTAATTATATATAATGCACGTAGATGAACCGGCAATGGATGTACGGTGGCAGACACTCCTCCGAGTACATTAAGGGCGTGCATGATTTTCTCGAAGTGGCTGAGGCAAACAAGCAGAATGGTTTTATGTGTTGTCCATGCCCTAAATGTGGGAATACGAAGTCTTACTCTGACCGGAAAATCCTTCACACCCACCTGCTTTACAATGGTTTCATGCCATACTATAATGTTTGGACAAGGCACGGAGAAATAGGGGTTATGATGGAAGACGGTGAAGAAGAAGAGAACGATGACAACTATGTGCCCCTGAATACGGTGATGCTACAACGGGGGAAGCTGCTGAAGATCAAGAGGAACCAGACGATGTGCCCAATGATGCTGCAACGGGGGAAGCTGCTAAAGATCATGAGGAACCAAACAATGTGCCCGATGATGATGATCTCTGCCGGGTCATTGTCGATGCAAGGACGCAATGCGAGAGTCAAAAGGAGAAGCTGAAGTTTGATCGCATGTTAGAGGATCACAAAAAAGGGTTGTACCCCAATTGCGAAGATGGCAACACAAAGCTCAGTACCGTACTGGAATTGCTGCAGTGGATGACAGAGAATGTTGTGCCTGACAAAGGATTTGAGAAGCTACTGAAAATATTGAAGAAGAAGCTTCCAAAGGATAACGAATTGCCCGACAGTACATACGCAGCAAAGAAGGTCGTATGCCCTCTAGGATTGGAGGTGTAGAAGATACATGCATGCCCTAATGACTGCATCCACTACCGCGGTGCGTACAATGATCTGAACGCATGCCCGGTATGCGGTGCATTGCGGTATAAGATCAGACGAGATGACCTTGGTGATGTTGACAGCGAGCCCCCCAGGAAGAGGGTTTCTGCGAAGGTGATGTGGTATGCTCCTATAATACCACGGTTGAAACGTCTGTTCAAAAACGAAGAGCATGCCAAGTTGATGCGATGGCACAGTGAGGACTGTAAGAAAGACGGGAAGTTGAGAGCACCCGCTGACGGGTCGCAGTGGAGAAAAATTGAGAGAAAGTACTGGCTGAGTTTGCAAGTGACCCAAGGAACGCATGGTTTGGTTTAAGCACGGATGGCATTAATCCTTTCGGGGAGCAGAGCAGCAATCACAGCACCTGGCCCGTTACTCTATGTAGGTATAACCTTCCTCCTTGGATGTGCATGAAGCGGATGTTCATTATGATGCCAATTCTCATCCAAGGCCCTAAGCAACCCGGCAACGACATTGATGTGTTCCTAAGGCCATTAGTTGAAGAACTTTTACAGCTGTGGAATGAAAACGGTGTACATACATGGGATGAGCACAAACAGGAGGAATTTAACCTGCACGCATTATTGTTTGTAACCATCAACGATTGGCCCACTCTCAGTAACCTTTCAGGACAGACAAACAAGGGATACCACGCATGTACGCACTGTTTAGAAGAAACTGAAAGTATATACCTGGACAAATGCAGGAAGAATGTGTACCTGGGCCATCGTCGATTTCTTCCGACCAACCATCAATGTCAAAAGAAAGGCAAGCATTTCAAAGGCGAGGCAGATCACCAAAAGAAGCCTGCCTTGCGTACTGGTGATCACGTACTTGCTATGGTCAATGATTTACACGTAATCTTTGGAAAGGGTCCTGGCGGACTAGCTGTTCCGAATGACGCTGAGGGACACGCACCCATGTGAAAGAAGAAATCTATATTTTGGGACCTACCCTACTGGAAAGACCTAGAGGCCCGCTCTTCAATCAACGTGATGCACGTGACGAAGAACCTTTGCGTGAACCTGCTAGGCTTCTTGGGCGTGTATGGGAAGACAAAAGATACACCTGAGGCACGGGAGGACCCGCAATGTTTGCACAAAAAAGATGGCATGCCTCTGAAGCAGTATAAAGGTGCTGCCAGCTACGCTATTACGAAAGAAGAGAAAGAAATCTTCTTTAAATGCCATCTCAGTATGAATGTCAAGACTGGCTTCTTGTCGAATATAAAGGGAATAATAATTATGCCAGAGAAAAAGTTTCAGAACCTAAAGTCTCATGACTGCCACGTGATTATGACGCAATTGCTTCCGGTTGCATTGAGGGGGCTTCTACCGGAAAATGTCCGATTAGCCATTGTGAAGCTATGTGCATTCCTCAATGCAATCTCTCAGAAGGTGATTGATCCAGAAATCGTACCAAGGCTAAGGAGTGATGTGGCGCAATGTCTTGTCAGTTTCGAGCTGGTGTTCCCACCATCCTTCTTCAATATCATGACGCACGTCCTAGTTCATCTAGTCGACAAGATTGTCATTCTGGGCCCGTATTTCTACACATTGTTCCCCTTTGAGAGGTTCATGGGAGTCCTAAAGAAATAGGTCCATAACCGCGCTAGGCCAGAAGGAAGCATCTCCATGGACCATCAAACAGAGGATGTCATTGGGTTTTGTGTTGACTTCATTCCTGGCCTTAAGAAGATAGGTCTCCCTAAATCGCGGTATGAGGGGAGACTGACTGGAAAAGGCACGCTGGGAGGGGCCTTAATAATATGCAGGGACGGATATTCTTGGTCTCAAGCACACTACATAATTCTATAGAACTCTACCTTGGTGACCCCGTATGTCGATGAACACAAGAACAGTCTGCGCTCCGAACACCCGGAGCTGTGCGACGACTTGATTACATGTGAACACATCAGGACTTCCAGCAGTTGGTTGGAAACACGTCTCAGAGGTGACAACACTGTTTGTGATGAGCTGTACTTGTTATCCAGGGGACCATCTTTGACTGTATTGACTTACAAAGGATACGAGATAAATGGGAATACATTTTACACGATCGCCCAAGATCAAAAGAGCACCAACCAAAACAGCGGTGTCCGCTTTGATGCAGCAACCGAGAGGGGAAAGGACACATATTATGGTTACATAGTGGACATATGGGAACTTGACTATGGACATGATTTTAAGGTCCCTTTGTTTAAGTGCAAATGGGTCAATCTATCAGGAGGCAGGGTACAAGTAGACCCACAATATGGAATGACAACAATGCATCTCAACAATCTTGCGTATGCAGACGAACCGTTCGTCCTAGCCAATGATGTGGCACAGGTTATCTATGTGAAGAATATGTCTACCAAACCGAGAAAAAGAAAAGATAAGGAAGCGAATACATCATATGATGAGCCAAAGCGCCACATAGTTCTTTCAGGAAAAAGGGACATCGTGGGAGTGGAGGGCAAGACAGACATGTCTGAAGATTATGAAAAGTTTCATGAAATTCCTCTCTTCAAAGTCAAGGCTGACCCAAGCATCCTGATAAACGATGAAGATTATCCATGGTTACGGCGCAATAAGCAAATGACACAAGCGAAGAAAAAGTGAAGACTTTCTCCCGCAACTATTATGATGATACCATGCAAAGAAGATAAATAATGCAAAAAACAAAACAAAAAAACAGGAAAACAACTATTTTTATAGTAAAGTTAATCACAAACTTGTGATTCACGCAAATTTCAAACAATTCAAATTTTAACTATTCAAATTTGAAAACTAATGGCACTAACAGAAAGTTTATAATTTTGCTGACCTAAAAGCAAAAAGAATAAAAAAATAAAGCAAGAAACAAAAGAAAATAAATAATGCAAAAAAAACAAAAAAAATTGGAAAAAAAATAAAAAAAACTGCCACCTATTGGGTCACCACGGCCTGAATACGACTAGAAACCCAACCTGGGCCAGGATTCAGGCCCGCAGAAGGCCCAATAGGCCCACAGACAACATAGTGTAAGATTAGGCCCGTAAGCCTGCATTTGAGAGGAGCTCGAGAGGGCAGACGCAATGGGGCTTATAAACCACTCTCGAGCTCTCTCAGCTAGCGAGGTGGTACTAAACTTTTGACGCGGGGCAGTACAAGGCCTTTGGTCCTGGTTGGTGCCACCAACAGGGACCAAAGGCCTCCGCTTCCCGCCCTTTGGGCTGCTGAAAAAAGACCTTTGGTCTCGGTTGGTGGCACCAACCGGGACTAAAGGGGGGCATTAGTCCCGATTGGTGCCACCAACCGGGACTAATGCTTGGACTATATAACAAACACTTGTGAAAATTTT
>NC_041392.1:42112130-42112657 GCF_002162155.2 Triticum dicoccoides
TCTCGAGCTCTCTCAGCTAGCGAGGTGGTACTAAACTTTTGACGCGGGGCAGTACAAGGCCTTTGGTCCTGGTTGGTGCCACCAACCGGGACTAAAGGGGTGCATTGGTCACGGTTTGTGGCACCAACCGGGAGCAATGCCCCCCTTTAGTCCCGGTTGGTGCCACCAACAGGGACCAAAGGCCTCCGCTTCCCGCCCTTTGGGCTGCTGAAAAAAGACCTTTGGTCTCGGTTGGTGGCACCAACCGGGACTAAAGGGGGGCATTAGTCCCGATTGGTGCCACCAACCGGGACTAATGCTTGGACTATATAACAAACACTTGTGAAAATTTTTAGTTTTCACCGCCAGTTGCCTCCCCACCCCCCACCCCACCGACGACGCCGAGCTCATCGACGCCGTCAGGCTGCTCCACCTCGCTGTCTATGCCGCCGCCGCCAACGTCGTCGCCTCCCCGAGCCCGCGCCGTCCTCGTCGTCGGCATCCCCGAGCCCACCGTCCTCGTCGTCCCCGTCGCCGCGTGCCTCCCC
>NC_041392.1:42112805-42113596 GCF_002162155.2 Triticum dicoccoides
GTCCCCGTCACCGCATGCCGCCCCGAGCCCGCCATCCTCATCGCCGGGCTCCTGCCATCAGCGCCCCCCTCGAAGTGAGCCCCCCCTTTCCCATGTCCCGATCAAGCGCCGCTCTTGCGCCCGAGCGTCCCTTGCTCTCTGCCCCTGCTCCATGCCCGCCGCCGGCCCCGACGCATTGAAGAGCAGAAGGAGAGGAGATGTTAAGGAGTGGAGCAGCAGCAGCAACACGCCATCCAATTTTCTGAAATTTCTGATTTTTTTCCAAATATGAACAGTGCATATAGAGGGTGTTTGATCAAATGCTAGATGGCTTTTGGCATTTTTAGAATTTAGGATATTTTCTGTGGTGAGGTACTGATGCAAGACAAAGGTGATGGCAAAATTTCAGAATTTTTGGATTGGTTTAGAATAGGTTTTCTGCAAGGAATTTGAATCTGGTTAAAATTTCATTTGAATGAAAATTGAAAATTTTGAACTATGGATCAAAAGGTTTTTGGTGAAATGGAGTGTGGGTACTGTCATGAAGTTGGAGTAATTTTTGTGGTTGTAAAAGAGTTAGGAAAATCTAGAATGTGCTAAATATGTCAAAAATATTTTTTTGTTCATAGAAAGTTTTTTGTTCATAGAAAGTTTTTTGTTCATATACAGAAAGTTTTTATATATGACTATGGATATATGAGCAATGATGATCCATTGATATATATGAGAAACAGTGTTCATAGAATATTTACCAAGTATATATGTATTTTTGTTCATAGCATTTTTTTCCATTTATATATGTATGTGGCTAT
>NC_041392.1:42113606-42115329 GCF_002162155.2 Triticum dicoccoides
TTTTATATATGCAGAAGTTACATTTTTAGAAAAGTTTTAGATATCTAGCTAGGAAAGGAAGAAGAAGAAAAAGAATGAGAGGAAAAAGGAAAATTAGAAGAGGAAGAAAGGAGAAGAAGAGGAGAGGAAGAAGAGGAGAAATAAATAAGAAGAAGAAAAAAGAAGAAAAATAAGAGGAAAAGAAGAAAGGAATAGAGGAGAAGAAGAGAAAATAGAATATTTTATTTTCTCTTCTTCTCCTCTATTTCTTTCTTCTTCTCCTTTTTTCCTTCTTTTTTCTCTTTGATCTTCTCCTCTATTAATATCTTCTTCTCCTCTTTTTATTTCTTCTTCTTCTTCTTAATTTTTATCGGATATGTCGTTGTCGATATACCCCGTGTCCCGATAACTTCAACACGAGGGGGGTGGGTGGGTTCGACCTACCCCCTCCCCAATAATATTTTTTTCCCATGTATGTATGCAAAAGTTACATTTTTAAAAGTTTTATATATCTAGCTAGGAAAGGAAGAACAAGAAAAAGAATGAGAGGAAAAAGGAAAATAAGAAGAGGAAGAAAGGAGAAGAAGAGGAGAGGAAGAAGAGGAGAAATAAATAAGAAGAAGAAAAAGGAAGAAAAAGAAGAGTAGAAGAAGAAAACATAGAATATTCTATTTTCTCTTCTTCTCCTCCTCTTTTTTTTCTTCTTTTTTTCTTCGATCTTCTCCTCTATTAATATCTTCTTCTCCTCTTTTTATTTCTTCTTCGTCTTCTTATTTTTTATCGGATATGTCGTTGTCGATATACTCCCGATAACTTCAACGTGAGGGGGGGTGGGTTTGACCTACCCCCTCCCCGATAATATTTTTTCCCCATGTATGTATGCAAAAGTTACATTTTTAGAAGTTTTCTATATCTAGCTAAAGGAAGAAGAAGAAAAAGAATGAGAGGAAAAAGGAAAATAAGAAGACGAAGAAAGGAGAAGAAGAAGAGAGTAAGAAGAGGAGAAATAAATAAGAAGAAGAAAAAAGAAGAAAAAGAAGAGGAGAAGAAGAAAGGAATAGAGGAGAAGAAGAGAAAAGATCTTCTTCTCTATTAATATCTTCTTCTCCTCTTTTTATTTCTTCTTCGTCTTCTTATTTTTTATCGGATATGTCGTTGTCGATATACCCTGTGTCCCGATAACTTCAACACGAGGGGGGTGGGTTCGACCTACCCCCTCCCCGATAATTTTTTCCCATGTATGTATGCAAAAGTTACATTTTTAGAAAATTTTTATATATTTAGCTAGGAAAGGAAGAACAAGAAAAAGAATGAGAGGAAAAAGGAAAATAAGAAAAGGAAGAAAGGAGAAGAAGAGGAGAGGAAGAAGAGGAGAAGTAAATAAGAAGAAGAAAAAAGAAAAAAAAAGAAGAGGAGAAGAAGAAAAAATAGAATATCTATTTTCTCTTCTTCTCCTCCTCTTTTTTTTCTTCGATCTTCTCCTCTATTAATATCTTCTTCTCCTCTTTTTATTTCTTCTTCGTCTTTTTATTTTTTATCGGATATGTCGTTGTCGATATACCCCGTGTCCCGATAACTTCAACACGAGGGGGGGTGGGTTCGACCTATTTTCTCTTCTTCTCCTCTATTTCTTTCTTCTTCTCCTCTTTTTCTTCTTCTTTTTTTCTTCAATCTTCTCCTCTATTAATATCTTCTTCTCCTCTTTTTATTTCTTCTTCGTCTTCTTATTTTTTATCGGATATGT
>NC_041392.1:42115536-42121815 GCF_002162155.2 Triticum dicoccoides
CCTCCCCGATAACTTATACCATGGGAGCACCCCCCGGCCCTCTTGCTCAACCAAAACTCTCGAGGACACCCAAATCCTAGAAAAAAAATGATGTCGGACTCCTACCCCCTCCCGCCGCGCCCCTACCCTTGAAGCGTTGCCGAGGCCACCCCAAACCCGGAATAAGCTAGTTCTATGTTTGCCACTAATATATCCACATGCTGTCATGTTTGTGTAATAATTGCCATGTTGTAATATTTGCAGAAACAATGGAGTTCGGACGAGACGAGGAACAAGAACAGGTGTTGGGGGACATAATCTTAGCCGGAGGTGATGTCATGTCGTATCTTAACGACAATGATGGTCTCGAAGCAGAACAGGGTGAAGAAGAAGCAGGCTACGGTGATTGAAGAATGGAGGAGGAAACACATGATTATGATGACTCCGGTGACCCAATGCTGGTGCAAGGAGCCCGTGGTGACGGCTCCGGTGACCGAACAGAGTCCGGCCAGGTAAATATATTAGTTAAGCCTGTGATGACTAGCTAATTGATGCATTCATTGTTTTGGTATGTACACATATTAATTAACTCTCGTCTAATTCTTCTTTTTTCTAGCCCTCCGGATCGAGCACAACTTCGGTAAAGAGACGAGGCCCGAAGAAAAGGTTGCGCTCGGATGAAAGGTTTGAGATCACAGAAATCGCGCGCGATGGCATGCCGATTGAACCCATCCAGACAAAGGAAGCATTTTCTGCTCAGTGCGAGGTTCTTGTTAGGGACAAGATCCCGATCAGCATCCAACAATGGTATAAGCCTAAGAACGAAGACCCTGAGGTGTCTTATGTCAATGATATGCAGAAAGATGATCTTTGGTCTGAGCTGAAGGCAAATTTCACCCTACCGCCAAAGGAGGATCCGGAGAAGCCAGTTAAAGAGCAATTAATCAAGTCTCATGCTCTTAAGAAGATGGCAGAGCTATTCAGGAGGTGGAAGAATGAGCTGAAAACGTTTGTCGACAACGAAGAGACACCAGAATTCATCGGCAGATATGAGAAGATCAGAGAACACTGGCCCGCATTTGTGGCCTACAAGACATCGGAAAAGAGTAAGAAGATGTCGGCGACAAACAAGAAAGATGCTACAAAGAAGAAGCTTCACCATCGCACGGGGTCAGGTGGCTACCTCAAAGCCCGGCCTAAGTGGGCCAAGGCTGAGAATGATCTGCTTGATAAAGGGATCGAACCAGAGATAATGAAGTGGCCAGACCGTTGCTGAACTTGGTTCTTCGGGGCTGGCAGAACCGTGGACCCTGTATCAGGGAATGCGTTTGGATGCACGAGCAAATGAACATACCAGTCAAGAAGCTAAAGCACTATATCAATGCAGCGCAGCAAGGGACGTTCATTCCAGACAGAGAGAACGACGAGCTCACAATGGCCCTCAGGAATCCTGAGCACCCTGGACGGACACAAGGCACGCCAGGCTTCATTCCGTGGAAGGCTGGTTTTCCGGACGCAGGCGGTTACAAATGCCAGAAGAGGAGGAAAAAAGTGCAGCAGACCCAAATGCAGGCGCTGCACGCAAGGGTACAAGCGATGGAGGAACGAGAAGCAAATCGCAGCAAACGAACTGCCGAAGCTTCCCCCGAAGCTACTCCGCCATCTCAGCGGAGAAGCAGCGTGGCTTCCACCGAGCTGCTTCAGCCGGAGCATGTCTTGACGGCTCCTGCCAGCTATCCCGTGGATGCTATCACGGAGTCTCAAAATTGCCACCTTATGACGCAATGGATGAATTTGAAGGTCAAGGCGGCTGTTGGCTCTGTTTTTCCTACTGAACCCGGCGCAACTTTTCACTGTCGGCCGATTCCAGAAGGATATGCTAGGATGATGGTGGATGAAATAACGGAGGGATTTGAGGACCTCCAGCTTGACCACCCTACCGGTGAAGGGGAGACTCGGCTGGGTTCTGCTCTGAAGACTCCATGCCTATGGCGGAAGGAGCTCATCAACCTTCCGAACTGGACGCCTCCACCTCCTCCTCCTCCTCCGGCGAGTCAGGGCACTCCGCCTCCTCCACCGCCTCCTCCTCCGGCGAGTGACGATCAGGGCACTCGGCCTCCTTCTCCGGCGCGTGGCGGCACTCCGCCTCCTTCTCCTCCTGCGCCGGCGTGCCCGGGCAGCCAGCCTCCTCCTTCTCCGCCTCGTCAGCAAGGGCGGAAGAGACCCGCCGCCGCTCCGGCTGCTTCGGTGCGTCATAGTCCTTCTCCTCCGCCTCGTAAGCAAGGAAAGAAGACAGCCACAGCCGCTCCGTCTGCTCTGCCGGCGTCTAGCAGTACAGCCAGAGGCGGGAGGCAATATAGATTCGGTCCTTCTCTGAAGACTCCAGAGAAGTTAGCATACGAGAGGACCCCGGAGGAGAACGCCAACATCGCGCGAGCCGAAGTGAGGAACTTTTTTTTTGAAGGGGTGAAAGCAAAAAAACATCCACCTCCGGAGGAGAAGGTAGATCCGGTGAAAGCGAAACGCACTTTGGCTGCCCTGAAAAAACCAGCAAAGTCTCCGCCGAAAGGCAACTATGAGCGCATTATTGAAAAGTCATTTGTCGAAGCGGAGCGGTCGGGAAGTAGTGCCAGTGATCAAAGGTTAAAAGAACGACGAGCTGGGAAAAAAATTCCCCAGCTCGGCGAACAAGCGAACCAATCGTGCCCCCCGCTCAAGGTGCCTACTAATGATCGGAGGATGGTGCCCGGTTATAGCAATCTTGGAGATTACCTGCCCGACGATGTACATTATGAGTTCTTGGAAATGGAGGAACACAAATACGAGTACGGGAAGCCTCTCGTCAAAGATGAAAGATCTCTAACAAAGATGATGCGAAGATTCCATGATTGGTACATGAAAACCTACAGAGAGTCTGGGGGGAGGAATACTTTGACGCTGAGAGTTAGAGAGGAGCATGACCTCGTTGGAATTGAACTGTTGAATGTTCCATTTGAGGAGTTCTTCCAGTTTTTCAATCAAAAGGCCCTCGATAAAGCAACGGTCACTTGCTACTGTCTGTAAGTAGTACCACTTCTGTCATTAAGTCTCTCTATATAGGTCAGCTCTTTTATTGCATGTATTTATAATTATCCTCACTATATTATGCATATTGAAGATCGCCAAATTGAAGAAAAGACAAATCGGTGATATTGGGTTCATTAACACAAATCTCATAGATGCAACTGAGGTTAAATATCGTGCCGAAGATACCAAGGCCAACTTGCTACGATCGTTGGTAATAAATGAAAACAAGATATAATACTCTTTCCTTAGAACTTCAAGTGAGTGTTACTGTCTTGTGCATATTCGGTTTTCCTTATTAGTCCAGGTTATAGTAATGTAATTGATGAGTTATGCATGCGTGCACAAGTTCCGCTATATTCTCCTAGAGATTAAGCTTGAGCAGGGACTAGTAACTGTCTTAGACTCGAGACGAAAAGATCCCCAGGACTATGCGGACATGACTCAAATGCTCGAGAAGTAAGTTAAATCGATCATTATCCACCATATCAGCAACTATGTTCATTTCCTGATATCAAGTAATTGTTTTCTTTGCCGGGCAGGGTTTGGAGAAAATTCACCAAAAAAGCTCCGGGACTACCGAAGAAGCTGCAATTTAGACACCCGAAAGTAAGTACTATAGTAACATGTTCCGCGCATCTCCTAGTGATTCAAACGCTAGTTTCATCAATACCATTTGGCCTGCTTGCTTATCAGTTTGATTGACCTCTATTTCTTTTAAAGTGGTTGTGGCAGGAACAAAGAAATAATTTCTGTGGATACTACGTTTGCGGTCCATCCGCCACACGACCTGTGAACGAGGGTACTCTGACGAACAATATGAAGTGCGTAAGCAATAATATTCACAATTTTATTTTATTACCATCATTTGTGTTGAGTTTCATTTATTCATACACACACACACACACACACACACACACACACACATATATATATATATATATATATATTGACCCCTTTCTTCAAATTAGATCTTTCGGATGCGGGATGAACTCCTAGCACCACATCGTATGCGAGCAATTCAAGAGGAATTGGCGGCATTCTTCCTTGACCACGTGATCGCTGAAGACGGAGAATACTATGTGGATCCTGTGTTCGTATATAATTAGGAGATTATATTGTAAGAGATAATTATTGTATATATGTAGCCGGTAGTGTCGGATAGGTATACGAGAACTTGTTGTTCGACCAATCTCTTGGAGAAGGAGAGGTGGTCGATATCACTTCTCTCTGTATGCATATATGTTCATGACGATCTTCTGTTTCCTTCGTTTGCTTACTAGCTAGCTAGCGTGTCTAGTCCTCTCTATACGTATATAGTACGTAGCGTCGACCAAGCACGGACATAAGAGAGGACATTTCTCTCTATGAATTAGCTAGCTAACACAATATATGAAACACCTAAATTAACCTCCCAAAACCCCCAACCCCCCTCCCCTTCAAAAAAACAAAACCCTGAAATGCTGACGCGTGGATGCCTATTGGTCCCGATTGGTGCCACCAACCGGGACCAAAGGCAAAAAAACAAAAACCTCAGCCCCTGAGATGCTGACGCGTGAATGCCTATTGGTCCCGGTTGGTGCCACCAACCGAGACCAAAAGCCCTCCTGCCTGGGCTCGGCAAACCGGCCACGTGGAGGCCCATCTGTCCCGGTTCCTGTTTGAACCGGGACTAAAGGGTCAGGGCATTAGTAACGACCCTTTAGTCCTGGTTCAAAAACCGGGACAAAAGACCCTTACCAACCGGGACAGAAGACCTTTTTTTACTAGTGTGTAAGCACCCGTTGATATAAGTTAATCTGTATCACTACTCTCTGACCTCTGCATACTCTACTTTCTTAATTCTTCGAACACTCGATGGAATATGCTCTCTGAATTTGAATCCTCAAATATTCGATGGACTGACTCCATCAGTGTTGTAAATTGAGCTCTCAGTTTTCTTGCACAATGATTATCAGGATAAGATGTACTAATTACAATAAATTATAATAGTAGACACAAGAAAGGCATGAAGAACGAACCTTCGGTGGATCCAACGCAAGTCACCATTTATGTTGGGGCAAAGAGTCACAGAAGCCACCTTGCGAAACTCACCCACCACACCATCTCCAAAACTCCGTTATTCCTAAACGAGTCATGAAGGGAATTTCACATATCAACATGTAGCTTCCCCTTCTGCCACATACTCTAGAGTACCCTGCCAAGTTCAGGTGATGAAAAAAATACCATGGGTCTCTAATCTAAGGCTTATTTTCTAGAGGCTATGAACTGTGTTTCTAATGAACAAAGATTTACCCCCTAATGAAATGACACTATGGAGATACCATTCTCGTCATACCCATGTGATCTGGCAACTTTCTTGAAAGAACTGAACTTCTTGTCCATTTATTTTAGATTTTTTGATGTTATTGCAAATATCTGTTTGCATAACCTGTTCCGTCGGTTATCTGGGGTTTATGATGACCAGAGCCCAAACAGTCAAACCTGCGACAAGCGCCTCCTCCAAGCACCTCTTTACTTTGAAAATCTCAAGCCCCCAATCACTGTCCTCACTAACATTGTATGGTACTTACAAATCAAATTCAGTAACTTGGTCATTTCTTGCATGCAATAAAATGAGAAGTCCTTTTACACGCACTCCCATTTTACATTATTTTAAGAAAAAAATATCAGGCATCTGATCTAGAAGTTTGAAATGCAATGAACAAGTTAAGTAACTCTGAAGAATTGCGAACGCTGAGCGTCTATTTCATAATTGTGTGGTTCTAACCTTAGTAATAATAATAAATAGCAAAGAACTTAAGAGGTAAGCACATAGCTAATCAATATTTACTACCAAGAATTGTGCGGTTTTATTTTCTAAACAGTAATCAATTAGCTCTGTCTCACAATTGCTCATGTTCTACTTATGTCTGAGAAGATGTGTTCAGTCAAAGAAATCCTAATGTCGAGTATCAAATTATTTGAAAACACACATCAGAGAAAGTTAGATACTTGTGAACTCCAAATGCGCGAAATGCCTGAAGAATGAATCAATTCTTTAGAATCTGCAGAAGCTAGAGCACCAAAAATAAGTATTATGATCAGAGAAAGCTGCTTAACTACATTATCTCAAAATTTCATTAGATACTACACCAGCAGCAAGAAAGCATGATGATTCAGCTTATGCAAGTATCATAATGCGATCTCATGGAAGAAAAGAGTAAATTGGTCAGCTTAGTCAACTACAAGAATTTC
>NC_041392.1:42122191-42138920 GCF_002162155.2 Triticum dicoccoides
AGTTTCAGGCAAAAAAAAAAAAACGGCACAAGTGCACAACCTTTAGGAGCTGAAAATTACTGGATAACATCTCAATGAAAAGCTGCTGTGACACAACTGCACAAACAGTATTATGCCGACAGCACTAGCCCATGGCAAAAATTGATATTGGTACCTATTAGTAATTGCCTGGGTGACGGGGTACACGCATCAGGAACTGATATAGTTTCAATTAAATTTTCTGAAAACGTGCTTGTGAAGTAAAGTTCAGACCATTTTCTTATATTTAAAGCTTTAGCTAGTTCAGCAATATCCATCATTGGAACACCAGGGAGATGGACCTCTCCACGCAGCGACATGCTCACTGTTGCTGTCCTCCACCCTACATCCCCAGTACCGTCGTCGCCGCCTCGGTCGATGGCATGCGACGTGTATTGTACACTGAGGCGTGCAATTTGATATGATTTGTCTGCCATCTTGTCTTTATGAGTCGCGGTTAGCAGAGTCATTAAGGGTATTTTTGTCATGGAAAGAAAACAGAGCACAAATTCCTATTCGTTTGTTTCTCCTTGTGTGTATGCACGTCATCTTACCAGACTTCACCTGCTTTTTGAGATTCCTTTCAGGCTTTCCAAATACTACAGTTGATTAATTTTTTGTATATAATCTAATACAAAGAATAAGCAATGTCGAGGTTAATATCAAGATCAACTCAATACTGACCGAAGCAAATCTAGATCAAAGCAAACGGGAGCACAATGAGCTTGTGTTATTTTTACCAAATAATCTAGAATGTTTACAAATGAAAATCCAAAAGATAAATAATGAACCTGGCTAAAATCCCAATTATAGTGCACATTATGAGTAGCACATATATAATCCTAAAGAGAGATGCAGAACACCAGATGCAACTCTTTTTCGCAATCAAAGTTGGAAACTATCAATGCTTCTCTGAGAATGCTATGTTCACAGAATTCATAAGTTGGATTATGCACCAATGTATGGACCTTTTCTTTTTGTTAGCTTCATATTTGCTATAAAATAAAGAATCATACATGTTTAAACAAGTTATGTTTCATATCACAGGAAAAAAGGTAAGAATGTGGACTATTCCATATGGAGGAGATTCTGTAACAACCAATTATGAACTGTATACATAAGGATATAACATTTTGGCCGAGAAGTTTCACGGATGAACGCGAGTTGTGAATGCCAATACTCTAAGGAGTACAGTTTAAATCACCATCACTGATTACTGCCTTTCCACTAAAAATGATTATTCGCTTGAAACTGTGTGGTTTCTACAGAACTGAAAGTTAACGTTAGTTTACTTTTTGTAAAGTACCTTTCAAAGATAATAATATGGAGATGTGGTCACCAGTTGTAGTAAACTGCGGATAAGAACTACTATAATATCCCTCAGGTGCACTTACAACAATATATAATACAAACGAAGTAAATCTGCAGAAAATGATTGAGGGATGCCAAATAGAAAATGAAGGCAGAAATCTAGCTAAGCAAACGCACTTGTACAAAGTCCCTGAAACATGGACCCCAATTGTTAACCCTGTAAACCTAAAGATCAAGTGAGAAAATAAAATAAAATTAGAACCTTCTCATCAAGTAAAAGTGTAAAACATATGGAAGTCGTGAAACATCGATCACAATTATCAATCTGTAAACATGAAGATTCCGTGAAGAGCGATGACAGAAAAGCAAAAAGATTAGCTATACCAGCAAAGGTTAAAAACATCTAAATTTTTGGCACATAAGCACTCACCAAGTACAAGTTCTGAAACTTCAAAGTAATAACCCCACCCTCCTGAAGCCTTGATCATGTTCAGCTATGCCAATTTCGTATTGACAGAGGTTGGTTTAACCTATGAGAGTACAAATCAAAACCATTTTATGGTCTACTCTTCACTGGATGATATGTTATGTAGAACATGTATGTTTGTCAAGCCTCGCGATACTGCATGACCAATAGCTATAGCCATACCCTGCTATAAAAGTTCTTCAAATCGTTAACATCACCCTCCTTGAAAACTAATAAAGGAAACAGATTCACGGCAGTGCCTATGGAACGGGCAAGCATGAGATGAAGTCAACAACTAAAATAAAGATAAAATCGAGAGTACAGCTCGTAGCACATACCTTGTCAGGGAACATGTTGATGACGGAACCATTCCCCACGTCGACCACATCCAGAGCGTCGTCGACCACCATGTTTGCGAACATGGTGTACTGAATTCTGCACGTGCCTCCGGTGCGACGGGCGATGAAGAGGTGCCTGGTCTCCGGAAAGCCCGAGCTCGGTGGCAGCGAAGTCGACCCCGATCACGTCCAGCTCCCGACTACTGGCGAACATCAACACAGGAAGACAAGCACAACACAGCTTGGGCACGCGTCCTCCATATATACACAGCGCAGCCGCGCATCACAGCGAACAGCACGGCGGCGCAGTTCCACGTTGCCTCCGCTCGCCCAAATCGCAGGCACCAGGCATTCAGGCCAAGCCGTCGCTGCCGCGTCCCCAAACTGATGTGGCGTTTGAATGCCAACCCACAGTGGCTGGGTCCGCCGACCCAAGGCGGCGACCGGCAGGGAAGGCGAGGATCAGCATGGAAGAACCAGCAGGATAGGAAACAGGAGAGAGAGGGGCAAGGGCGGTGAGCAGGGATGGGAGCGGGAGCAGGACAACCATGCGGCGGCGGCGGCGGCGCTAGGTCTAGGGTAATCGGGAAGAGGAGATGAGCCGCTCGCACGAGGACAGAGCAGCTCGCTTGATAGGTTCAGGGGAGAAAACCGGTGCGTGGCCGGGCGTGTGAGGTGAAAGCCGACCTAACGAAACGAACGAAAAATAACCAGCGATAAAAAACGAACGAAAAAAAGCCGGACGAAAAAAAGCCGCGGAGACTACCAAGTCCTCTATTAGGAGTAGAGATATTAGGAGTAGAGATTGGTGTTAAACCTACTGTATTTCAAATTCTCTATGGTTCATAAACTTTATTACTAGCCATAAATTCATCAAAATAAGCAAATAACACACGAAAAACAGAATTTGTCAAAAACAGAACAGTCTGCAGTAATCTGTAGGTTTCGACTACTTCTTGAAACCCCAAAAATTCTAAAATAAATTTCTGGAGGTGGATAATTTATCTATTAATCATCTATAAAAAGAATTAACTAAATAACACTCTTCAATAAAAAATGGCACCAATTCTCGTGAGTGCTAAAGTTTCTGTTTTTACAGCAAGATCACAAAAACTTTTCCCAAGTCTTCCCAAAGGTTCTATTTGGCACAAACACTAATTAAAAGCATAAAACCACGTCTAAACACAGGCTAGATAAATTATTTATTACTAAACAGAATCAAAAAGAAAGGAATAAAAATAAAATTGGGTTGCCTCCCAACAAGCGCTATCGTTTAACGCCGTAGCTAGACATAAAAGCAAGGATAGATCTAGGTATTGCCATCTTTGGTAGGCAATTCATAAGGGACTCTCATAATAGACTCATAAGGTAATTTAATTTTTTTAGGAAAGTGTTCCATGCCTTTGCTTAACGGAAATAAGAATCTAATATTTCCTTCTTTCATATCAATAATTGCACCAATCGTTTTAAGAAAAGGTCTACCAAGAATAATAGGGCATAAAAGATTGCAATCTATATCAAGGACAATGAAATCTACGGACACATAATTTCTATTTGCAACAATAAGAACATCATTAATTCTTTCCATAGATTTCTTAATAGTGGAATCCGCAAGATGCAAGTTTAATGAGCAATCATCAAATTCACGGAAACCTAACAAATCACACAAAGTTTTTGGAATCGTGGAAACACTAGCACCCAAATCACACAAAGCAAAGCATTCATTATCTTTAATTTTAATTTTAATAGTAGGTTCCCACTCATTATAAAGTTTTCTAAGGATAGAAACTTACAATTCAAGTTTTTCTTCATAAGATTGCATCAAAGCATCAACGATGTGCTTGGTAAAAGCCTTATTTTGACTATAAGCATGCGTAGAATTTAGCACAGATTGCAACAAGGAAATACAATCTATCAAAGACCAATTATCATAATTAAATTCCTTGAAATCCAAAATAGTGGATTTATTGCTATCCAAAGTTTTGACCTCTCCAATCTCCCTTTTATCAATTTTTGCATCAAGATCTAAAAACTCCGAATCATTGATTTCTTCTAACTGAAGTTGACTCATCTCCAGTCCCATCATTATCAAGATTAATATTGCAAAACGAAGATTTAATAGGAGACATATCAATAACTTTTAGATCTTAATCATTATTATCATGGAAACTAGAAGAACACGCTTTCACAAAGCAATCTTTCTTAGCACGCATCCTAGCGGTTCTTTCTTTGCACTCATCAATGGAAATTCTCATGGCTTTGAGAGACTCGCTGATATCATGCTTAGGTGGGATAGATCTAAGTTTCAAAGGATCAACATCAAGAGAAATCCTATCCACGTTCCTAGCCAAATCATCAATCTTAGACAATTTTTCTTCAATCAAAGCATTGTAACTCTTTTGCGAACTAATAAATTCTTTAATATTAGATTCAAAATCAAAGGGGACCTTATTATAATTTCTATAAGAATTGTTGTAGGAATTACCAAAATTATTAGAGGAATTGCTAGGAAACGACCTAGGATTAAAATTACCTCTATACGCGTTATTACCAAAATTGTTCCTACCAAAAAAATTTACATCCATAGATTCATCATTATTCTCAATCAAAGTAGACAAAGACACATCATTAGAATCATAAGGAACACTCTTATTAGCAAACAATTTCATAAGTTCATCCATCTTTCCATTCAAAACATTAATTTCTTTTATTGCATGCACCCTTTTACTAGTAGATCTTTTAGTGTGCCATTGAGAATAATTAACCATAATATTATCTAGGAGTTTAGTAGCTTCTCCTAAAGTGATTTTCATAAAAGTACCTCCCGCGGCGGAGTCTAAAAGATTTCTAGAAGCAAAATTGAATCCGGCATAATTTTTTTTGTATAATCATCCAAAGATTCAAATCATGAGTAGAACAATTACGGATCATTAATTTCATCCTTTCCCAAGATTGTGCAACATGCTCATGATCTAGTTGTTTAAAGTTCATAATATCATTCCTAAGAGAGATGATCAATACTATTCCATGTATCAATACTATTGGTAAGAGGAACATGAATCAATACTATTTTTAGAGATAAAAGCATCGTTGCACTTATTCCATGAATCAATACTATTTTTAGGCAAAGACGGAAACCACGATTTAGCACGAACTCTAAGTGAAAAAGGAAATAGCTTCAGTTTAACAATATCATTGTCCACATCTTTCTTCTTTTGCATATCACATAAATCAACAAATTTATTAAGATGGGTAGCGACATCTTCACTAGGAAGGCCGGCAAAATGATCTTTAATGACAAGATTCAGCAAAGCAGCATTAATTTCATAAGATTCGGCATTGGTAAGAGGAGCAATTGGAGTGCTAATAAAATCATTGTTGTTGGTATTGGGAAAGTCACGCAGTTTAGTATTATCTTGAGCAATCGTGACAAGCAAGCGATCCAACACACAAGCAAACAAGAAATGAGCAAAAGAGATGAACTAGAAAAGAGAAGGGGAACGGAGAAAGAGGGCGAATAAAACGGCAAGGGTGAAGTGGGGGAGAGGAAAACGAGAGGCAAATGGCAAATAATGTAATGCGAGGGATAAGAGTTTGTGATGGGTACTTGGTATGTCTTGACTTGTGCGTAGACTCCCCGGCAACGGCGCCAGAAATCCTTCTTGCTACCTCTTGAGCACTATGTTGGTTTTCCCTTGAAGAGGAAAGGATGAAGCAGCAAAGTAGCATAAGTATTTCCCTCAGTTTTTGAGAACCAATGTATCAATCCAGTAGGAGGCCACACACAAGTCCCTCGTACCTACACAAACAAATAAGAACCTCGCAACCAACGCGATAAAGGGGTTGTCAATCCCTTCACGGTCACTTATGAGAGTAAGATCCGATAGATATGATAATGATAAAATAAATATTTTTGGTGTTTTTATGATATAGATTGAAAGTAAAAATTGCAAAGTAAAATGGATTAGAAACTTATATGATGGAGAATAGACCCGGGGGCCATAGGTTTCAGTAGTGGCTTCTCTCAAGATAGCATAAGTATTACGGTGGGTGAACGAATTACTGTCGAGCAATTGATAGAATTGAGCATAGTTATGAGAATATCTAGGCATGATCATGAATATAGGCATCACGTCCATGACAATTAGACCGACTCCTACCTGCATCTACTCCTATTACTCCACACATCGACCGCTATCCAGCATGCATCTAGAGTATTAAGTTCATAGAACAGAGTAACGCATTAGGTAAGATGACATGATGTAGAGGGATAAACTCAAGCAATATGATATAAACCCCATCTTTTTATCCTCGATGGCAACAATACAATACGTGTCGTTTCCCTTTCTGTCACTGGGATCGAGCACCGCAAGATTGAACCCAAAGCCAAGCACTTCTCCCATTGCAAGAAAGATCAATCTAGTAGGCCAAACCAAACTGATAATTCGAACAGACTTGCAAATATAACCAGTCATGCATAAAAGAATTCAGAGAAGATTCAAATATTGTTCATAGATAGACTTGATCATAAACCCACAACTCATGGGATCTCCACAAACACACCACAAAAAGAGTTACATTGAATAGATCTCCAATAAGATCGAGGAGAACATTGTATTGAGATCTAAAGAGAGAGAAGGCCATCTAGCTACTAGCTATGGACCTGAAGGTCTGAAGTAAACTACTCACACATCACCAGAGAGGTCATGGAGTTGATGTAGAGGCCCTCCGTGATCGATGCCCCCTCCGGCGGAGCTCCGAAAAAGGCCCCAAGATGGGATCTCTTGGGTACAGAAGGTGGCAGCGGTGGAAATAGGGTTTCGTGGTGCTCTTGGAAGTTTTCGGGGTATATGAATATATATATAGGAGGAAGAAGTAGGTCGGTGGAGCAACGAGGGCCCATGAGGGTGGAGGGCGCGCCCATGGGTGTAGGCGCGCCCCCCTGCCTCGTGGCCTCCTCGATTGTTTCTTGACGTCCACTCCAAGTCCCCTGGATAATGTTTGTTCCAAAAATAACTCTCCTGAAGGTTTCATTCCGTTTGGATTGCGTTTGATATTCCTTTTCTGCGAAACACTGAAATAGGCAAAAAAAACAATTTGCACTGGGCCTTGGGTTAATAGCTTAGTCCCAAAAATAATATAAAAGTGTAAAATAAAGCCCATTAACATCGAAAACAGAATATATAATAGCATGGAACAATCAAAAATTATAGATACGTTGGATACGTATCAGTACTCTATTAAAAGGAGGCCTCAATATCCCTTAGTTTTTAATAGGACCCCGCTGCCACGGGAGGGTAGGACAAAAGATGTCATGCAACTTCTTTTCCATAAGCACGTATGACTATATTCGGAATACATGCCTACATTACATTGATGAACTGGAGCTAGTTCTGTGTCACCCTATGTTATAACTGTTGCATGAGGAATCACATCCGACATAATTATCCATCATTGATCCATTGCCTACGAGCTTTTCACATATTGATCTTTGCTTAGTTACTTTTCCATTGCCGCTGTTACGATTGCTTCAAAAACTGCTACTGTTACTTTTGCCACCATTACCGTTACTTCCATACTACTTTGCTACTAAATACTTTGCTACAATTATTAAGTCTTTCAGGTGTGGTTGAATTGACAACTCAACTGCTAATATTTGAGAATATTCTTTGGCTCCCCTTGTGTCCAATCAATAAATTTGGGTTGAATACTCTACCCTCAAAAACTGTTGCGATCCCCTATACTTGTGGGTTATCGAGACTATTTTCTGGCGCCGTTGCCGGGGAGCATAGCTTTATTCTTTGAGTCACTTGGGATTTATATCTGTTGATCACTATGAGGAACTTGAAAGATGGAAGAACCAAGATTTTTCCCTCAACTATGAGGGGAGGTAAGGAACTGCCATCTAGCTATGCACTTGATTCACCTTGTGTTATGAGTTGCGACACCTACACCTGTTATTGATTCTGGTATGTCGCATGTTATTTATGATGCCACCTCTGCTATGCATGATGCTTATGATGAAACTACTTCTATGCTTGATAATACCGTGTCATTAGGTGAATTTCTTGATGAACAACTTGCTAGGGTTAGAGAAAATAAAATTATTGAAATAGATAATATTGATAAAAGTGATGATGAAGATTCTCCCCCTAGATATGGATTGCCTGATGTGCCTGAGGGTTATGTTATGGCTGAAGAAACTGCTAGAGACCTTTTTGCTTGCAAAGATAGATATGATGTTAAGAAACTGTTAGCTAAGCTGAAAGAAAAGTCTTTGAATGCTAGAATGAGATATGACCTTGCTTTTGCCACTTCACCTATCTGTATTTCTGATAAGGATTATGATTTCTCTGTCGATCCTGAATTAATTACTTTGGTTGAATCTGATCCTTTTTATGGTTATGAATCTGAAACTGTTGTGGCACATCTTACCAAATTGAATGATATAGCCACCCTATTTACTCATGAGGGGAAAATTCGTTACTACTATATCATTAAGTTATTTCCATTCTCATTAAAGGGTGATGCTAAAACATGGTTTAATTCTCCTGCTCCTGGTTGTGTGCGTAGTCCCCAAGATATGATTATGACTTCTCTACTAAATATTTCCCCGCTCATAAGAAATAAGCTGCCTTAAGGGAAATATATAATTTTGTGCAAATTGAAGAAGAGAGTCTCCCACAAGCTTGGGGGAGGATTCTCCAATTACTTAATGCTTTGCCTGATCATCCTCTCAAGAAAAATGAAAAACTTGATTTCTTTTATAATGGACTAACCGATGCTTCCACAGACCACCTGGATAGTTGTGCTGGTTGTGTTTTTAGGGAAAGAACTATTGAGCAAGCTGAATTGCTATTAAATAATATATTGAGTAATGATAATGATTGGACACTTCCTGAACCAACTCCTAAGCCAACTCCGACGAAAAGGGGTATTCTATTTCTCAGTCGTGAAGATATGCAAGAGGCAAAGAAATCTATGAAAGAAAAGGGTATTAAAGCTGAAGATGTTAAGAATTTACCACCTATTGAAGAAATACATGGTCTTAATAACCCGACACAGGTAGCAAAGGTAAATTCTCTCTATAGATTTGATGAAGGTGATATTCCTCATAATAAGTCTCCTAGCCAATGCTTGGATGGGTTCGATAATTTTGTTGTTAAACAAGAAAACTTCAACGCTTATGTTGGTAGACAATTGAAACATAATGCTTATATGGTTGAACACTTGAGTGATTATATGTCTAGAGTTAAAGGTGACCTTAAAATTATTAGTAAACATGCTTCTATGGTTACCACTTAGGTAGAACAAGTGCTTAAAGCTCAAGATGATTAGCTTAATGAATTAAATAATAAGAAAAATGATAATACTGTTAGAGTTATCACTAGATGGGGTAAAATGACTCAGGAACCTTTGTATCCTGAGGGCCACCCTAAGAGAGTTGAGAAAGATTATGAGAGAACTAATGTTGATGCACCTAGTCCTTCTAAGAAGAAGGAAAAGAAAAATGATAGGACTTTGCATGCTTCTAGTGAACCTGTTGTTGACACATCTGAGAATCCCAATGATATTTCTATTTCTGATGCTGAAACACAATCTGGTAATTGATACGCCCATTTTGCATCATGCTTTTATATTGATATTTATTGCATTATGGGCTGTTATGACACATTATGTCACAATACTTATGCCTATTCTCTCTTATTTTACAAGGTTTACATAAAGAGGGAGAATGCCGGCAGCTGGGATTCTGGGCTGGAAAAGGAGCAAATATTAGAGACCTATTCTGCACAGCTCCAAAAGTCCTGAAACTTCACGAAAGATGTTTTCCAAATATATAAAAAATACTGAGAGCAAGAAGTTCATCAGGGGGCCACACCCTGCCCACGAGGGTGGGGGGCGCGCCCTACCCCCTGGGCGCACCCTCCTACCTCGTGGGCCCCCTGGTGGCCCTCCGGTGGCCATCTTCTGCTATATGATGTCTTTCGATGGGAAAAAATAATAAGCCATCTTCTCGGACGAAACTCCGCCGCCACGAGGCGGAACCTTGGCGGAACCAATCTAGGGCTCTGGCGGAGCTGTTCTGCCGGGGAAACTTCCCTCCCGGAGGGGGAAATCATCGCCATCGTCATCACTAACTCTCCTCTCATCGGGAGAGGGCAATCTCCATCAACATCTTCATCAGCACCATCTCCTCTCAAAACCCTAGTTCATCTTTTGTATCCAATTCTTGTCTCCAAGTCTGGGATTGGTGCTAGTAGGTTGCTAGTAGTGTTAATTACTCCTTGTAGTTGATGCTAGTTGGTTTAATTGGTGGAAGATCTTATGTTCAGATCATATATGCATATTAATACCTCTCTGATTATGAACATGTTTATGCTTTGTGAGTAGTTACTTTTGTTCTTGAGGACATGGGAGAAGTCTTGCTATTAGTAGTCATGTGAATTTGGTATTCGTTCGATATTTTGATGAGATGTATGTTGTCTCTCCTCTAGTGTTGTTATGTGAACGTCGACTAATTGACACTTCACCATTATTTGGGCCTAGAGGAAGGCATTGGGAAGTAATAAGTAGATGATGGGTTGCTAGAGTGACAGAAGCTTAAACCCTAGTTTATGCGTTGCTTTGTAAGGGGCTGATTTGGATCCATATGTTTCATGCTATGGTTAGGTTTACCTTAATACTTTTGTTGTAGTTGCAGATGCTTGCAATCACTGGTAGAAAAAGGGCCTGTTGTCATGGTTCGTAAGGGCCTTTTGTCCCGGTTCCTGAACCGGGACTAAAGGGTCGGTACTAATGCCCTGTCCCTTTAGTCGCGGTTCAATCCAGAACCGGGACTGATGGGCCTCCACGTGGCCTGTGCGCGGAGCCCAGGTAGGAGACCCTTTGGTCCCGGTTGGTGGCACCAACCGGGACCAATAGGTATCCACGCGTCAGCATTTCTGTGGCTGGGGTTTTTGTTTTTTTTTAAAGGGGGGGGGGTTGGGGGTTTTGGGGGGTTAATTTAGGTGTTTCATATATTGTGTTAGTTAGCTATAATTAATAGAGAGAAGTGTCCTCTCTTATGTCTGTGCTTGGTCGACGCTACGTACTATACATATGTATAGAGAGGACTAGATACGCTAGCTAGCTAGTAAGCAAACGAAGGAAACAGAAGATCGTCATGAACATATATGCATACAGAGAGAAGTGATATCGACCACCTCTCCTTCTCCGAGAGACTGGTCGAACAACAAGTTCTCGTATATCTATCCGACACTACCGGCTACATATATACAATAATTATCTCTTACAAATATAATCATATGGACTCATGGTCCACATAGTATTCTCCGTCTTCAGCGATCACGTGGTCAAGAAAGAATGCCACCAATTCCTCTTGAATTGCTCGCATGCGAGCTGGTGCTAGGAGTTCATCCCGCTTCCGAAACATCTAATTTGAAGAAGGGGGTCAATACATATATATATATGAATGAATGAAACTCAACACAAATGATGGTAATAAAATAAAATTGTGAATGTTGTTATTTACGTACTTCATATTGTTCGTCAGTGTAGCCCCGCTCACAGGTCGTGTGGCAGATGGACTCGCAAACGTAGTATCCACAGAAATCATTCCCTTGTTCCTGCCACAACCACTTTACAAGAAATAGAGGTCAATCAAACTGATAAGCAAGAATGCCAAATCAATAGGAGATGCGCGGAACATGCCACTATAGTACTTACTTTCGGGTGTCTAAATTGCAGCTTCTTCGGGAGTCCTGGAGCTTTTTTGGAGAATTTTTTCCAAACCCCGCCAGACAAAGAAAACAATTACTTGATATAGCAGGAAATGAACAAAGTTGCTGATATGGTGGATAATGATCGATTTAACTTACTTCTTGAGCATTTGAGTCATGTCCGCATAGTCCTGGGGATCTTTTCATCTTGAGTCTAAGACAGTTACTAGTTCCTGCTCAATCTTAATCTCTAGGAGAATATAGTGGTAACTGCACACACATGCATAACTCATCAATTACATTACTATAACCTTGACTAATATATAAGGGAAACCGAATACGCACAAGACAGTAACACTCACTTGAAGTTGTAAGGAAAGAGTATTATATCTTTGTTTTCATTTATTACCAACGATCATAGCAAGTTGGCCTCGGTATCTGCGGCATGAAATTTAACCTGAGTTGCATCTATGAGATATGTGTTAATGAACCCAATATCACCGACTTGTCTTTTCTTCAATTCGGGGATCTTCAATCTGCATAATATAGTGAGGATGATTATAAATACATGCAATGAAAGAGCTGAGCTATATAGAGAGACTTAATGACAGAAGTAGTACTACTTATAGACAGTAGCAGGTGACCGTTGTTTTATCGAGGGCCAATTGATTGAAAAACTGAAAGAACTCCTCAAATGGAACAGGCAACAGTTCAATTCCAACGAGGTCATGCTCCTTTTTAACTTTCACATACAAAGTACTCCTCCCCCAGAGTCTCTGCAGATTTTCAAGTACCAATCATGCAATCTTCGCATCATCGTTGATAGAGATCTTTCATCTTTGACGAGAGGCTTCCCGTACTCGTATCTTTGTATCTGCACCTCCATGGGTTCATAATGTACATCGTCGGGCAGGTAATCACCAAGATTGCTATAACCGGGCACCATCCTTGGATCATTAGCGACGTTGTCGCTAGGCACCTTGAGCGGGGGGCACGATTGCTTCGCTTGTTCGGCGAGTTGGGCAATTTGTTTCCCAGCTCATCGTTCTTTCAGCCTTTGATCACTGACAGTACTTCCCGACCGCTCCGCTTCGGCAAATTCCTTTCCAATAATGCGCTCATAGTTTCCTTTCGGCGGAGACTTGGGTGGTTTTGTCAGGGCAGCCAGAGTGCGCTTCGCTTTCACCGGATCTACCTTCTCCTCCAGAGGTGGATGTTTCTTTGCTTTCACCCCTTCAAAGAAGTTCCTCAATTCTTCTCGCGCGATCTCGGCGTTCTCCTCTAGGGTCCTCTCGTATGGTAACTTCTCTGGAGTCTTCAGAGAAGGACCGAATCTGTATGTCCTCCCGCCTCTGGCTGTACTGCTAGACGTCGGCAGAGAAGACGGAGCGGTTGTCTTCTTTACTTGCTTACGAGGCGGAGGAGAAGGACTACGATGCGCCAGAGCAGCCGGAGCGGCGGCAGGTCTCTTCCGCCCTTGCTGACGAGGCGGAGAAGGAGGAGGCTAGCTGCTCGGGCGCGTCGGCGTAGGCGGAGAAGGAGGCGGAGTGCCGCCACGCGCCGGAGAAAGAGCCGGTCGAGTGCCCTGATCGTCACTCGCTGGAGGAGGAGGGGTGAGGAGGCGGGGTGCCCTGACTCGCCGGAGGAGGAGGCGGTGGAGGAGGCGGAGTGCCCTGACTTGCCGGAGGAGGAGGAGGAGGCGGAGGCGTCCAGTTCGGAAGGTTGATGAGCTCCTTCCGCCATAGGCATGGAGTCTTCAAAGCAGACCCCAGCCTAGTCTCCCCTTCACCGGTAGGGTGGTCATGCTGGAGGTCCTCAAATCCCTCCGTTATTTCGTCCACCATCACCCTAGCATATCCTTCTTGAATCGGCCAGCAGTGAAAAGTTGCGCCAGGTTCAGTAGGATAAACAGAGCCAACAGCCGTCTTGACCTTCAAATTCATCCATTGCGTCATAAGGTGGCAATTTTGAGACTCCGTGATAGCATCCACGGGATAGCTGGCAGGAGCCGTCAAGGCATGCTCCGGCTGAAGCAGCTCGGTGGAAGCCACACTGCTTCTCCACTGAGATGGCAGGGTAGCTTCGGGGGAAGCTTCGGCAGTTCGTTTGCTGCGATTTGCTTCTCGTTCCTCCATCGCTTGTACCCTTGCGTGCAACGCCTACATTTGGGTCTGCTGCACTTTTTTCCTCCTCTTCTGGCATTTGTAACCGCCTGCGTCCGGAAAACCAGCCTTCCACGGAGCGGAGCCTGGCGTGCCTCGTGTCCGTCCAGGGTGCTCAGGATTCCCGAGGGCCATTGTGAGCTCGTCGTTCTCTCTGTCTGGAATGAACGTCCCTTGCTGCGCTGCTTCGATATACTGCTGAAGCTTCCTCACTGGTATGTCCATTTGCTCGTCCATCCAAATGCATTCCCTGATATAGGGTCCAAGGTTCCGCCAGCCCCGAAGAACCAAGTCCGGCAACGGTCTGGCCAGTTAATTATCTCTGGTTCGATCCCTTTATCAAGCAGATCATTCTCAGTCTTGGCCCACTTAGGCTGGGCTACGAGGTAGCCACTTGACCCCGTGCGATGGTGATGCTTCTTCTTCGCAGCATTTTGCTTGTTTGTCGCCGACATCTTCTTACTCTTTTCCGATGTCTTGTGGGCCACAAATGCGGGCAGTGATCTCTGATCTTCTCATATCTGCCCTTGAATTCTGGTGTCTCTTTATTTTTGACAAACTTATTCAGTTCTTTCTTCCACCTCCTGAATAGTTCTGCCATCCTCTTAAGAGCAAAAGACTTGATTAATTGCTCTTTAGCTGGCTTCTCTGGATCATCCTCTGGCGATAGGGTGAAATTTGACTTCAGCTCAGTCCAAAGATCATTTTTCTGCATATCATTGACATAAGACACCTCAAGGTCTTTTGTAGCTGGCTTTAACCATTGCTGGATGCTGATCGAGATCTTGTCCCTAACCAAAACCCCGCACTGAGCAACAAATGCGCTCTTTGTCCGGAGGGGTTCAATCGGTTGGCCATCGGGCGCGATTGCTATGATCTCAAACTTTTCATCCGAGCTCAACTTTTTCTTCGGGCCTCGTCTCTTTACCGAAGTTGTGCTCGATCCGGAGGGCTAGAAAAAAGAACAAAGACTTAATTAATATGTGTACATACCAAAACAATGAATGCATCAATTAGCTAGTCAGCAGAAGCTTAACTAATATATATACCTGGCCGGACTCGGTTCGGTCACCGGAGACGTCATCACGATCTCCTTCTTGCATCGGCATTGGGTCATCGGAGCCGTCCTCACGGTCTCCTTCTTCCACCGACATTAGGTCACCGGAGCCATCATAATCATAGCCAGCTGCTTCCAGACCATCAGTGTCGTTGAGAAACAACAAGACGACGGCATCACTTCCTCGTGTGATTATGTTCCCCAACAACTCTTCTTGTACTTCGTCTCGGGCGGTGTCCATAGTTTCTACAAATAATGACAACATGGCAATTATTATTCAAACATGAAAGATGGATATATTAGTGGCAAACGTAGAACTAATATTAATTAGTGGCCTCGACGCTGCTTCTCTTGGGTTTGGGGTGGCCTCGACGCTGCTTCTCTAGGGTTTCGGGTGGCCTCGACAACGCTGCAAGGATAAAAAAGAAGAGGAAGAAGAAAAAAAAGAGGAGAAGAAAGAATAGAGGAGTAAGAACTCCTCTATTCTTTCTTCTCCTCTTTTTTTCTTCCTCTTCTTTTTTTTATCCTCTTCTTCCTCTCATGTTCGATGACCCTCGACCCCTCGGTGACCCTAGACGCCCTCTCGACCCCCTCATGTCGAAGTTATCGGGTAGGGGGTATATCGACAACGACATACCCGATACATACATACATACATATCACATGCATCCATACATATATGAACAAAATTAATATCTACTAATTAACAACCTAAATAAAAAAACTAATACATATAGAAAGAAGAAGAAAAAAGAAGAGAAGAAAGAATAGAGGAGAAGACTTCCTCTTCTTCCTCTCCTCTTCTTATCCCTCTTCTTCCCCTTCTTCCTCGCCTCTCTCATGAATGTCCGACGTTCTCGACCCCCACCCCACGTGTCGAAGAAAAAAAAGAAGAAAAAAAAGAGGAGAAGAAGAAAGGAATAGAGGAGAAAAGAGAAAATAGAATATATATTCTAATTTTCTCTTCTTCTCCTCTATTCCTTTCTTCTTCTCCTCTTCTTTTTCTTCTTTTTTCTTCTTCTTATTTATTTCTCCTCGTCTTCCTCTCCCCTCTCGGCGACCCTAGACCCCCTCTCGACCCTCGACCCCTGGGCGACCGTCGACCCCTCTCTTTTTTTCTTCCTCTTCTTTTTTATCCTCTTCTTCCTCTACCGCTCGGCGACCCTCGACGACCCTCGTTCCCGATAAAAAAAAGAGGAAGAAGAAGAAAAAAAAGAGGATAAGAAAGAATAGAGGAGAAGCTCCTCTATTCTTTCTTCTCCTCTTATTTTTCTTCTTCCTCTTCTTTTTTATCCTCTTCTTCCTCTCATGTTTGACGACCCTCGACCCCGATAACATTTTTTTCCCCGATAACATTTTTTTCTCCGAGAGAGTTAGTGTTCCCGAGTGAACCGGAGGGGGACATTGGTCATATCGGATTCGTCATATTTTCTACGAATGTTCTATATACATACATCCATCGATATCATTCCATACATACATAGACATCTACATTATATATGAACAAAAAAATATCAAAATTCATCATACATACATCTACAGTATTATGCAAATTAAGGAGCAGGGAAGGAAGGAAGGGGGGAGGATGGGGCGGTAGCTACCTCTCCCGGAGGTATCGGGGAGGAGACACGGGCGGCCGGCGTCGGGGGCGACGG
>NC_041392.1:42139446-42159168 GCF_002162155.2 Triticum dicoccoides
GGCGAGGCAGGGCGCGCTCGGGGGCGGGGCAGGGGCAACGGCGGCGACGGCGAGGCAAGCAGAGGGGCAGCCTGGCGGCGTCGTCGGGGCGGGACTGAAGAACTGAACCAAAATTTACACAAGTGCTGTATATATAGACAGCGCATTGGTCACGGTTTGTGGCACCAACCGTGACCAATGCCCCCCTTTAGTCCCGGTTGGTGCTACCAACCGGGACCAAAGGCCGGGCATTGGTCACGGTTGGTGCCACGAACCGTGACCAATGCCCCCCTTTAGTCCCGGTTGGTGCCACCAACCAGGACCAAAGGCCTGGTCCGGCTGCGGCGTCAAAAGATTAGTCCCACCTCGCTAGTTGAGAGGGGTGCGCAGTGGTTTATAAGCCCCACTGCCGCACCCCTCTCAAGCTTCTCTCCATTGCAGGCTTACGGGCCTAATTGTCATTGCTATGTCTGTGGGCCTACTGGGCCTCCTGCGGGCCTGAATCCTGGCCCTTTGATGGGTTTCTAGTCGTATTCAGGCCGTGGGGGCCCAGTAGGTGGCCCTTTTTTTGGTTTTTTGTTGCTTTATTTATTTTATTTTCTTTTCTTTTTTGCTTTATTTTTTAATTCTGTATGCTTTTAGTTTTAGAAAAATTATAAACTTTTTGTTAATGCCATTAGTTTTCAAATTTGAAAACACTTTTTTTGTTTTTTTGTTTTCTTTGTTGCTTTATTTATTTTATTTTGTTTCTACTTACAACAAAATACTTATTGTTGCTATTTTTTTTCTAGTTTTTTCGTTTTGTTTTCTGCATTATTTATTTTCTTTTGTTTTTTGCTTTATTTTTTTATTCTTTTTGCTTTTAGTTTTAGAAAAATTATAAACTTTCTGTTAGTGCCATTTTATTTTGTGATTAACTTTACTATAAATATAGTTTTTTCCTGTTTTTTTATTTGTTTTTTGCATTATTTATTTTCTTTTGTTTTTTGCTTTAATTTTTAATTCTGTTTTCTTTTAGGTTAGCAAAATTATAAACTTTCTGTTAGTGCCATTAGTTTTAGAAAAATTATAAACTTTCTGTTAGTGCCATTAGTTTTGAAATTTGAATAGTTAAAATTTGAATTCTTTGAAAATTGTTTGAATCACAAGTTTGCGATTAACTTACTAAAAAAATGAGAATAGATGCGCTTATAGAGAAAATTCAACCTAAATTCATAGTAAATTTCTATGAATTTCAGAGAAATTCACTATTAATTTAGGTTAAACTTTTCTCTATTAGGGCATCTATTTTCACTTTGAGAGGAGCTCAACAAGGTTATCCTTTGTCAGCCACAGCATTCTCTGCCTTCCACTGCAGCAATTCCAGTACGGTACCGAGCTTTGTGTTGCCATCTTCGCAATTGGGGTATAACCCTTTTTTGTGATCCTCTAACATGTGATCGAACTTTAGCTTCTCCTTTTGACTTTCGCATTGCGTCCTTGCATCGATAATGACCCGGTGGAGATCATCGTCATCGGGCACATCGTCTGGTTCCTCTTGATCTTCAGCAGTTTCACCCGTTGTAGCATCATTGGGCACATCGTCTGGTTCCTCTTGATCTTCACCAGCTCCCCTCGTTGCAGCATCACCGTATTCAGGGGGCACATAGTTGTCATCGTACTCTTCTTCTTCGCCGTCTTCCATCATAACCCCTATTTCTCCGTGCCTCGTCCAAACATTATAGTGTGGCATGAAACCCTTGTAAAGCAGGTGGGAGTGAAGGATTTTCCGGTTAGAGTAAGACCTCGTATTCCCACATTCAGTGCATGGACAACACATGAAACCATTCTGCTTGTTTACCTCAGCCGCATCGAGAAACTCATGCATGCCCTTTGTACTTGCAGGTGTGTCTGTCACCGTACATCCATTGCCGGTTCATCTGCGTGCATTATATATAATTAAGTGTCCAAATTAATAGAAGTTCATCATCACATTAAAACCAAAGTGCATACATAGTTCTCATCTAACAACATATAGCTCTCTAGAGCATCTAATTAATTAAACCATACATTGAAACTATGTAAAACATTTCAATGCGAAAACAAATGCGATCATAATCTCAACCAAGAAAATAATACAAGTATCTATGTAAACATACAAGTAAGAATATTTTTCCTTTTAGAAAGAAGATAAGAACAAGAGGCTCACCACGGTGGTGCCGACGATGAGCTCGGCGCGGGTGATCGACGACGGTGAAGACGGGGACGGGGCGTGATGGACTGCTAAACCTAGACAAATATTATGGAAAATGGAGCTTGGAGGTCGAGCTTGGAGAGGAGAAAGCTTAAGTAGTGTGGCTCGGGCATTCCATCGAACACCTTGTGTGCATAGGAGGTGAGCTAGAGCACCACCAAGCCCTCTCCCCCTCGGCCAGAGAAAAACAGAGCACTGGGGTGCTTTGCTCGCGAGCGAGGGGTATATATAGGCACCTCATTGGTCCCGATTGGTGACATGAACCGGGACTAAAGGGGAGCCTTTGGTCCTGGTTCAAGCCACCAACCGGGACCAATGGTGGTGGTCCAGGAGCGAGGCCCATTGGTCCCGGTTCATCCCACCAACCGGGACCAAAAGGTCCAGATGAACCGAGACCAATGGCCCACGTGGCCTGGCCGCCCCCCTGGGCTCACGAACCGGGACCAATGCCCACATTGGTCCCGGTTCTGGACTGAATCGGGACTAATGGGCTGACCCGGCCTGGACCAAAGCCCTGTTTTCTACTAGTGAATAGAGGCTAATCATAAGTGGGATGCTTGTCCAAGTAAGGACAGTAACCAAGCACTGGTCCACCCACATACCAAATTATCAAAATACCGAACATGAATCATATGAGCGTGATGAAAACTAGCTTGACGATATTCCCATGTGTCCTCGGGAGCGCTTTTCTCTATATAAGAGTTTGTCCAGGCTTGTCCTTTGCTACAAAAAGGGTTGGGCCACCTTTCTGCACTTTATTTACTTTTGTTACTTGTTGCTCGTTACAAATTATCCTATCATAAAACTATCTGTTACCACTTATTTCAGTACTTGCAGAGAATACCTTGCTGGAAACCGCTTATCATTTCCTTTTGCTCCTCGTTGGGTTCGACAATCTTACTTATCTAAAGGACTACGATCGATCCCCTATACTTGTGGGTCATCAAGACTCTTTTCTGGCGCTGAGGGAGTCCTGGATTAGGGGGTCTCCGGACAGCCGGATTATATCCTTTGGCCGGACTGTTGGACTATGAAGATACAAGATTGAAGACTTCGTCTCGTGTCCGGATGGGACTCTACTTGGCGTGGAAGGCAAGCTCAGGCAATACAGATACGTATATCTCCTCCTTTGTAACCAACCTTGTGTAACCCTAGCCCCCTCCGGTGTCTATATAAACCGGAGGGTTTTAGTCCGTCGGACAACATACAATCATACCATAGGCTAGCTTCTAGGGTTTAGCCTCTTCGATCTCGTGGTAGATCAACTCTTGTAATACTCATATGATCAAGAATAAATCAAGCAGGACGTAGGGTTTTACCTCCATCAAGAGGGCCCGAACCTAGGTAAAACATCGTGTTCCCTGCCTCCTGTTACCATCTACCTTAGATGCACAGTTTGGGACCCCATACCCGAGATCCGCCGGTTTTGACACCGACATTGGTGCTTTCATTGAGAGTTCCTCTGTGCCGTCTCCGTATGGAAGGATGCCTCGTCTCGTTATTAAAAGCAACATTACTGCCGGGGGAGCTCTGGCTGTCGGCCAAACTCTCCGGCTAGGCAGTTTCGTCATGACTGCCCGTTCGGCCACTGCACCGACGATGACTTCTCGGGTCATCAAAAACAGCCTCCACGTCGGCTGGGAAGTCGCCGAGCAGATGGATCCAATGGAGTTTTCTTCCCAAAACAAACTCTTGGATCACATCGCCGCCTTGGGAGTCGCTACGGACTATGATCGGATTGGGCTTAAACCCGATCGAAGGGAGATTAACTCTCCACTGGTCACCCATCACGTTGCGGTGGTGGAGGAACAATGCGGCAACTCTTCCCCTATTTTGAGGACTAACTATGTCCGGATTCCTGAGCTCTCCGAGCCGGATACCCGCTTACGGGAGGACATCACCTAAGCCTTGAACCTAGAATCAGGCAGCGGGCCAAATTCATCGGGTAACACTCCGGAACCCGAACTTCCAAGATTGGAAACTCCTCGGCCCCAGGGTCTAAGATCGGGTAGGGATTCAGACTCAAATCCACCCACCCACCCAGACATAAATGATCTTTCCCACATCAGGCAAGAGCCCCATGAAACAATACATCATTATTGGGCCAGATTCCTCCTTGTATTGAACAAAGGACTGTCGTGAGGAAGATGCAGTCTCACTTTTCTGCAATAATTGCACGGACAAGGGAATCCTTAATGCCTTAAGTCGCCGTGACATAAGATGCTTCGCTGACTTGGCGTCCATAGTACGAAAGTACTGTGCGATGGAAAGCGCCTGGAAAACCGAAACGAAATTTTGGGATAATCCGTCTCTGAATATACACCCAGTCCGAAGTAAAAGGGTGCACTATAATAAGACACCCGAGCTAGTTGTAGAGAAACAAAAACCCTCTACAGGGCATGGAACCATACTGGAGGGATGGCTCAACGGACCCTGCAAAATTCATAGTACAACGGATACAATACCAACACACAGCCTTAGAGCATGTTGGATACTCTGGCAGGTGGCCAAAAGTGGTGAGGATCTTCTTATCCCAAATACCACAGAGCACCATCGCGTGGATAACAATACGGTGTTAACAGTCTTTTAGACCTTCGCGTCAAATAATAGGCGCAAGTGAACACTCTGCAGCATGGCCAAAATCTGCCACGTAGCAGCAATAAATCCATGGAGTGACACAACTATTACTTTTAATGCCAGTGACGAACCTAAATTCCGAACAGCCCGAGCACCAGCCGCACTGGTCCTCAGTTCAATCGTGGACGACTTTCGACTCACCAAAGTACTCATGGACGGCGACAACGGATTAAACCTCATCTATGAGGAAACCCTTCAAAAGATGGAAATAGACTGGAACCGCATCGAGCAAAGTAGCACAACCTTTAGAGGAATTATCCCTAGTCGGGAAGCACGCTGTGCTGGGAAAATCACACTAGATGTGGTATTTGGCACGCCGGATAATTATAGGTCCGAAGAAATAACATTCCAAGTGGCCCCGTCCAGCAGTGGCTATCACGCTCTTTTAGGACGGGAGGCGTTTACAATCTTCCAAGCCGTACCCCATTACAGGTACATGAAGCTTAAAATGCCCGGGCCCAACGGAATCATCACTCTCGCTAGTGATCCGGACACAGTGCTCTGCGCCATAAACAAAACAGCCGCATTGGCCCTCGAGGCATTATCCGAAGCCCTCTCGGCCGAGGAATTAACCACGCTACGCTCCACAGTGGACAGAGATGACGTGATACTCGACAAGAGATCGAAGTCCACCCAACGGACCCTACTAAAACAGCCTCCATCAGGGCACAATTAAACCCCGCTGTGGACGCCGCACTACGAGAGTTCTTGCGCAAGAACTAGGACATATTTGCTTGGCATCCCTCAGACATGCCAGGAATTCCACACAGGCTGGCCGAGCATAGCCTCAATACCCTAAAGGGATTCAAGCCGGTCAAGCAAGCTCTTCGGCGTTTCTCCAAACCTAAGAGACATGCCATAGGAGAGGAACTAGCCAACCTTTGTGTCGGACTGGCTAGCAAACCTGGTGATGGTACCAAAGAAGGACAAATCCTGGCACCTTTGTGTCGATTTCAAAGACCTCAATAAAGCTTGCCCAAAGGATCCCTTCCCCCTCCCACGCATCGATCAAATCATTGATGCTACCGCAGGACACGAGTCATTGTGCTTCCTTGACGCATACTCCGGTTACCACCAAATCAAGATGCCGGAGTCTGACCAAGCCGCAACGGAATTCATCACACCATACGGTCCCTTCTGTTTTAACACAATGCCTTTTGGGCTCAAAAACGCCGGCGCAACATATCAACACATGATTCAGACATGTCTGGAGAAACAAATCGGCAAAACAGTAGAGGCATACGTAGACGATGTGGTCGTCAAAACCAAACACGTCGACTCTTTGATAGACGACTTGAGGCTCACATTTGACAACCTCCGAACATACGACATCAAGCTCAATCCGGAAAAATGCATTTTCGGCGTACCAGCCGGAAAGCTCCTGGGTTTCATTGTCTCCAGTAGAGGTATTGAACCTACAACAACAACAACAACAACAACAAAGCCTTTAGTCCCAAACAAGTTGGGGTAGGCTAGAGGTGAAACCCATAAGATCTCGCAACCAACTCATGGCTCTGGCACATGGATAGCAAGCTTCCACGCACCCCTGTCCATAGCTAGCTCTTTGGTGATACTCCAATCCTTCAGGTCTCTCTTAACGGACTCCTCCCATGTCAAATTCCGTCTACCCCGCCCTCTCTTGACATTCTCCGCACGCTTTAGCCGTCCACTATGCACCGGAGCTTCTGGAGGCCTGTGCTGAATATGCCCAAACCATCTCAGACGATGTTGGACAAGCTTCTCTTCAATTGGTGCTACCCCAACTCTATCTCGTATATCATCATTCCGGACTCGACCCTTCCTCGTGTGGCCACACATCCATCTCAACATACGCATCTCCGCCACACCTAACTGTTGAACATGTCGCCTTTTAGTCGGCCAACAGTAGAGGCATTGAAGCTAATCCGGCCAAAATCCGAGCTTTGTCACAATTGGCTACCCCAATAGACCTCAAACAAATCCAGAAGTTAACTGGATGCGTGGCGGCTATAAGCTGCTTTATCTCCCGCTTAGGAGAAAAGGCTTTACCCCTTTATCGCCTCCTTCGGTGCACCGAACACTTCGAGTGGACAGACGCGACCACAGCTGGATTGGAAGAAATAAAGGCCATCTTGGCAACCAACCCAATCCTGGCCGCGCCAAACATCGGCGAACCAATGCTGTTGTACATTGCGGCAACTCATCAAGTTGTAAGTGCGGTGCTCGTCGTCGAACGGGAAGCGGACGGACATAAATTCCCTCTTCAAAAGCCGGTATACTATGTATCCACTGTCCTCACTCCATGCAAATCACGGTACCCGCATTACCAAAAGATAGCATATGCGGTATTCATGGCATCGCAGAAGCTGTGACACTACTTTCAAGAGTGTTCGATTACAGTAGCCTCGGAAGTGCCACTTAATGATATTATAAACAACCGCGACGCTATGTGCCGGATTGCCAAATGGGCCATTGAGCTCCTCCCGTTCGACATAACATATAGACCTTGATGAGCCATTAAGTCGCAAGTATTGGCCGACTTCGTCGCCGAATGGACAGAGGCCGAACTCCCTAAAGAGTACGCCGCATACTCCAATTGGATCATGCACTTCGACGGTTCTAAAATGCTGGCTGGTCTAGGGGCTGGCATCGTCCTGACGTCCCCAACCAGAGATACCGTTCAGTATGTACTGCAAATATTGTATACAGACTCCAACAATGCAGCCGAATACGAAGCTTTGTTGCATGGTCTTCGGATGGCAGTCTCCATGGGCATTCAACGCCTGGAGGTGTGTGGGGATTCATACCTCGCAATATCCCAAATAAATGGAGACTTTGGGGCCAAGGATCCGAAAATGGCGGCCTATCGAAACACTGTCCTAAAAATGTCAGCTCGGTTCGAGGGGCTCGAATTTCACCATGTGGCTCGGGAAAACAATCAGGCGGCGGATATCCTCGCCCGCATCAGTGCAAAACGTGATGCGGTCCCCCAACATATTTTTGGAAAGGCAGCTCAAACCATCCGTAGTATGGGAAGGGGACACCGGTAACAACAGTCCAGACCCGACCAAAATACCCGATGCCGAACTCTCTGACACAATCGGAGGCTCCGCCACCGAAATAACACCTTCAGCCCACGAAATAATGGCCATTATTGCCCCATGGACAGAACCATTCCTGGCCTACCTAACTAGACAGGAACTTCCGGAGGACCAAAATGAGGCACGCTGCATAGTGCGGCGATCCAAGGCGGTGTCCTTCAAAGGTGCATCTCCGAAGAGGAAGGGCGGAATCTTTTGGCAGAAATTCATGCCGGACTCGGCGGTCATCACGCCGCAGCCCGGGCTCTTGTAAGCAAGGCCTTCCGTACAGGATTCTATTGGCCAACGTCCCGGGAAGATGCACATGACTTGGTCCAACGTTGCGCCGGTTGCCAGCTCTTTGCAAATCAAAGCCACATGCCAGCCACCGCCCTCCGAACAATCCCCATTACATGGCCCTTTACGGTCTGGGGGCTTGACATGGTTGGACCCCTTAAAGGGGGAACCCACAAGAAAAAAAATACTTATTGGTCATGGTGGATAAATTCACCAAATGGATAGAGGCCAAACCTGTTAAAACAGCCGAATCCGGACCGGTGATAAACTTCATATCCGGGGTTGTACACCGTTATGGCGTCCCCCATAGAATCATCACTGATAATGGCATGAACTTCATGGCCGATGAGGTAAAACTCTGGTGCAGCAAAATGGGCATCAAGCTCGATTATGCCTCAGACTATCACCCACAAACCAACGGTCAAGTCGAGCGAGCAAACGGTCTTATAATGAGCGGCATTAAACCCAGATTAGTGCGTTCCTTAACGGAGTCTAACACACACTGGGTAGAGGAGCTCGACTCCGTACTCTGGGGGCTGTGGACCACGACAAATCATAGTACCAGATATACACCCTTCTTTATGGTGTACGGCGCTGAGGCTGTCTTGCCCTGTGACATAATTCATGACTCACCTTGAGTGGGCATGTACGAAGAAAGAGAAGCCGAGCTCGATCGGCAGGACAGTCTGGATACCCTGGAGGAGGAGCATGACGTAGCCAAAGCCCGTTCCACATTTTATCAGCAACAGGCTTGCAGATACCAAAGCAGAGAAGTACGGGCCAAAACTTATAACGTTGGCGAACTAGTTCTACGCCTGCCGGATAAGAAAAAGAACAAGCTCGAGCCCAAATGGGAAGGTCCCTTCATTATTGACCAAGTTCTGACCAGTGGAGCGTACCGACTGCGGGATGCATCGACTAGTCGACTCGAGCCGAACCCATGGAACGCGGCCAGGCTCTGAAGATTCTACGCCTAGCACCGGACTCTATGTTAGTCCCCTCCCTTTGTACATTTTTCGCATATGCATTATCTATCTTGTTTTTCTTTCTTTCTTTCTTTTATTATTTCTCTAGGCCTTCAAGGGTCACCTTGTGCCTCGCTGGCACATTACAGATGCGCTAGCCGCACTCTTCATACCTGGGGGCTTCTTTCACAGAAGCTTAAATTATTTATCTGGGCCTCACGTCCCACACATGTGTTATACTTCCGCATGTACCTTTTTTCACAATTATATGCATCGATATGACTTAAGTTTTGGCCAAGCCGGGTTGCCTGGCTCTTGTATTTATGCCCTACGTTCCGGTTAATTCGGCTAGGGCATAAGGGGAGCACCTCTGCGATTGTTACTGCCGGGTCAGCCGGATGTGTACCTCAGACTGGGTGAAGCCGAAAGCTAGCATTCTTAAGGGAATATTCGGTCGGTGAACAAAAGATGATTTTTATTTATTGTCCATATCTGCCCCCAGATGTTTTTCCTGCGTTTCCTATCGCAGTCCGGACATGCACTTTAGGGCATGCTTACCCAGGGAAAGGAACCCTTAAAGGAACTATTCTCCCTGGAAGATGTTTCTTAATACCCATGTAATATAACATAACTAGTTGGGCACTTGTCTGATAAAGCACTAATGACCCCTACGCCTGGTCTCCATGCATACCCTAGTTCTTATATAACTGAGCGGGTATTCGGATACACTCCGGACTATTGGGCCAGGAGGTTGAAGCGAAAAGATCCGCAATGACAAATGATCTACAATCCGGCTAGAAGGCATTATACATGTCACTTTAATTACATAGTCATGCAGACTGACTAAGTTCCTCTTCTATACCATCCAACAGGTGGTCTAGCTTACAATCCTATTGAGAATACTTTGCGGCTAATTCTACTTGCCCATAAACTAAGCTAACGGGAATCTCTTTCCCGTTGGGCCCCACAGGTCCGTCCTCGGCCATGTGATTTGGGTCTGCCTTGGTATACCGCGTCCTCACCATGGCCTAGGCTTCTCTGGCACCCTGTCGGCATGCTGATATCTTCCATAATAGGAAGCACCGCCGTGCTCCCTTGAGCTTCTCCGCAAGCTCGGCAACGCCCTTTGGCAGGGAGACGGACGGCCACAAGGCCTGGGCAACACCTTGCATCACCTACGGAACTTGTTCGTGCAGATGTGACAGCTCGGACAGAAGATCACCCGCAGACCCGGGCATTTCCTCCGTGGGATGACCTGTCAGCATACCTACAGACATAACGCTATTAGTCGGCTTCTTCACCAGACTCCTTTAAAAGGATTCGTTCAAGCACTTACTGAAAATGCCGCGCCGAAGCCGCTTATTCTCCTTCTCGGAGTCTGCAAGCTGGCCCTGAATGTATTTTAGTTCCACGTTCAGCTTAATATTGGCGTCTTGGAGATTGTTTTTCTCCCGCCTAACCTTAGTCAGCACGCGTTTGCCAGCCTCTAGCTGTCGCATAACATGCTGGTCCTCCGGACTCTCTTCGGATTCATCTGTAACATCTATTGTTAGATCTGCAGCCATGCCGCACGTTATATGGTAACCATCAATCTTTAAAGTAAATGTTACCAGCAGGTGACTTTTTCGGTTCCTGCAAGGCGGCCATAGCAGCCCGTAGTTGGGTCTTGCATTCCTCTAGCTCCTGTGACAGCCTAGTATTCTTCTCTATAAGAACCTGCACAATAAAGATGATCCTTAAATCAGTTCTGCTAACTGTTTCAAGTCTCAGGGGCTACTGATACATATAAATCATTAGATTTACTCACCCGTACATCCTTTACATACTGATTCGTGGCTCTGGCTAGACCATCTTGAGAAGCAAGGAGGTACACCTCTCCAGAATTGAAGGCGTCAAACGCCTCTGGTGAGAAACAAGCGTCACGGAGTACGGCCCGGCGGCGCCTATGATTCATGGCGCTTCCCACTTCTGAGTTTGTGGCGGATAATCTATCCACATCCTCTGTAGGGGGATTATCCGGCGCCTGCCCCACATCGGCTTCTGCCTCCATGTCCGGTCCTGGCGCCCGACTGGTGGAAGCGTGATTGGCAACATCACCGGACATATTCTGGCGAGCGTTTTTTCTGTTAAAGAAACACGAGCGTCATTACATTTCGAGAAAGACGACAACCACGGGGCGGGGTTTTTCTTATACCTTTGCGCCGATGTCTCCGTCTTGACCGCCTTCCTTTTTGGCCTACCCAGCCTCGGTGCCTCTTGTTGGCGAGTTGTTGCGGGTTCGGCAGGGTGTCCCGAATGCCTTCCCTGTAAAAGATGCCATGTGTATATGGTGGGTGAAGTGCCTAAAAGGGGATCCTAGTTTTGGAGTTGGGATTTTTGGTTTTTCTTACTTGCGATGCAGGGAGTAGTCCGGGATAGTCGGCCGTAATGGCCACCATGGCCGTCGCAGCTTAACTGATAGAACTGCCGGTCTATCAGCTCCACAAATATAACCGAATCTTCTTCAAGTCCGGAGTCGAGGGCCTGGTCAGGGTCCTATGGTTGTGGAGAAGGGCTGCTGACCTCCTTTATGGCTTTTCGCAGTTCCTGCCGCAAAGTGGCAAGGTGAATACTTATGACAAAGAATGCGGGAAAAATGGGAGCTGGGAGATATAACTTACCCAGCTTGGAGGATTGTACATGGAGAATCCATCCCGTGGCTTGATGCAGGTGAACTCCTCTTCCTCACCCTTGAATAGTTCAGACAGAATTTTTGCTAGAGTGGCAGCATTGTCCGGACCCTTACGCCCGCAGCGGGTGGCGTCATCCGCCCCGTTATGACACCACAAGGGGTACCCACGATATTGAAGTGGCTGCACTCCCCGCATTATGCAAATCGACATAACTTCGATTATTGTCAATCCTGATTGAGCCAGTGCTTTGATCCGGTTCATCAGATAGAGGACTTCTCCGTTGTCTTCCGCCTGGGGGCTCCATGGGCGCCAACTTCGGCGCTTCTTCAGAGGAGCATTGTTGAACTCAGGAAGACCCCGCTGAACAGGGTCCGAAAGGGGAACGTTCTCCATATAAAACCATTCTGAAGGCCAGTCTTCGGACGACTTCTTCGGGGTACCGGACAGGTATCCGGTATCGGCGATGCGCCATATTTCGGCTCCGCCCATTTGATAAAATGATCTCCTATATATGCGAGGGACGAGGCAAAATAGCCTTTTCCACAGCTCGAAGTGAGCCTCGCAGCCCAGGAACAACTCGCAGAGAGCAACATAGCTGGAGATATGTAGAATGGAGGCAAGGGTGAGATTGTGTAATTGGAGGCCGTTGAACTCCAGGAGCGCGCGGAGAAACAGATGAATTGGAAATCTGAGTCCCCTTAGTAAATAAGGAACAAGGCAAACCCGTTCTCGCATGGAGGGACAGGGAAAGCTCTCCGCTTGCTCCCCGCCATTGTAGGTGGCAAGCCCGGCTCAAACGGGCACCATATACGCCGGAGGGAGAAATCCCTTAGTCTGCAGTTCGACTAATCGACTGTGCAGGACTGAACACCTCTCCCAATCACCGGGCTTAGGGCTTCGGGGGCGGGAGGAGGAGCTGCGGAGGTCGGCCATGTTGGAATCGATCTTTCCGAAACGCGCTCTGATGGATTCTCGCTCGGGGAGGATGGTATGGATCGGATCTAAGAATCCCCATCCCTTTAATAGACAATTTATTTATCTAGCTAGGGGGGCAAATGTAAAAACGCCCTGGCACCTTGTATTCATTCGACGCATGGGAGAAAGCCCTTATTGGGCACATAAGCCAAGAGGTTCAACATTTATGGAGCCAGACACTGCTTATGAACACTTGAAAATTGGAGAAGAACCCTCCTTGCAATGCCGAAGACAACACTGCGCGCCAGACTCATCGTCATTGAAGCCTGGTTCGAGGGCTACTGAGGGAGTCCTGGATTAGGGGGTCTCCGGACAGCCGGATTATATACTTTGGCCGGACTGTTGGACTATGAAGATACAAGATTGAAGACTTCGTCTCGTGTCCGGATGGGACTCTACTTGGTGTGGAAGGCAAGCTCAGGCAATACGAATATGTATATCTCCTCCTTTGTAACCGACCTTGTGTAACCCTAGCACCCTCCGGTGTCTATATAAACCGGAGGGTTTTAGTCCGTAGGACAACATACAATCATACCATAGGCTAGCTTCTAGGGTTTAGCCTCTTCGATCTCGTGGTAGATCAACTCTTGTAATACTCATATCATCAAGAATAAATCAAGCAGGACGTATGGTTTTACCTCCATCAAGAGGGCCCGAGCCTAGGTAAAACATCGTGTTCCCTGCCTCCTATTACCATCCGCCTTAGACGCATAGTTCATGACCCCCTACCCGAGATCCACCGGTTTTGACACCTACAGGCGCCGTCGCCGGGGAGCGAAGCGCCTTTGGTAGGTGGAATTTGGTAAGGAAAAATTGACTGTCACTTGTTACTATGGAAAGTAATCCTCTGAGGGGCTTGTTCGAGGTATCTTCACCCCAACCAGCAGAGCAAAGAGTTGCTCCTCAACCTACTGAACCTACTAAAATGAAAATGTCTACTTTGAAATTCCTTCGGGTATGATAGAAAAACTGCTAGCTAATCCTTTTTAGGAGATGGAACAAAACATCCTGATGAGCATCTAATATATGTGGATGAAGTTTGTGGATTATTTAAGCTTGTAGGTGTACCCGGAGATGTTGTTAAGAAGAAGGTCTTCCCTTTATCTTTGAAGTGAGATGCATCGACATGGTATAGGCTATGTGATGATATGGGGTCTTGGAATTACAAACGATTGAAATTGGAATTTCATCAGAAGTTTTATCCTACGCATCTTGTTCATCATGATCGCAATTATATATATAATTTTTGGCCTTGCGAAGGATAAAGCATCGCTCAAGCTTGGGGGAGGCTTAAATCAATGTTATATTCATGCCCCAATCATGAGCTCTCAAGAGAAATGATTATTCAAAATTTATATGCTCGGCTTTCTGATAACAATCGCACCATGCTTGATACTTCTTGTGTTGGCTCTTTTATGATGAAGACTATTGAATTCAAATGGGATTTATTGGAAAGAATTAAATGCAACTCTGAAGATTGGGACCTTGACGAAGGTAAGGAGTCAGGTATGACACCTAAGTTTGATTGTGTTAAATCTTTTATGGATACCGATGTTTTCCATAAATTTAGCACTAAATATGGAATTGACTCTGAGATAGTAGCTTTTTTTTGTGAATCTTTTGCTACTTATGTTGATCTCCCCAAGGAGAAGTGGTTTAAATATCATCCTCCCATAGAAGTAAAAGTAGCTGCACCTATTAAAGTTGAAGAAAAGATTGTCACTTATAATGATCCTATTGTTCCTACTGCTTATGTTGAGAAACCACCTTTCCCTGTTAGGATAAAGGATCATGCTAAAGCTTCAACTGTGGTTTGTAAAAGCAATATTAAAACATATACACCTCCCGAGCAAGTTAAAGTTGAACCTAATATCGCTATTGTTAAAGATCTCTTGTCTGATAATATTGACGGGCATGTTATTTATTTCTGTGATGAAAAACTGCTAGAATTGCTAAACCGTGTGCTAAAGTTAAACCTAGACCTGTGGTAGGCATGCCCGTTATTTCTGTTAAAATAGGAGATCATTGTTATCATGGCTTCTGTGATATGGGTGCCAGTGCTAGTGCAATACCTATTAGCCTATATAGAGAAATTATGCATGATATTGCACCTGTTGAGTTAGAAGATATTGATGTCACAATTAAACTTGCCAATAGAGATACTATTTCACCAATGGGAATTGTTAGAGATGTTGAAGTCTTGTGTGGGAAAACTCAATATCCTGCTGATTTTCTTGTTCTTGGTTCCCCACAAGATAGCTTTTGTCCCATTATATTTCGTAGACCCTTCCTGAACACTGTCAATGCTACCATAGATTGCAAAAGGGATGTTGTTACTATCGGTTTAGATGATATGAGTCATGAATTTAATTTTTCTAAATTTAGTAGACAACACCGTGAAGAAGACTTACCTAGTAAGGATGAAATTATTGGACTTGCTTCTATTGCCGTACCTCCTAGTGATCCTCTAGAACAATATTTGCTAGACCATGAAAATGATATGTTTATGAATGAAAGAAGGGAATTAGATGAAGTATTCTTTAAACAGGAACCTATTCTGAAAAATAATTTACCTGTTGAAATCCTAGGGGATCCTCCTCCACCCAAGGGTGATCCCGTGTTTAAGCTTAAACCATTACCTGATACTCTTAAATATGCTCATCTTGATGAGAAAAAGATATATCTTGTTATTATTAGTGCTAACCTTTCAGAGCATGAGGAAGAGAGATTATTGAAAACTCTGAAGAAGCACCGTGCTGCTATTGGGTATACTCTTGATGATCTTAAGGGCATTAGTCCCACTCTATGTCAACATAAAATTAATTTGGAAGAAGATGCTAAACCAGTTCGTGATCAGCAACGCCGACTGTATCCTAAAATGAAAGAAGTGGCAAGAAAGGAAATACTAAAGCTCCTTGAGGCAGGTATAATCTATCCCGTTGCTGATAGTCAGTGGGTAAGCCCTGTCCATTGTGTCCCTAAGAAGGGAGGTATTACTGTCGTTCCTAATGATAAAGATGAATTGATTCCTCAAAGAATTACTACAGGTTATAGGATGGTAATTGATTTCCGTAAATTGAATAAGGCAACTAAAAAGGATCATTACCCCTTACCTTTTATCAATCAAATGCTAGAAAGATTATCCAAACATACACATTTTTTGCTTTCTAGATGGTTACTATGGTTTCTCTCAAATACCTTTGTCAGCCAAAGATCAATCAAAGACTACTTTTACATGCCCTTTTGGTACTTTTACTTATAGATGTATGCCTTTTGCTTTATGTAATGCACCTGCTACCATTCAAAGATGCATGATGGCTATATTCTCTGACTTTTGTGAAAAGATTTGTGCGGTTTTCATGGACGACTTTTCCGTCTATGGATCTTCTTTTGATGATTACCTCAGCAACCTTGATCGAGTTTTGCAGATATGTGAAGAAACTAATCTTGTCTTGAATTGGGAAAAGTGCCACTTTATGGTTAATGAAGGTATTGTCTTGGGGCATAAAGTTTCTGAAAGAGGTATTGAAGTTCATAAAGCCAAAGTTGATGCTATTGAGAAGATGCCATGTCCCAAGGACATCAAAGGTATAAGAAGTTTCCTTGGACATGCCGGATTTTATAGGAGGTTTATTAAGGACTTCTCAAAAATATCTCGGCCTCTGACTAATTTATTACAAAAAGATATACCATTTTTCTTTGATGATGATTGTGTAGAAGCATTTGAAATACTTAAGAAAGCATTGATCTCTGCACCTATTGTTCAGCCACATGATTGGAATTTATCGTTTGAAATTATGTGTGATGCTAGTGATTATGCTGTAGGTGCTGTCCTAGGACAAAGAGTGGATAAGAAATTAAATGTTATTCAATATGCTAGTAAAACCCTAGACAATGCTCAAAGAAATTATGCTACTACTAAAAAAGAATTCTTAGCGGTTGTATTTGCCTGTGATAAATTCAGACCTCGTATTGTTGATTCTAAAGTAACTATTCACACTAATCATGCTGCTATTAAATATCTTATGGAAAAGAAAGATGCTAAACCTAGACTTATTAGATGGGTTCTCTTGCTACAAGAATTTGATTTGCATATTGTTGATAGAAAGGGAGCTGAGAACCCCATTGCAGACAACTTGTCTAGGTTAGAAAATGTGCTTGATGACCCACTTCCTATTGATGATAGCTTTCCTGATGAGCAATTAAATGTCATAAATGCTTCTCATACTGCTCCATGGTATGCTGATTATGGTAATTACATTGTTGCTAAGTTTATACCACCTAGTTTCACATACCAGCAAAAGAAAAAGTTCTTCTATGATTTGAGGCATTACTTTTGGGATGACCCACATCTTTATAAAGAAGGAGTAGATGGTGTTATTAGACGTTGTGTACCTGAGCATGAACAGGAACATATCCTACGCAAGGGTCACTCCGAAGCTTATGGAGGACACCATGCTGGAGATAGAACTACACATAAGGTATTGCAATCTGGTTTTTATTGGCCTACTCTCTTCAAGGATGCCCATAAGTTTGTCTTATCTTGTGATGAATGCTAAAGAATTGGTAATATTAGTAGACGTCAAGAAAATGCCTATGAATTATTCACTTGTTATTGAACCATTTGATGTTTGGGGCTTTGACTATATGGGACCCTTTCCGTCCTCTAATGGATATACACATATTTTAGTTGCTGTTGATTATGTTACTAAGTGGGTAGAAGCTATTCCCACTAGTAGTGCTGATCATAACACTTCTATTAAAATGCTTAAAGAAGTTATTTTTCCAAGATTTGGAGTCCCTAGATATTCAATGACTGATGGTGGTTCACATTTTATTCATGGTGCTTTCCGTAAAATGCTTGCTAAATATGATGTTAACCATAGAATTGCATCTCCTTATCATCCTCAGTCTAGTGGTCAAGTAGAATTGAGTAATAGAGATCTCAAATTAATTTTGCAAAAGACTATTAATAGATCTAGAAAAAATTGGTCCAAGAAACTTGATGATGCATTATGGGCCTATAGAACTGCATACAAAAATCCTATGGGTATGTTTCCGTATAAAATGGTTTATGGAAAAGCATGTCACTTACCTCTCGAACTAGAACACAAGCATATTGGGCCATTAAAGAGCTCAGTTATGATTTTAAACTTGCCGGTGAGAAGAGGCTATTTGGTATTAGCTCACTTGATGAATGGAGAACCCAAGCCTATGAAAATGCCAAGTTGTTTAAAGAAAAAGTTAAAAGATGGCATGACAAAAGAATACAAAAACGTGAGTTTAATGTAGGTGATTATGTATTGCTATACAACTCTCGTTTAAGATTTTTTTGCAGGAAAACTTCTCTCTAAATGGGAAGGTCCTTACGGTATCGAGGAGGTCTATCGTTCCGGTGCTATAAAAATCAACAACTTCGAAGGCACAAATCCAAAGGTGGTGAACGATCAAAGAATCAAACATTACATCTCAAGTAATCCCATAAATGTTGAAGCCATTGTTATTGAAATCGTAACCCCGAAGGAATACATAAGGGACACTTTCCGGAATGTTTCAGACTCCGAAAAGGAATAGGTATGTGGTACGGTAAGCAAACTGACTCGAAAATAGTTTTTTAGGCAATATTTCTCCGTTTTGGAATATTTAGAAAAGTAGAAAAATAAGTAGCAGTCCGGGAAGGACACGAGGGCTCCACGAGGGTGGAGGGCGTGCCCTACCCTACTGGGCGCGCCCCCCTACCTCGTGGGCACCTCATGTGCTCTCCGGACTCCATTTTCGTAGACACGTATTTTGGTCGGTAAAAATTCATTATATAATCCCCCAGAGGTTTTGACTCCCGTATCACGCAAAAATCTCCTGTTTTCGTTTCGAGTTGTTTTTCTGACAGATCCAGGTCGTCATGTCGTCTTCAAGCGCCCCCAAGGACCAGTTCTTCAAGAAGGTCATCAACCCCTACCTCGCAGAAGTGCTGCAACACCCTCAAACCATTGAGATGCGTGAGGGGTTGTTGCACATCTGTGATGCTGAGGGACCAAGGAAGACCGGAAGCACGAAGGCAAGGCTCAAGGCATTAGAGCAACAAGTTTTCAAGTGTCAGGAGATGGTGGAGCAGGGACTCGATTCTAATCACATCATGATCACGGAGTTCGCCAACAACCACAAGCTGGACGTCAAGGACATTGGGGAGGCAATCTTCAAGCTTCATGAGAAAAACGAGCACCTCCAAGCCCAGATCTATGACCTGCAAAATCAAAACTGTGAGTATGAATATAGATTCAGGAGGATGAGTTTGGCTGTAGATTTGAGGTTCCAGGAGACTCGGTCATCCTTCTATGATGGTGAGCCTATGCCTTGGAAGAAGGACGACAAGCCTACACCATCAACAAAATCACCACCCACTACAAAAAAAGACACATCCGTGACATTTTGGGCCGAACAATTTTTTTTTCTGTCATACATATGACACTTCTATGACGATAATTGTGAAAAAACCCGGTATCATCATACATGTGGTGGGCTCCTACTTCTATGACAAAAAATCATGATAGAAAATGGGCTTTTCGTCCTGGGCGGGCCGGAGACGCAGCTGCATGACATTCTTTGGGCCGTCCATGACGGAAAAAACCATGGTAGAAGCGAGGGCGAGGAAAATTTCGGGGAGTTCCCGGTTACGGTGGGAGGTCGGGGGCCGAGCGATGTGCATTTCTCTCGTACACGTACGCACGTGTGTGCGAGGCGTTGGCTCTAACTGAACCCGAGAGAGGCGTTGGGCTCTAACTGAACCCGAGCGATTGCACTGCAGGCTACGCGTTACTGAACCCGAGCGATCGATGGCTGTTAACTGAACCCGATCGAGTGATTCCTTCGCTACTGTTGCTAACTGAAGCCGATCGATGCTGCCTCTA
>NC_041392.1:42159475-42176756 GCF_002162155.2 Triticum dicoccoides
CCCGTGGTGTTGCCTCTGGATGAACAGGACCCTGATCGATCGAGCTGGTTGGGGCTGGATGAATAGGACCCCGTGGAGGGCTGGATGAACAGGACCACCCCGTGGAGGGCAGGATGAATAGTAGACGATGGAGGGCAGGATGAACAGTAGCCCGTGGAGGGGTGGTTGAACAGGAGCCCGTGGAGAGGGCTGGTTGAACAGTAGCCGGTGGAGTAGCGCGCGGTGGAGGCTGGATGAACAGGAGCCCGTGGATGAACAGTCGCAGGTGGAGGCTGGAGGAGGTCGAGGGTGGATGAACAGTAGCTCGTGGAGGCAGGAGGGGGTCGACGGTGGAGATGAATAGTATCCCGTGGAGTCCCGTTTTGCGGTACGCCACACCCCTCCCGATGAACAGGACCCCCGTTTCGACCGTAGCGCTCCAACACAAGTCCGTTTTGTCCGTTTTGCGGTACGCCACACCCCTCCCGATGAACAGGACCCCCGTTTCGACCGTAGGAGGTCTGTTTCCTCCGTTTTGCGGTATGCCAGACCCCTCCCGATCAACAAGACCCCGTTCCGAACGTAGGAGGTCCGTTTCCTCCGTTGTGCGGTACGCCAGGCCTGTTGGAAATATGCCCTAGAGGCAATAATAAATTGGTTATTATTATATTTCCTTGTTCATTATAATCGTTTATTATCCATGCTAGAATTGTATTGATAGGAAACTCAGATACATGTGTGGATACATAGACAACACCATGTCCCTAGTAAGCCTCTAGTTGACTGGCTCGTTGATCAATAGATGGTTACGGTTTCCTGACCATGGACATTGGATGTCGTTGATAACAGGATCACATCATTAGGAGAATGATGTGATGGAAAAGACCCAATCCTAAGCCTAGCACAAAGATCGTGTAGTTCGTATGCTAAAGCTTTTCTAATGTCAAGTATCATTTCCTTAGACCATGAGATTGTGCAACTCCTGGATACCGTAGGAATACTTTGGGTGTGCCAAACGTCACAACATAACTGGGTGGCTATAAAGTTACACTACAGGTATCTCCGAAAGTGTCTATTGGGTTGGCACGAATCGAGACTGGGATTTGTCACTCCGTGTAAACGGAGAGGTATCTCTGGGCCCACTCGGTAGGACATCATCATAATGTGCACAATGTGACCAAGGAGTTGATCACAGGATGATGTGTTATGGAACGAGTAAAGAGACTTGCCAGTAACGAGATTAAACAAGGTATCGGGATACCGACGATCGAATCTCGGGCAAGTATCGTACCACTAGACAAAGGGAATTGTATACGGGATTGATTGAATCCTCGACATCGTGGTTCATCCGATGAGATCGTCGTGGAATATGTGGGAGCCAACATGGGTATCCAGATCCCGCTGTTGGTTATTAGCCGGAGAGTTATCTCGGCCATGTCTGCATGACTCCCGAACCCGTAGGGTCTACACACTTAAGGTCAATGATGCTAGGGTTATTGGGAATAGATATACGTGGTTACCGAATGTTGTTCGGAGTCCCGGATGAGATCCCGGATGTCACGAGGAGTTCCGGAATGGTCCGGAGGTAAAGATTAATATATAGGAAGTATGGTTTTGGCCACCGGAAGTGTTTCGGGCATCACCGATAGTGTACCGGGACCATCGGAGGGGTCCAGGGGTCCACCAAGTGGGGCCACCAGCCCCGGAGACCTACATGGGCCAATAGTGGGAAGGGACCAGCCCCTAAGTGGGCTAGGGTGCCTCCCCACCAAGGCCCATGCGCCTAAGGGGAAGAGGGGGCAAACCCTAAGGGCAGATGGGCCTTAAGGCCCATGCCTGGTGCGCCTCCCTCTCCCCCTCCACTTGGCCGCCACCGTAGATGGGATTGGGGCTGGCCGCCGCCCCTAGGGTGGAACCCTAGGTGGGGCGCACCCCTCCCTCTCCCCTATATATACTTGAGGACTTGGGGCTGCCAACAGATGAGTTCCTCTCCTTCTTGGCGCGGCCCTACCCCTCTCCCTCCTCGTCTCTTGCGGTGCTTGGCGAAGCCCTGCTGGAGTACCACGCTCCTCCACCACCACCACGCCGTCGTGCTGCTGCTGGATGGAGTCTTCCCCAAACTCTCCTTCTCCCCTTACTGGATCAAGGCGTAGGAGACGTCACCGGGCTGTACATGTGTTGAACACGGAGGTGCCGTCCGTTCGGCACTAGGATCATCGGTGATTTGGATCATGGCGAGTACGACTCCATCAACCCCGTTCTCTTGAATGCTTCCGCATAGCGATCTACAAGGGTATGTAGATGCACTCTCCTTCCCTCGTTGGTAGACTTCTCCATAGATTGATCTTGGTGATGCGTAGAAAATTTTGAATTTCTGCTACGTTCCCCAACAGTGGCATCATGAGCTAGGTCTATGCGTAGTTTCTATGCATGAGTAGAACACAAAGTAGTTGTGGGCGTTGATTTTGTTCAATATGCTTACCGTTACTAGTCTAATCTTGATTCGGCGGCATTGTTGGATGAAGCGGCCCGGACCGACCTTACACGTACTCTTACGTGAGACTGGTTCCACCGGCTGACATGCACTAGTAGCATAAGGTGGCTAGCGGGTGTCTGTCTCTCCCACTTTAGTCGGATCGGATTCGATGAAAAGGGTCCTTATGAAGGGTAAATAGCAATTGGCATATCATGTTGTGGTTTTTGCGTAGGTAAGAAACGTTCTTGCTAGAAACCCATAGCAGCCACGTAAAACATGCAAACAACAATTAGAGGACGTCTAACTTTTTTTGCAGGGTATGCTATGTGATGTGATATGGCCAAGAAGAATGTGATGAATGATATGTGATGTATGAGATTGATCATGTTCTTGTAATAGGAATCACGACTTGCATGTCGATGAGTATGACAACCGGCAGGAGCCATAGGAGTTGTCTTTATTTATCGTATGACCTGCGTGTCATTGAACAACGCCATGTAATTACTTTACTTTGTTGCTAACCGGTAGCCATAGTAGTAGAAGCAATAAGTTGGCGAGACAACTTCATGGAGACACAATGATGGAGATCATGATGATGGAGATCATGGTGTCATGCCGATGATGATGATGATCATGGAGCCCCGAAGATGGAGATCAAAAGGAGCAATACGATATTGGCCATATCATGTCACTATTTGATTGCATGTGATGTTTATCATGTTTATACATCTTATTTTCTTAGAACTACGGTAGCTTAAATAAGATGATCCCTCACTAAAATTTCAAGAGAAGTGTTCTCCCTAACTGTGCACCGTTGCGAAAGTTCGTTGTTTCGAAGCACCACGTGATGATCGGGTGTGATAGATTCTTACGTTCGAATACAACGGGTGTTGACGAGCCTAGCATGTACAGACATGGCCTCGGAACACATGCGAAACACTTAGGTTAAATTGACGAGCCTAGCATGTACAGACATGGCCTCGGAACACGGAGGACCGAAAGGTCGAACATGAGTCGTATAGAAGATGCGATCAACATGAGATGTTCACCGATGATGACTAGTCCGTCTCACGTGATGATCGGACACGGCCTAGTTGATTCGGATCATGTATCACTTAGATGACTAGAGGGATGTCTATCTGAGTGGGAGTTCATAAGATGAACTTAATTATCCTGAACATAGTCAAAAGGTCTTCGCAAATTATGTCGTAGCTCGCGCTTCAGTTCTATTGTTTAGATATGTTCCTAGAGAAAAATTAGTTGAAAGTTGATAGTAGCATTTATGCAGACAGTAGAAGGCTTATGTCCTTAATGCACCGCTCAGTGTGCTGAACCTCGAACATCGTCTGTGGATGTTGCGAACATCTGACATACACGTTTTGATGACTACATGATAGTTCAGTGCGTAATGCTAAATAGTTTAGAATTGAGGCACCAAAGACATTTTTTGAAACATCGCAGAACATATGAGATGTTCCAAGGACTAAAATTGGGATTTCAGGCTCGTGCCCATGTCAAGAGGTATAAGACCTCCGACAATTTTCTTAGCCTGCATAATAAAGGAGAAAAGCTCAATCTTGAGCTTGTGCTCAGATTGTCTGAGTACAAAAATCGCTTGAATCGAGTGGGAGTTGATCTTCCAGATGAAATAGTGATGGTTCTCCAAAGTCACTGCCACCAAGCTACTAGAGCTTCGTGATGAACTATAACATATCAGGGATAGATATGATCCTTGAGCTATTCGCGACACCGCGAAAAGTATAAATCAAAAGGGAGCATCAATCGTTGATGGTTAGCAGAACCACTAGTTTCAAGAAGGGCAAGGGCAAGAAAGGGATACTTCATGGAACAACAAATCAGTTGTTGTGAAGAAACCCAAAGTTGAACCCAAGCCCGAGACTAAGTGCTTCTGTATTAAGGGGAACAGTCACTGAAGCAGAACCACCCTAGATACTTGGTAGATGAGAAGGATGGCAAGGTCGACAGAAGTATCTTGGATATGTATTATAATGTGTACTTTACTAGTACTCCTAGTAGCACCAGGGTATTAGATACCGGTTCGGTTGCTAAGTGTTAGTAACTCGAAACAAAAGGCTACGGAATAAAAGGAGACTAGCTAAAAGGTGAGATGACGATATGTGTTGGAAGTATTTCCAAGGTTGATCAAATATCGTACACTCCTTCTACCATCGAGATTGGTATTAAAACCTAAATAATTGTTATTTGGTGTTTGCATTGAGCATAGACATGATTGGATTATGTCTGTCGCGATACTGTTATTCATTTAAGGAGAATAATGGTTACTCTGTTTATTTGAATAATACCACCCCGATCGTAGTGATACACATTTTCATGCAAAAGGTATAAGATAGTAATGATAGTACCACACAAATGTGGCACTGCAATTTGAGTCATATTGGTATAAAATGCATGAAGAAGCTCCATGTTGATGGATCTTTGGACTCACTCATTTTTGAAAGGATTGAGACATGCGAACCATGTTTGTTGGTAGATATGCATGAAGAAACTCTATACAGATGGATCGTTTGGACTCACTTGATTTTGAATCACTTGACACATGAAAATCATACCACATGGGCAAGATGACTGAAAGCCTCGTTTTCAGTAAAATGGAACAAGAAAGCAACTTGTTGGAAGTAATACATCTTGATGTGCGCAGTCCAATGAGTGCTGAGGCATGTGCGCAGTCACAGATGATTTGAGTAGATACTAAGTATATTTACTTGATGAAACATAAGTCTGAATTATTGAAAGGTTCAAGTAATTTCATAGTGAAGTTGAACATCGTCGTGACAAGAGGATAAAATGTCTATGATATGATCGTAGAGATGAATATCTGAATTACGAGTTTGGCACAGAATTAAGACATTGTGGAAATTGTTTCACAACCGATACAGCCTGGAACACCATAGTGTGATGGTGTGTCCGAATATCATAACTGCACCCTATTGGATATGATGCATACCATGATGTCTCTTATCGAATTACAACGATAGTTTATGGGTTAGGCATTAGAGACAACCACATTCACTTTAAATAGGGCACCACGTAATTCCGATGAGATGACACCGTATGAACTATGGTTTAGAGAAACCTAAGCTGTCATTTCTTAAAAGTTTGGGGCTGCAACGCTTATGTGGAAAAGTTTCAGGCTGATAAGCTAGAACCCAAAGCGGATAAATGCATCTTCATAGGACACCCAAAACAGTTGGGTATACCTCCTGTCTCAGATCCGAAAGCAATAAGGGATTGTTTCTAGAATCGGGTCCTTTCTCGAGGAAAAGTTTCTCTCGAAAGAATTGAGTGGGAGGATGGTGGAGACTTGATGAGGTTATTGAACCGTCTCTTCAACTAGTGTGTGGCAGGGCACAGGGAGTTGTTCCTATGGCACCTACACCAATTGAAGTGGAAGCTTATGATAGTGATCATGAAACTTCAGATCAAGTCACTACCAAACCTCGTGGGATGACAAGGATGCGTACTAATTCAGAGTGGTACGTAATCCTGTCTTGGAAGTCATGTTGCTAGACAACAATGAACCTACGAGCTATGGAGAAGCGATGGTGGGCTTGGATTCCAAAATGGCTCGAGGCCATATAATCCGAGAGAGGATCCATATATGAAAACAAAGTGTAGACTTTCGAAGAACTACTTGATGGTCGTAAGGCTGTTAGGTACATATGGATTTTAAAAGGAAGACGGACAATGATGGTAAGTATCACCATTAAGAAAGCTCGACTTGTCGTTAAGATGTTTTCCGACAAGTTCAAGGAGTTGACTATGATGAGACTTTCTCACTCGTAGCGATGCTAAGAGTCTGTTGGAATTATATTAGCGATTACTGCATTATTTATGAAATCTTGCAGACAGGATGCCAAAAACATTGTTTCCTCGACGATTTTCTTGAGGAAAGGTTGTATGTGATACAACCGGAAGGTTTTGTCAATCCTGAAAGATGCTAACAAGTATGCAAAGCTCCAGCAATCCTTCTAAGGACTGGAGTAAGCATCTCGGAGTTGGAATGTATACTTTGATGAGATGATCAAAGTTTTTGGGTGTATACAAAGTTTATGAGAAACTTGTATTTCCAAAGAAGTGAGTGGGAGCACTATAGAATTTCTGATGAGTATATGTTGTTGACATATTGTTGATCAGAAATGACGTAGAATTTCTGGAAAGCATATAGGGTTATTTGGAAAGTGTTTTTCAATGGAAAGCCTGGATTAAGCTACTTGAACATTGAGCATCAAGAACTATATGGATAGATCAAAACGCTTAATGGTACTTTCAAATGAGCACATACCTTGACATGATCTTGAAGGTGTTCAAGATGGATCAGTCAAAGAAGGAGTTCTTTCCTGAGTTGTAAGGTATGAAGTTAAGACTTAAAGCTTGACCACGGCAGAAGAAAGAGGAAGGACGAAGGTCGTCCCCTATGCTTTTGTCATAGGCTCCATACAGTATGCCATGCTGAGTACCACACCTGATGTGTGCCTTGCCACATATTTGGCAAGAGGGTACAAAGGTGATCTAGGAGTAGATCACCAGATAGCGGTCTAAATTATCCTTAGAGGAATAAGGATATGTTTCTCGGTTATGGAGGTGATAAAGAGTTCGACGTAAAGAGTTACGTCGATGCAAGCTTAACACCTATCCGGATAGCTCTGAGTAGAGATACCGGATACGTATAATGGAGCAACAACTTAGAATAGCTCCAAGTAGAACAGTTATTTGAAATGGCTCCAAATGTAGCATAGTAGTTGCATCTACAAGATGACATAGAAATTTGCGAAGTACATACGGATCTGAATGCTGCAGACCCGTTGACTGAAACCTCTCTCACAAGCATAACATGATCAAACCCAGAACTCTTTGGGTTTTAGTCACATGGGGATGTGACCTTGAGTGTTAATCACACATCGATGTGAATTGGATTATTGACTCTAGTGCAAGTGGGAGACTGTTGGAAATATGCCATAGAGGCAATAATAAATTGGTTATTATAATATTTCCTTGTTCATGATAATCTTTTATTATCCATGCTAGAATTGTATTGATAGGAAACTCAGATACATGTGTGGATACATAGACACCACCATGTCCCTAGTAAGCCTCTAGTTGACTGGCTCGTTGATCAATAGATGGTTACGGTTTCCTGACCATGGACATTGGATGTCGTTGATAACGGGATCACATCATTAGGAGAATGATGTGATGGACAAGACCCAATCCTAAGCCTAGCACAAAGATCGTGTAGTTCGTATGCTAAAGCTTTTCTAATGTCAAGTATCATTTCCTTAGACCATAAGATTGTGCAACTCCCGGATACCGTAGGAATACTTTGGGTGCGCCAAACGTCACAACATAACTGGGTGTCTATAAAGGTACACTACAGGTATCTCCGAAAGTGTCTGTTGGGTTGGCACGAATCGAGACTGGGATTTGTCACTCCGTGTAAATGGAGAGGTATCTCTGGGCCCACTCGGTAGGACATCATCATAATGTGCACAATGTGACCAAGGAGTTGATCACGGGATAATGAGTTACGAAACGAGTAAAGAGACTTGCTGGTAACGAGATTGAACAAGGTATCGGGATACCAACGATCGAATCTCGGGCAAGTATCGTACCACTAGACAAAGGGAATTGTATACAGGATTGATTGAATCCTCGACATCGTGGTTCATCCGATGAGATCATCATGGAACATGTGGGAGCCAACATGGGTATCCAGATCCCGCTGTTGGTTATTGGCCGGAGAGTTATCTCGGCCATGTCTGCATGACTCCCAAACCCGTAGGGTCTACACACTTAAGGTTCGATGACGCTAGGGTTATAGGGAATAGATATACGTGGTTACCGAATGTTGTTCGGAGTCCCAGATGAGATCCCGGACGTCACGAGGAGTTCCGGAATGGTCCGGAGGTAAAGATTAATATATAGGAAGTATGGTTTTGGCCACCGGAAGTGTTCCGGGCATCACCGGTAGTGTACCGGGACCACCGGAGGGGTCCGGGGGTCCACCAAGTGGGGCCACCAGCCCCGGAGGCCTACATGGGCCAATAGTGGGAAGGGACCAGCCCCTAAGTGGGCTGGGGCGCCTCCCCACCAAGGCCCATGCGCCTAAGGGGAAGAGGGGGCAAACCCTAAGGGAAGATGGGCCTTAAGGCCCATGCCTGGTGCGCCTCCCTCTCCCCCTCCACTTGGCCGCCACCCTAGATGGGATTGGGGCTGGCCGCCGCCCCTAGGGTGGAACCCTAGGTGGGGCGCACCCCTCCCTCTCCCCTATATATACTTGAGGACTTGGGGCTGCCAACAGATGAGTTCCTCTCCTTCTTGGCGCAGCCCTACCCCTCTCCCTCCTCATCTCTTGCGGTGCTTGGCGAAGCCCTGCTGGAGTACCACGCTCCTCCACCACCACCACGCTGTTGTGCTGCTGCTGGATGGAGTCTTCCCCAACCTCTCCTTCTCCCCTTGCTGGATCAAGGCGTAGGAGACGTCATCGGGCTGTACGTGTGTTGAACACGGAGGTGCCGTCCGTTCGGCACTAGGATCATCGGTGATTTGGATCACGACGAGTACGACTCCATCAACCCCGTTCTTTTGAACGATTCCGCGTAGCGATCTACAAGGGTATGTAGATGCACTCTCCTTCCCTCGTTGGTAGACTTCTCCATAGATTGATATTGGTGATGCATAGAAAATTTTGAATTTCTGCTACGTTCCCCAACAAGGCCTCGTTTGCATCGCCTGTTCCGTCCAAGCCCTCCTGATGAACACGACCACGCATTCCGTTCTGACCCAGCCGGTTGGCTCCCACGCATTCCGTTGCCTCCCCATGAACACGAGGCATTCCGTTGCCTCCCCATGAACATGACGCATTCCGTTGCCTCCCCATGAACACGACGACGACGCTGTTTCTCCGTTCTGACCCAGCCATGTACACGAGCCCTGGCCGTACGTATGCGCAAGTAGGCGTTCGAGACCCCGCCTGTATGTACACATACGTGGCCGTATTTTATTTCTTGCACCCTGGCCACTGTACGTACATGTACATGCTACGCGCACCTCTACTACGACACGTGCGCGCCTCTACTACAACACGTGCACGCCTCTACATCGACCAGTATGTACGTACACGTTCGCGACCAGAATGACAACGCTACATACACTTCGACCAGGTGGGTCCCCGACTGTCAGGTACTTCTTTGCCTGCGAAGATGTAGCTGGTGGGTCCCAGCAGTCAGGGGGCGAATCATTTTTTTGCCCGGACGCACTTCATTGCTTGCATAGATGTAGCTGGTGGGTCACATCAGTCTGGTGGAAACGTTTTTTCGCGAAATACAGTGGCCCGACCGGTGGGTCCCAGCTATCAGGTGGAGAAATCATTATTTTCCGCATAATAAGGAGGCATTTCCTTGCTGCGGCCGTGGACCCAGCTGTCAGCCTCTCCACGTACAGTCCATGTCCGATGGAAGTCGTTCCTTCACCACGTTGACCACGCCGCGCCGACAGCACCAGGACGGTGGACGACGGCGAGGCCTAGGAAGGGGACGACACGGAGGCAGGGAAGACTCGGCAGTAGTTTCCCACGCGGAGGAGAGTATGACTGTACGAGGGTTTACTGGTTTGTCTGCCTTCGCCGGAGATTAACAACAGGTGTGGGTGAGTAGAGGGATGGCTAGGCCAGCGATGGGAGTACGGTCGGGCAGTGAGGCCTGCGCGGCAGCACAGCCGGCCGCGAGGAGGAGGGAGCACGCAGTCCCGCTGGCGCTTGTTTGAGCGGCTGGAGCAGGAAGAGCAGAGATTGAAGAAGCACGACGGCTGTTGGATGGACATCCAACAGTCAGTGCTTGTGCGTCAACCTTTTTTTAGGAAAGCCTCAAATTTGTGGAAAACAACATACAGCCCATCTGCCATTATTTCTAATAATTTACAGCCCATTTGCTAATTCTTAAGGTTGTTTTTGGAGCCCATATTCTTTTTGTTAGCATTACAGCCCATATTGTGGCAACGGTTAAAAAATTATATGAAATTTTGCATATTTCGGTGCGGTCCGAACTGTTTTTAATCCTGAAATTTCGACTCACATTCAAACTGATTTTAAAATAAATGTATATCAATATAAAATCCAACAAATTCTCCATGCATAAAAGTTAATGTAATTTAAAATCTTGAAATGAAAAAAAAGATATTTGAAACTAATTGCCGGTTTGATGTGTTTTAAAAATGTACAACCCATTTCTCATTACCAATGGGCCATTTTCTTGGCCAGCCGAATGAAAGCTCTCCTTGTCCTGAAAGATTTGCAGCCCAACAGGACTGACAAAGCGACTTACTTGGCAAATCACAAAAAAACTGGGCTGTGGCCATGGACCCAGCTGTCAGCCTCTCCACGTACAGTACTCTTCCAATGGAAGTCGTTCCTTGACCACGTTGACCACGCCGCGCGGAGAGCACCACGGCGGTGGACGACGGCGAGGCTTAGGAAGGGGACGATGCGGCAGTGGAAGCCCGCGCGGAGAGGACTACGAGGGTTCACTAGTTCGGCTGCGGTGTGAGGCTGCCGTCGCCGCAGGGCCTGGCCAGCGGTGGTAATAGTAGGGGGCGGTGAGGCCTCTGCGGCAGCACAGCCGGCCACAGGAGGTAGGAGCTTGCAGCACGACCGGCGCTGCTTTGGGCGGCTTGGGCAAGAAGACCAGAGGTTGAAGAAGCACTACGGCCGTTGGATGGACATCGTATGGTCACTGGAGCTAGAATCGTTCATATTGACTAAGTTGACAAAGACTTCGTCATCGGGGGAACTTAGTAGGCCCACAAGTCAGCCTCCCAGCAAGGTGGGTCCCAGCTAGCCGGGGGAGTATTCATTTTCTTGTGTGTAATAAGGAGGCACTTCCGGTGGGTCCGAGCTGATAGCGGGGGGAACGTTTTTTTCGCGAAATACGGTGGCCCGTCCGGTGGGTCCCAGCAGTCAGGGGGAAACGATTTTTTCGCAAAATACTGGTGGCCCGTCCGGTGGGTCCCCGCTGTCAGGTGGAGGAATAAGTATTTTTCGCGTAATAAGGAGGCACTTCCTTGCGGCTGCCATGGACCCAGCTGTCAGCCTCTCCATGTACAGTACTCTTCCGATGGAAGTCGGTCGTTGACCACATTGACCACGTCGCGCCGAGAGCACCACGGCGGTGGACGACGGCGAGGCCTAGGAAGGGGACGATGCGGAGCCGTGCAAGACATGGCAGTGGATGCCCACGCGGAGAGGAGGACGAGCGTTCAGTGGTTTGGCTGCGGTGTGAGGCTGCCGTCGCCACAGAATAACAAGGGGTGTGGGTGAGTGGAGGGATGGCCTGGCCAGTGGTGGGAGTAGTATGGGGGCGGTGAGGCCTCCGCGGTAGCACAGCCGGCCATGGGAGGCAGGAGCAGGCGGCACGACCGGCGCTGCTTTGGGCGGCTGGAGCAAGAAGACCAGAGGTTGAAGAAGCACTATGGTCGTTGGATGGACATCATACGGTCACTGGAGTATTGACTAAGTTGACAAAGCTCTCTGTCCCTGTCAACTTAGTGGGCCCACAAGTCAGCCCAACAATATGGTGGGTCCCAGCTAGCAGGGGGTATTCATTTTTGGGCATAATAAGGAGGCACTTCCTTGCGTGCGAAGATATAGCTGGTGGGTCTGACCTGTCAGCGGGGGGAACGTTTTTTTCGTGAAATACAGAGGCCCTTCCTGTGGGTCCTAGCTGTCAGGTGGAGGAATAATTATTTTGCACGTAATAAGGAGGCATTTCCTTGTGTGCGGCCGTGGACCCAGCTGTCAGCCTCTCCACGTACATTCCACTTCCGATGGATGTTGTTCATTGACCATGTTGACCAGGCCGCGCCGAGAGTACCAGGGCGGTGGACGACAGCGAGGCCTAGGAAGGGAACGACACGGAGCCAGGGAATACTCGACAGTTGTTTCCCACGCGGAGGAGTACGAGGGTTTACTGGTTCGTCTGCCATTGCCGGATAATAACAACATGTGTGGGTGAGTAGAGGGATGGCTAGGCCAGCGATGGGAGTACGGTAGGGCCGTGAGGCCTGTGCGGCAGCATAGCCGACCGCGGGAGGAGGGAGCAGGCAGTCCCACCGGCGCTTGTTTGAGCGGCTTGAGCATGAAGAGCAGAGATTGAAGAAGCACGACAGCCGTTGGATGGACATCCAACAGTCACTGCTCTCGTGTGTTGACTAAGTTGACAGGGCGCTGCGTGTGTGTCAACCTTTTTTTATGAAAGCATACGCGTCAACCTATAGTAGGCGCACAAGTCAGCCTCAAATCTGTGGAAAACAGCATACAACCCATCTGCCATTATTTCTAATAATGTACAGCCCATTTGCTAATTCTTAAGAATTTTTTTGGAGCCCATCTTCTTTTTGTTAGCATCACACCCCATATTGTGGCCACAGTTAAAAAGTATACGAAATTTTGCATATTTCGGTGCGGTCAACTGTTTTTAATCTAGAAATATCGATTCACATTCAAACTATTTTGAAAAATAATTTATATAAATATAAAATCCAAATAATTGTCCACGCATAAAATTCAATGGAATTTAAGATTTTGTAATGAAAAAAAATTGAAACTAATTCCCGGTTTGATGTATTTTAAAAATGTACATCCCATTTCTGGGCAAACTGAATGAAACTCTGTGCGTCTTGAAAGATTTGCAGCCCAGCAGGGCTGATAAAGCAAGTAGGCCTTGTTTGGGTATTTCTTAAAAAAATAGATCTGGGCTAGCCATTTTGAGCAAGAAAAAAACACAACTGGGTTCATGATGTGGTAAACATAAATAAAACCCTGGCTAGACGGGCAACAGCCCCCGTACAGCCCCGTTGTTACCCGGATCCGTCGCTAAAACTAGTATAAATAACAACTGCTTGTTCCTCAAAAAAAAACTGCGCGACTTGCTGGGTCCCTGGTGTCAGCTGCTCGTAGTGTAATTCTCTCGTTTATTGACTATGTTGACAATGGCGTGAGCCCCAGATGTCCAACCATTAGGAGGAACCATATTTTTGGGCTTGTACTATAGAGGCACTTGCTTGCTTACTGCCATGATGCTGGTGGGTCCCTACTGTCATCCTCTCCACGTACAGTCATCTCCTTGTTCCTATCGGTTGTTGATGACGTTGACAATGCAAGAGGGCGGCGCACTGCACACGGCGAGCGAACCAAGGCCGCAAGGCGAAGGACGACAGCGAGGCCTCGGACGGAACGAACAGGAGCCGTTGAAGATGCGCCGGTCCAGTCACAGGCGAAGGGGAGTACGAGGGTTGACTAGTTCGGGCGCGAGTGCGTGTTGGGGCTGACGTCACCGGAGAATAATAGGACGTGTGGGGGAATAGAGGGAGGGACGGGACAACGTTGGAGGGTACGTATGGTAGGGCGGCGGAGGCGCAGCCAGCCATGGGAGGCGGGAGCAGGCGGAGCCAACGGGGTGGTTTGGTTCGGGCGATTGGAGGAAGAAGAAGAAGACAAGAGATAGAAGATACATGACAAATGTTGGATGTCAATCCCGCGGCTGGTAGGCAGAATCATTTGTTGACTGGCTATTAAGTCGACACCACCTTGGATAGGCTATTTCCTCACGGGTCCCAAATGTCAGAATCCAAATCTGTCACGGCCATGCAGCCTTTCCTATGAAAATTTACAGCCCATTTGATGTGCTAGTTTGAAATAAGTTTGTGGGTGCTGGTGGGGGCTAATCACTTGGCTTCTGTAATGCACAGTGAGCTCAAGCCGCCGGCGAGAGTGATGTTATTTCCCTTGGTTTGGATTTGTTATAATATTTCACTCTAAGTTAAACGAATGGCAAGCCATTTGCCTTGTTTCAAAGAAAATATGTCAGTCACAGCCGAGTTGAAAAGGGCAGGAACATCTAACTCCAGCTTACAAACTGTACAAAAGCACGAGGGTTAATTGTTCATCAGGTTTACAAAAAAACCCAGATTGAAAAGGGCAACAACATCTAACTCCAGCACTGTTTTCAGCAGTCACAGTCAAATGGATCGGTCAGGTCCATAGAATGAACATCCTGGGTCATAAAATTTACTGGATTATGACCACAATATGTTGTAAATAGAAGCCTGGCACGTACAAAAGCTCTTTTGCCCACCTGAAACTCCTTTTTTTGCTCTTCGATATACCCATCCGTCAAAACCATGCTGCTGATAAACTTAAGCCTGATGGACAATAGTAACCTCGCATTCAGCAGGAAGAATGTGACAAATCTTGTGTTTGCACGGCTGGCTACATATCGTTCTAGCGTTATTGTCTTCAATCGAATCTCATGAGAAGTGAGAAAATCCCGATGCTTACGAATCCACCGATTGGTTATAACTTTCTTACCCCGTCCTGTTGCCTAAATAGACATGAAGATTGAAAACAGTTAAGGTCTAAAAGAAGAGTGTCGAAAGAGCAACAGCTGAACGGTTAATTCTAGTACACTATATGGGGGCTTCCAATGTGCGTGAAATTATCACCTTTATATACAACTTCTCTAGACATGGAAAGCATTGCAGCAAGCTAATAATCTTGTTCAGATCAAAACTATTCATTTGGATATATAAGGTCTTGACAGAATCCAGCACCATTGATAGGCCATCCATGGAGAAACTCTTCATTGAGCATATAACATAATATTAGTACAAAATGTGTACTCCAAGATGATATATAAATTATGCGCAGAAATTTAAAATGCAGCTTATGGTTAGAAGTGTAGATGATAATATAAAGTACCCGAAGAACTGTCGAGCCAAACACCATATTGAAATGAGCACAAAGATCATGTATTACACCCAAGGTCTCCAGTTTAGGCACAGAGAGGACAGTTATTTGCAATGGTGAATAACTAGAATCAAGGATCATCCTTTGAAGTGAAGGGGCATCTTGGATGATGAGCTGCCTTCCGTCAAAAGAAATTCCAATTCTTACAAGGTTAGGCGACTTTATTTGGAGACAACCGATTCTAACTGTGAAAACAAGCACCAAGCACTCCAGCGCAGGGCAACTGGAGTGGATGATGCTGTGCAATGAGGCCTTCAATATACGAACCCGCACAAGTGAATGTTTCTTGAGAAATGGGAGTCGAAGGTTTAGTACCAGATTGTCTGGTAGGTAGCACTGCGCAAAGGTGGCAGTGTGGAGAGAGGACGAAAACCCTGAGATGGACATCGGTGCTGAGGGCACAAGTTCATGGCATTCGGTATGTGGTATGTGATTTCCAGGGGAATAGTAGAACTCAAGCAGCTGTAGTTCTATGAATTCAGGGGATTCCATCCAGGCGTCCACCGTGCAGGGCATGGTATGCTTGCTCAGATAGCATGACGGGATGCAGAGGCTTTGAACGGAGCCCTGGTGGGAGGAGATGATGGCTCTGGAGATTTCAAAATCATTGAAGAGAGATAGCTAACGACAGTCGAGATTAAGGGGAACGGTGCATCATAGAGGGCGACACCAAATTGAGAGGACTTGGGTGTGGAAGCAATCCTTGGTGGGGAGAAGCGAGATGATCTCCCCAAGGATGGTGTCTGGGAGATCGCTGATGCGGTCCACCCGAGATTCTACGGGTTCCTAGGATCTGGTGGGGGCGGGGTTGCCGCTTCTCCCCGCGCTGCTGGGTGCGGGATCTACAACAGGCGTCGCCGCTGGCGGGAGCCTCATCTTCTTGGCGCTGGGGTCATCTGACTCCATTTTCCTCGAGGGCGTCGCGTCGCGCTCACGGATTTGAGCAAAGTAACGAATGACGAGCCTAGTTGTAGTGCGAGCGAAGAAGAAGGGGAGCTGGGGGTTTTCTATAGGAGTGAGGAAGAAGGGGATCTGGGGTTTTCTGTAGGAGTGAGGTGAGGAATTTGGGGGTACGAGTGGAGCGATCTGACGTGAGGTGGGTGGGAGCGAGGAGGAAGAAGAGCACCCAGGTTTTTTTGGGGGGGGGGGGGCGGTGTGCTGGGTGTGGGTAGCGCCTCTCATTCAGTAAATATATGGACTTTTGAATTGATTTTACTATTTACTAGTGTGGACGGGCTGTTTTTTCTTGGGACCCGAGAAACAATTACTACTAGTAAAGTGGAGACACTCTATAGCTACCCAGAAAAACAATTACTACTAGTACAGTGGAGACACTCTACCGCTTCTGGCTCCTCCTAGGTCATTGAAACGTCTCCCTCTACTGAATGCCGTTATACTTTTGTTCAACGACATACGGGCCATGCAGCGCGTGGGCCCAAATGCCATCCACCAAATTAGAAGGTAGTATGCAGGCGGAGAGTCACCCTGGTCATAGCGCGGCAGTAATGAGCTGTCGTATCACAAAACCCCACCTCCCCGCAGTCTAAGTTTGACGGACGAAGCAACCATCATTTCACTCTTCGCTGAATCCCCTTCTCCCTCACCGTCTTCAAGAAAGGCAACACTTGCATCTGCCACTGTTCTTCTCTCCGAACGAAGGGAAGGTAAGCGGATCCGTGATGTTGGTATATTTTCGTTCAGAGGAAAAAAAGAACTTTTGCAAAGCAGTAACCGATCCTCACTCTCTTTTTTGTTTCATTGTCATTGCGATTGTGTTTTCTTTCAGTGGTCTCCTAGTATTCGTCAGTTTCATGATGGACCAAGGAGAACCAGGCAAAGATCTGCCGATATTGGAGCAGACGCGGGAGGCTGATCCCCAGGAGACAGAGAGCTCCATGAAGATGGAGGCAACCACCGAGGCGACCCCAGATACTGAGATGGTCAACGCCCCGTTTGAGGTTACAGCCCCCGTGGCACTGCAGGAGCAG